>NC_090317.1:57713932-58034316 GCF_039906515.1 Pseudorca crassidens | reverse complement strand
AGAAAGAGAAAATATGAACAGACCAATCACAATCACTGAAATTGAGACTGTGATTAAAAATCTTCCAACAAGGGACGAGGGGAAGATGGCGGAAGAGTAAGATGCGGAGATCACCTTCCTCCCAACAGATACATCAGAAATACATCTACACATGAAACAACTCCTACAGAACACATACTGAATGCTGGCAGAAGACCTCAGACCTCCCAAAAGGCAAGAAACTCTCCACGTACCTGGGTAGGGCAAAAGAAAAAAAGAAAAAAACAGAGACAAAAGAATAGGGATGGGACCTGCACCTGTGGGAGGGAGCTGTGAAGGAGGAAAGGTTTCCACACACTAGGAAGCCCCTTTGCGGGCAGAGACTGCACGTGGAGGAGGGGGGGAGCCGCGAGGAGAGCACAGCAACAGGGGTGCAGAGGGCAAAGTGGGGAGATTCCCACACAGAGGATTGGTGCTGACCGGCATTCACCAGCCCGAGAGGCTTGTCTGCTCACCCGCCGGGGTGGGCGGGGCTGCGAGCTGAGGCTCGGGCTTTGGTCTGAGCGCAGGGAGAGGACTGGGGTTGGCAGTGTGAACACAGCCTGAAGGGGTTAGTGCACTATGGCTAGCCGGGAGGGAGTCCGGGAAAAGGTCTGGAGCTGCCAAAGAGGCAAGGAACTTTTTCTTCCCTCTTTGTTGCCTGGTGCGCGAGGAGAGAGTTTTGAGAGCGCTGCTTAAAGGAACTCCAGAGACGGGCGTGAGCTGCGGCTAAAAGCGCAGACACCAGAGATGGGTGGGAGATGCTGAGGCTGCTGATGCCACCACCATGGGGTCTGTGTGCAAGCACAGGACACTATCCACTCCCCTCTTCCGGGGAGCCTGTGCAGCCCGCCACTGCCCGGTTCCCGGGATCCAGGGACAACTTCCCCGGGAGAACACATGGCGGGCCTCAGGCTGGTGCAACGTCACGCCGGCCTCTGCCACCGCAGGCTCGCACTGCACGCAGTGCCCCTCCCTCCCACCAGCCTGAGTGAAGTAGAGACCCCGAATCAGCGGCTCCTTTAAACCCGTCCTGTCTGAGCGAAAAACAGACACCCTCCAGCGACCTACACGCAGAAGCAGGGCCAAATCCAAAGCTGAGCCCCTGTGAGCTGTGAGAACAAAGAAGAGAAATGGAAATCTCTCCCAGCAGCCTCAGAAGCATCGGATTAAAACTCCACAATCAACTTGATGTACCCTGCATCTGTGGAATACCTGAATAGACAACAAATCATCCCAAATTGAGGAGGTGGACTTTGAGAGCAAGATTTATGATTCTTTTCCCCTTTTCCTCTTTTTGTGAGTGTGTATGTGTATGCTTCTGTGGAAGACTTTGTCTGTATAGCTTTGCTTCCACCATTTGTCCTAGGGTTCTATCCGTCCATTTTTTTCTTTTTTATAATTTTTTTCTTAATAATTAATTTGAATAACTTTATTTCATTTTACTATATCTTCTTTCTTTCTTTCTTTTTTCTTTCTTTCTTTCTCTCTTTCTTTCCTTCCTTCCCTCCTTTAGACAGTGAATTATCCCAAATTGAGGAGGTGGACTTCGAGAGCAAGATTTATGATTTTTTCCCCTTTTCCGCATTTGTGAGTGTGTATGTGTATGCTTCTGTGTGAGATATTGTCTGTATACATTTGCTTCCACCACTTGTTCTAGGGTTCTATCCGTCCATTATTTTTTTTTAATGTTTTTTCTTAATAAGTATTTTTAATTTAATAACTTTATTATATTTTACTTTATTTCATTTTACTTTATCTTCTTTCTTTCTTTCTTTTTTCCTTCCCTCCCTCCTTCTTTCCTTCCTTCCTTCCTCCCACCATCTCTCCCTCCCTCCCTCCCTCCTTTCTTTCTTTCCTTCCTTCTTTCTTTCTTCTTTCCTTCCTTCCTTCCTTCCTTTCTCTCTTTCTTAATTTCTTTCTTTCTATCTTTCTTTCTTCCTACTTCTACTAATTCTTTCACTCTACTTTTTCTCCCTTTTATTCTGAGACATGTGGATGAAAGGCTCTTGGTGCTGCAGCCAGGAGTCAGTGCTGTGCCTCTGAGGTGGCAGAGCCAAATTCAGGACACTGGTCAACAAGAGACCTCCCAGCTCTACATAATATCAAATGGTGAAAATCTCCCAGAGATCTCCATCTCAACACCAGCACCCAGCTTCACTCAACGACCAGCAAGCTACAGTGCTGGACAACGTATGCAAAACAACTAGCAAAACAGGAACACAACACCATCCATTAGCAGAGAGGCTGCCTAAAATCATAATAAGTCCACAGACAGCCCAAAACACACCACCAGACGTGGACCTGCCCAGCAGACAGACGAGATCCAGCCTCATCCACCAGAACACAGGCACTAGTCCCCCCAACCAGGAAGCCTACACAACCCACTGAACCAACCTTAGCCACTGGGGACAGACACCAAAAACAATGGGAACTACGAACCTACAGCCTGCAAACAGGAGAACCCAAACACAGTAAGATAAGCAAAATGAGAAGACAGAAAAACACATGGCAGATGAAGGAGCAAGATAAAAACCCACCAGACCTAACAAATGAAGAGGAAATAAGCAGTCTACCAGAAAAAGAATTCAGAATAATGATAGTAAACATGATACAAAATCTTGGAAATACAATAGACAAAATTCAAGAAACGTTTAACAAGGACCTAGAAGAACTAAAGATGAAACAAACAATGATGAACAACACAATAAATGAAATGAAAAATACTCAAGATGAGATCAATAGCAGAATAACTGAGGCAGAAGAACGGATAAGTGACCTGGAAGATAAAATAGTGGAAAAACTACTGCAGAGCAGAATAAAGAAAAAAGAATGAAAAGAACTGAGGACAGTCTCAGAGACATCTGGGACAACATTAAATGCACCAACATTCGAATTATAGGTGTTCCAGAAGAAGAAGAGAAAAAGAAAGGGACTGAGAAAATATTTGAAGAGATGATAGTTGAAAACTTCCCTAATATGGGAATGGAAATAGTTAATCAAGTCCAGGAAGCACAGAGAGCCCCATACAGGATAATTCCAAGAAATACGCCAAGACACATATTAATCAAACTGTCAAAAGTTAAATACAAAGAAAGCATATTAAAAGCAGCAAGGGAAAAACAACAAATAACACACAAGTGAATCCCCATAAGGTTAACAGCTGATCTCTCAGCAGAAACTCTGCAAGCCGGAAGGGAGTGGCAGGACATATTGAAAATGATGGAGGAATACCTGCAACCAAGATTACTCTACCCAGCAAGAATCTTATTCAGATTTGATGGAGAAATTAAAACCTTTACAGAAAAGCAAAAGCTGATAGAGATCAGCACCACCAAACCAGCTTTACAACAAATGCTAAAGAAACTTCTCTAGGCAAGAAACAGAAGAGAAGGAAAAGACCTACAATAACGAACCAAAAATAATTAAGAAAATTGGAATAGGAGCATACATATTGATAATTACCTTAAATGTAAATGGACTAAATGCTCCCACAAATAGACACAGATTGGCTGAATGGATACAAAACCAAGACCCATATATATGCTGTATACAAGAGACCTACTTCAGACCTAGAGACACATACAGACTGAAAGTAAGGGGATGGAAAAAATTACTCCATGCAAATGGAAACCAAAAGAAAGCTGGAATAGCAATTCTCACATCAGACAAAATAGACTTTAAAATAAAGATTATTAGAAGACACAAAGAAGGAAACTACATAATGATCGAGGAATCGAACCAAGAAGAAGATATGACAATTGTAAATATTTATGCACCTAAAATAGGAGAACCTCAATACATAAGGCAAATGCTAACAGCCATAAAAGGGGAAATTGACAGAAACATATTAATAGTGGGAGTTTAACACCCCACTTTCACCAATGGACAGATCATCCAAAATGAAAATAAATAAGGAAACACAAGCTTTAAATAATACATTAAACAAGATGGACTTAATTGATATTTATAGGACACTCCATCCAAAAACAACAGAATACATATTCTTCTCAAGTTCTCATGGAACATTCTTCAGGATAGGTCATATCTTGGGTACAAATCAAGCCTTGGTAAATTTAAGAAAATTGAAATTGTATCAAGTATCTTTTCTGACCACAATGCCATGAGACTAGATATCAATTACAGGAAAACATCTGTAAAAAATACAAACACATGGAGGCTAAACAATACACTACTTAAAACGAAGTGATCACTGAAGAAATCAAACAGGAAATCAAAAGAAACCTAGAAACAAATGACAATGGAGACACGACAACACAAAACCTATGGGATGCAGCTAAAGGGGTTCTAAGGGGGAAGTTTATAGCAATACAAGCCCAACTTAAGAAACAGGAAACATCTCGAATAAACAACCTAACCTTGCACCTCAAGCAATTAGAGAAAGAAGAACAAAAAAACCCCAAAGCTAGCAGAAGGAAAGAAATCATAAAAAGCAGATCAGAGATAAATGAAAAATAAATGAAGGAAACAATAGCAAAGATCAATAAAATTAAAAGCTAGTTTGTTGAGAAGATAAAGAAAATAGATAAACCATTAGCCAGACTTATCATGAAAAAAAGGGAGAAGACTCAAATCAATAGAATTAGAAATGAAAAAGGAGAAGTAACAAGTGACACTGCAGAAATACAAAAGATCATGAGAGATTACTACAAGCAACTCTATGCCAATAAAATGGACAACCTGGAAGAAATGGACAAATTCTTAGAAATGCACAACCTGCCAAGACTGAATCACGAAGAAATAGAAAACATGAACAGACCAATCACAAGCACTGAAATTGAAACTGTGATTAAAAATCTTCCAACAAACACAAGCCCAGGACCAGATGGCTTCACAGGCGAATTCTATCAAACATTTAGAGAAGAGCTAGCACCTATCCTTCTCAAACTCTTACAAAATATAGCAGAGGGAGGAACACTGCCAAATTCATTCTACAAGGTCACCATCACCTTGATACCAAAACCAGACAAAGATGTCACAAAGAAAGAAAACTACAGGCCAATATCACTGATGAACATAGATGCAAAAATCCTCAACAAAATACTAGAAAACAGAATCCAACAGCACATTAAAAGGATCATACTCCATGATCAAGTGGGGTTTCTTCCCGGAATGCAAGTATTCTTCAATATACGTAAATCAATCAATGTGATAAACTATATTAACAAACTGAAGGAACAAAAACCATATGATCATCTCAATAGATGCAGAGGAAGCTTTTGACAAAATTCAACACCCATTTATGATAAAAACCCTGCAGAAAGTAGGCATAGAAGGAACTTTCCATATACGACAAACCAACAGCCAACATCATCCTCAATGGTGAAAAACTGAAAGCATTTCTACTAAAATCAGGAACAAGACAAGGTTGCCCACTCTCAACACTCTTATTCAACATAGATTTGGAAGTTTTACCCACAGCAATCAGAGAAGAAAAAGAAATAAAGGGAATCCAAATTGGAAAAGAAGTAAAGATGTCACTGTTTGCAGATGACATGTTACTATACATAGAGAATCCTAAAGATGCTACCAGAAAACTACAGAGCTAATCAATGAATTTGGTAAAGTTGCAGGATACAAAATTAATGCACAGAAATCTCTGGCCTTCCTATACACCAGTGATGAAAAATCTGAAAGTGAAATCAAGAAAACACTCCCAATTACCATTGCAAAAAAAGAATAAAATATCTAGGAATAAACCTACTTAAGGAGACAAAAGACCTGTATGCAGAAAATTATAAGACACTGATGAAAGAAATTAAATATGATACAAATAGATGGAGAGATATACCATGTTCTTGGATTGGAAGAATCAACATTGTGAAAATGACTCTACTACCCAAAGCAATCTACAGATTCAATGCAATCCCTATCAAACTACCATTGGCATTTTTCACAGAACTAGAACAAAAAATTCACAATTTGTATGGAAACACAAAAGACCCTGAATAGCCAAAGCAATCTTGAGAACGAAAAACTGAGCTGGAGGAATCAGGCTCCCTGACTTCAGACTATACTACAAAGCTACAGTAATCAAGGCAGTATGGTACTGGCACAGAAACAGAAAGATAGATCAGTGGAAGAGGAGAGAAAGCCTGGAGATAAACCCACACACATATGGTGACCTTATCTTTGATAAAGGAGGAAGGAATGTACAGTGGAGAAAGGACAGCCTCTTCAGTAATTGGTGCTGGTAAAGCTGGACAGGTCCATGTAAAAGTATGAGATTAGATCATCCCTAACACCATACACAAAAATAAGCTCAAATTTTTTTAAAGACCTAAATGTAAGGCCAGAAATTATCAAACTCTTATAGGAAAACATAGGCAGAACACTCTATGACATAAATCACAGCAAGATCCTTTTTGACCCACCTCCAAGAGAAATGCAAATAAAAACAAAATTAAACAAATGAGACCTAATGAAACTTCAAAGCATTTGCACAGCAAAGGGAACCTTAAACAAGACCAAAAGACAACCCTCAGGATGGGAGAAAATAGTAGCAAATGAAGCAACTGACAAAGGATTAACCTCCAAAATTTACAAGCAGCTCATGCAGCTCAATAACAACAAAAAAAAAATAAACAACCCAATCCAAAAATGGGCAGAAGACCTAAATAGACATTTCTACAAGGAA
This sequence comes from Pseudorca crassidens, assembly GCF_039906515.1. Classification (NCBI taxonomy): domain Eukaryota; kingdom Metazoa; phylum Chordata; class Mammalia; order Artiodactyla; family Delphinidae; genus Pseudorca; species Pseudorca crassidens. The sequence continues at coordinate 58,027,640 of NC_090317.1, read as the reverse complement.
GATATACAGACTGCCAACAAACACATGAAAGAATGCTCAACGTCATGAATCATTAGAAAAATGCAAATCAAAACAACAATGAGATATCATGTCACACCGGTCAGAATGGCCATCATCAAAAAATCTAGAAACAATAAATGCTGAAGAGGGTGTGGAGAAAAGAGAACACTCCTGCAGTGCTGGTGGGAATGTGAATTGGTACAGCCACTATGGAGAACAGTATGGAGGTTCCTTAAAAAACTACAAATAGAACTACCATATGACCCAGCAATCTCACTACTGGGCATATACCCTAAGAAACCAAAAATTCAAAAAGAGTCATGTACCAAAATGTTCATTGCAGCTCTATTTACAATAGCCCAGAGATGGAAACAACCTAAGTGCCCATCATCGGATGAATGGATAAAGAAGATGTGGCACATATATTCAATGGAATATTACTCAGCCATAAAAAGAAACGAAATTGAGCTATTTGTAATGAGGTGGATAGACCTAGAGTCTGTCATACAGAGTGAAGTAAGTCAGAAAGAGAAAGACAAATACCGTATGCTAACACATATATATGGAATTTAAGAAATAGAAATGCCATGAAGAACCTAGGGGTAAGACAGGAATAAAGACACAGACCTACTGGAGAACGGACTTGAGGATATGGGGAGGAGGAAGGGTGAGCTGTGACAAAGTGAGAGAGAGGCATTTACATATATCCACTACCAAACCTAAGGTAGAAAGCTAGTGGGAAGCAGCTGCATATCACAGGGAGATCAGCTCGGTGCTTTGTGACCACCTGGAGGGGTGGGATAGGGAGGGTGGGAGGGAGGGAGATGCAAGAGGGAAGAGATATGGGAACATATGTATATGTATAACTGATTCACTTTGTTATAAAGCGGAAACTAACACACCATTGTAAAGCAATTATACCCCCATAAAGATGTTAAAAAGAAATCTTCCAACAAACAAAAGCCCAGGACCATTTGGCTTCACAGAGAATTCTATCAAATATTTAGAGAAGAGCTAACACCTATCCTTCTCAAACTCTTCCAAAATATAACAGAGGGAGGATCACTCCCAAACTCATTCTATGTGGTCACTATCACCTCGATACCAAAACCAGACAAGGATATCACAAAAAAAGAAAATTACAGGTTGACATCACTGATTAATATAGATGCAAAAATACTCAACAAAATACTAGCAAACAAATCCAAAACCACATTAAAAGGAACATACACCATGATCAACTAGGATCTATTGTAGAAATGCAAGGATTCCTGAATACATGCAAATCAAACAATGTGACACACCATATTAACAAATTGAAGAATAAAAACTGTATAATAATCTCAATAGGTACAGAAAAAGCTTTTGAGAAAATTCAATACCTTTTTATGATAAAATCTCTACAGAAATTGGGCCTAGAGGGAAGCTACCTCAACATAATAAAGTCAGTATATGATAAAACAACAGCAAACATAATTCTCAATGGTGAAAACCTGAAAGCATTTTCTCTAAGATCAGAAATGAGACAAGGATGTCAACTCTCACCACCCTTATTCAACATAGTTTTGGAAGTCCTAGCCATAGCAATCAGAGAAGAAAAAGAAATAAAAGAAATCCAAATTGGAAAAGAAGAAGTAAACCTGTCACTGTTTGCAGATGGCATGATACTCTACAGAGAACATCCTAAAGATGCTGGCAGAAAACTAATAGAGCTCATCAATGAATTTGGCAGAGTTGTAGGATACAAAATTAATACACAGAAATCTGTTGCATTCGTATACACTAACAACAAAAGATCAGAAAGAGAAATTATGGAAACAATCCCATTTACCATCACAACAAGAAGAATAAAATACCTAGGAATAAGCCTACCTAAGGAGGTAATAGACCTGTACTCAGAAAACTCTAATATACTGATGAAAGAAATCAAAGATGAAAGAAACAGATTGAGAGATATACTATGTTCTTGGATTGGAAGAATGAGTGTTGTGAAAATGAATATACTACTGAAAGCAAGTTACAGAGGCAGTGCAATTTCTATCAAATGAGCAAATGGCATTTCTCACAGAATTAAAAAAAAAATTTGCAAGTTGTATGGAAACACAAAAGACCCCAGAATCACCAAAGCAATCTTGAGAAACAAAACTAAGCTGAAGGAATCAGGCTCCCTGACTTCAGACTCTGCTACAAAGCTACAATAATCAAAACAGTATGGTACTCGTACAAAAACAGAAATATAGATCAATGAAACAAGATAGAAAGTCCAGAGATAAATCCAGGCACCTTTGGTCACCTAATCTCTGACAAAGGAGGCAAGAATATACAATGGAGAAAAAACAGTCTCTTCAATAATTGGTGTTGGGAAAACTAGACAGCTACATATACAAGAATGTAATTAGAACACTCACTATCACTATATACAAAAATAAACTCAGAATGGATTAAAGACCTTAATGTAAGATAGGACAATATAAAACTTGAGGAAAACATAGGAAGAACACTCTTTGACATAAATTGCAACAAGATGTTTTTTGACCCACCTTCTAAAGAAAATAAAAACAAAAATAAACAAATGGTACCTAGTTAAACTTAAAAGCTTTTGCACAGCAGAGAAAACCATAAACGAGGCAAAAAGGCAACCCTCAGAATGGAAGAAGATACTTGTGAAAGAAGCAATTGTCAAAGGACTAATCTTCAACATCTACAAACAGCTCATATAGCTCAATATCAAAAAAACAAACAACCTAATCAAAAAATGGGCAGAAGAGCTAAATAGTCAATTCTCTAAAGAAGACATACAGATGACCAAAAAGCACCTGAAAAGATTCTCAACATAACTAATTATTAGAGAAATGTAAATCAAAAGTACAATGAGGTATCTCCTCCCACTGGTCAGAATGGCCATTATCAAAAAATCTACAAGCAATAAATGCTGGAAAGGGTGTAGTGAGAAGGGAACCCTCCTACACTATTGGTGGGAATGTAAATTGATACAGCCACTATGGAGAACAGTATGTAGGTTTCTTTAAAAACTAAAAATAGAACTACCATATGACCCAGCAATCCCACTACTGAGCATATACCCAGAGAAAGTCATAATTCAAAAAATACACATGCACTCCAATGTCCATGGCAGCAAAATTTACAATAAACAGGACCTGGAAGTAACTTAAATATCTATCAACAGATGAATAGATAAAGAAGATGTTGTTCGTATATACAATGGAATATTACTCAACCATAAAAAGGAACGAATTTGGGTCATTTGTAGAGATATGGATGGACCTAGATTCTGTCATATAGAGTGAAGTACGTCAGAAAGAGAAAAACAAATATCATATATTAACGCATATATGTGGAATCTGAAAAAATTGGTCTAGTTGTCTTATTTCCAAAGCAGAAATAGAGACACAGATGTAGAGAATGGATGTGTGGTCCCGGGGCAGGGATGAGGGTGGGATGTATTGGGAGATTGGGGTTGATATATGTACACTACCATGCGTAAAATAGATAGCTAGTTGGAACATGCTGTAAAGCACAGAGATCTCAGCTCAGTGCTCTGTGGTGACCTAGAAGGGTGGAATGGGGGGGTAGGAGGGTGATCTAACTGGGAGGGGATATATGTATTCATATAGCTGATTCATTTTTTTGTACAGCAGAAATGAACACAACATTGTGAAGCAACTATACCCCAATTAAAAAAAGGAAAAATAACAATATTTTTGGTACAGATATAGAGTAATTTTATCCTTGTACACTGCACGTGAGAAAGTCAAATGGCACAAGTGCTGTAGATAACAGTTTACAGGTTTGTCCGAAATTTAAATACAAAATTACAGTATAAACCAGGAATTCCACATATATATATATATATATATATATACACATACTTACATGTATGTGTTTGTGTGTGTGTATATATATGTGTGTGTATATATATACATATATATATATATACGTATATATATATACATGCACACAAAAGAAATGAAAACAGGGACTCAACTGATCTATGTGTCTGTTTTTATGCCAAGTACCACACTGTTTAGATTACTTTAGCTTTGTAGTATAGTCTGAAGTCAGGAAGCATGATTCCTCCAGCTCTCTTCTTTTCTCAAGATTGTTTTGGCTATTTGGGGTCTTTTCTGTTTTCATATAAATTTAATTTTTTTTTTGTTCTTGTTGTGTAGAAAATGCCATTGGTATTTTGATAGGAAGTGCATTGAATCTGTAGATTGCATTGGGTTGTGTGGCCATTCTAGTAATATCAATTCTTCCAATTCAAGAAGATGGTATCTCTTTTTATCTGTTTGTGTTGTCTTCAATTTCTTTCATTAGTGTCTTATAGTTTTCTGAGTACGTGTTTTACTCATTAAGTAGATTTTTTCCTATATATTTTATTTTTTGAAACTAGTTATTAGAGAGCTACAAATCAAAACTACAATGAGGTATCACATCAAACCAGTCAGAATGGCCATCAACAAAAAATGTACAAACAATAAATGCTGGAGAGGGTGTGGAGAAAAGGGAGTGCTCCTAAACTGTTGGTGGGAATGTAAAGTGGTACAGCCACTATGGAGAGCAGTATGGAAGTTCCTTTAAAAACTAAAAATAGAGATACCATATGACCCAGCAATCCCACTACTGAGCATATGCCCAGAGAAAACCATAATTTGAAAAGATACATGCACCCCATGTTCATGGCAGCACTATTTACAGTAGTCAGGACATGGAAGCAACCTAAATTTCCATCAACACATGAATGGATAGAGATGTGGTACATATGTCCAATGGAATATTACTCAGCCATAAAAATAGTGAAATAATGCCATTTGCAGCAACATGGATGGATCTAGAAAACTCTCTTATTTGACTTTTGACAAATTATTATATGTCTCAGTGCAGTCTTCTTTGGGTTCACCCTATTTGAATTGTTTGTGTTTCATGAATCTGGACGTACATTTACCTCATATTTGGGAAGATTTCAGCCATTATTTCTTTTAATAAGCTTTTCACCCTTTCTTCTCCTTCTGGGTCTCCCATAATTCACACACTGATTCCCTTGCTGGTTTCTCATAAGCTCCTTGGGCTTTATTCACTCTTTTTCATTCCTTTTATTGTTGTTTTTCCTCTGCCTAAATCATTTCAAATGACCTCTCTTCAAGTTCACTAATTCTTTCTTCTGCTTGATCAAGGTTTCTCTTGAAATTCTCTGTTCATTTATTTCATTCAGTTCTATTCTTCAGTTCCAGAATTCTGTTTTGTTTCTTTTAATGTTTTTTATCTCTTTGTAGTTATTCTCATTTGTTCATGAGAATAAATTTTCATTTGTTTTTTCATGAGAATAAACTTTTCTGATTTTGTTTAGTGGTCTTTCTGTGTCCTCTTGTAACTCATTGAGCTTCCTTAAGATGATTTTAAAAAATTCTTTCTCTGGTAATTCAGAAATATCCATTTCTTTAAAGTTGGTTACTGGAGGTTTATATTCTTCCTTTTTGTTTTGTTATATTTCCCTGATTCTTTGTGTTGGTGTCAATACATGATACAGAAGCAAGCACTTCTCCCAATTTTTATGGACTGGCTTGACATAGAATCAGCCCAGGTAGAGATGCTGGGAGCCTCTCAAACCGTTTTTGTCTTTTGGTTTTTTTCGGCTGTGCTGTGTCTTCCTATCTGCACATGGGCTTTCTCTAGATGTGGTGAATGAGGGCTACTCTTCGTTGTGGTGCACGGGCTACTCATTGCAGTGGCTTCTCTTGTGGAGCACGGGCCCTAGGCATGTGGGCTCAGTAGTTGTGGTGCACAGGCTTAGTTGCTTCATGGCATGTGGGATCTTCATGGAACAGGGCTCGAAACCATGTCCCCTGCATTGGCAGGTGGATTCTTAACCACTGCATCACCAGGAAAGTCTTCTCAAACCATTTTGATGGATGTGCATAATTAATTTATTTTCAGTACTAATGTAAATGTGATTTTTCCAAATAAGTAAATTTATTTATTTGAAAATTATACGTCTCACTATAGCAATATTATATACAGTATTAATACATATACAAGTAAAGTTTTTAAGAATGAAATAAAAATAAACAAAATTAGAAGTTCTAATATTTTTCTTACCTCCCCCAGTAAATCATCTTGCACACCATGGGATCCTCAATCAGCATGAGGTTTTTCAAATGGCCCCTACCCAGGCCCTACTAGGACATTCTGAATCAGAACTTCTGAGGGTGGAAACCTGGCAAGGATACTTTGAAAAAGTTTCCCTGCTGATTCCCATGTGCACCTCTGGTTAAGAAATACAGATCTACAGATTTAAAAATTAGAGGTCTTAAAAACCTGTAACTAGTAGGCAAATGGCTACTCTGAGTTACAAAGAACAGACAATACAGGGAAATGTATAGCTTGATTAAATATCTGGATTATCACAGACCTCAAAAAACTTTGTTTTCTTCCCTCAACTCTGTATATTTCTTCCTCCATATCTGCCCTCTCCCTTCACTTTTTATTATAATTTTAACTTTTCTATTATAGACAGTAGGCATTCATTTTGAAAATAAATATAAGCAAAAAGAAGAAAATGAAATCTCATCTAGAATCCAACCATTACAAGATAACACTTAAAGTTTTATTTAGAGCCTTCCAGTTATTTATGCTAACATACATTTAAGAGAGGAATGATACTGTACACACTGTTTTTAACCTGACTATTTTTCACTTGGTAATTATATTTTTATATAACAATAATAAGAGTAACAGTGATGAGATAACTGGTGCATGTAAATATGTTTTTAATTGCATATTTCACTTGTTCATTGACCATTATAGAAAAGTAATTGTCTTTTGTATATCAACCTTATATCCTGCATGCTTGATATACAGATATTCTCTGACTTTTATGATGTTTTGACATACAATTTTTTGACTTTACAATGGTGCAAAAGTGACATGTACTCTGTAGAAACAATACTTTGAGTTTTGAATTTTGATCTTTTCCTGATCTAGTGATATGCAGTATGATACTCTCTTGTGATGCTGGGCACTGGCAATGAACCATAGCTCACAGTCAGCAATGTGATCACGAGAGTAAGCAACTGATACAATTACAATCTTTTCTGTATCTGTATAGCCATTCTTTTTTTTTTTAAACTTTCAATACACTATTTGGTAAATCACATGAGATACTAAACATTTTATTATAAAATAAGCTTTGTGTTAAATGATTTTGCCCAAAGGTAGGATATTGTAAATGTTCTGAGTATGTTTAAGGTAGGCTAGGCTAAGCTATGATTTTTGGCAGGTTAAGTGTATTAAATGCACATTTGACTTACAATATTTTCAACTTAGGATGGGTTTATCAAGATATAACCCCATTGTAAGTCAAGGGAGATCTATAATTGCTTATTCATTCCAGGAATGTTATTGGTTGATTCCTTCAGATTTCTGACACAGATGATTATGTTATCTACAAAATAAAACAGTATTATTTCTTCCTTCCCAATTTGTATACACTTTCTTCCTTTTTCTTGTCTTACTGAATTAGCTAGGGCTTCCAGTACAATGTTGAAAAGCAGTAGTGAGAAGTAGCACTCTTTTATTTATTTATTTATTTATATCTTTATTTGAGTATAATTGCTTTACAATGGTGTGTTAGTTTCTGCTTTATAACAAAGTGAATCAGCTATACATATACATATATCCCCAAACTTCCTCCCTCTGTTGTCTCCCTCTTACCCTCCCTATCCCACCCTTCTAGATGTACGAAAAGCATGGAGCTGATCTTCCTGTGCTATACGGCTGCTTTCCACTAGCTACCTATTGTACATTTGGTAGTGTATATATGTCCATGTCACTCTCTCACTTTGTCTCAGCTTACCCTTCCCACTCCCCGTGTCCTCAAGTCCATTCTCTAGAAACAATATTCTTGCCTCATTCCTGATCTTAGTGGGAAAGTTTGGAGTTCCATACTTTTACGTATGATGTTAGATATAATTTTTCTTGTAGATAGTATTTATCAAGTTGAGGAAGTTCCTCTATTCTTAGGTTGCTGAAAGTCTTTGTTATGGATGAATGTTGGATTTTTTCAAATGCTTTATTTGCACTTATTGACGTGATTGTGTCATTTTTCTTCTTTAACATATTGATGTTTGGTCATATTGATTTTTGAATGTTGAAACATTCTTTCATACCTGCAATAAATCCCACTAGATAGTGGTGTATAATTATTTTTATACATTGTTGGATTTGATTTGCTAATACCTGGTTGAGAATTTTTACGTCTATGTTCCTTAGAAATAGTTGTCTCTAGTTTTCTTATAACCTCTTTGTTCAATTTTGATATAAAGATAATGCTGACCTTTTAGAATAAGTTGAGTATGCCTCTGCATCTCTATTAAAAAAAAGATTGTAGATAATTTGTATAATTTATTCCTTAAGTGTTTGGTTGAATTCACCAATGAATCCAACTGGGCCTGGTGTTTCCTGTTTTGAAAAGTTGTTAATTATTGATTTCATGTCTTTAATAGACGTAGTCCTATTCAAATTTTCTATTTGATTCTATGTGAGTTTAGGAAGGTTGTGTCTTTCAAGAAATTGGTCCATTTCATCTATGTTATCAAATTTGTAAGTGTAGAGTTGTTCCTAATATTCCAATATTATCTTTTTCATGTTCTTTGGCTCTGTAGTGATTTTCCTTCTTTCATTTCTAATTTAATAACATTTATTTTTTCTCAGTTAACCTTGTCTAGAGGCTTTTCAATTTTATTCACCTTCTAAGAAGCTTTTAAATTTATTGAATTTGTTTACTGATTTACTGTTTTAAATTTTATTGATTTCTGCTCAAATTTATTATTTCTTTTCTTCTTCTTACTTTGGATTTAATTTGCTCTTCTTTTTTAATTTCCTAAATAAAATGTTAGATTATTGATTTTAGACTCTCTTCTTTCCTGATATATGCATTCAGTACTGTAATTTTTCACTAGATATTGTATTTGCTACATCTTACAAATTTTAATAGGTTGTATTTTTATTTTCATTTAGTTCAAAATATTTTAAAATTTCTCTTGAGAGTTTTTCTTTGACCTATGTTTAATTTAGAGGTGTGTTTTTAAATCTCCAAGTATTGGGGAATTTTCCATCTATCTTTCTGTTATTGATTTCTAGTTTAATTCCATTGTGGTCTGAGAGAAGACATTGTATTATTTCTATTATTTGAAATTGTTAAGTTTTGTTATATGGCCCCAAATTAGTTCTATCTTGGTTAATGTTCCATGTGAGCTTGAGAAGAATGTGTAATCTGCTGTTGTTGGGTAGTTTATAGATGTCAATTTTATCCAGTTGATTGATGATACTGTTAAATTCAATTATATCTTTACTGAATTTCTGCCTGCTGGATCAGCCCATTTCTGATAGAGGGGTGTTAAAGTTCTCAACTACAATAGTGGATTCATCTATTTCTCCTTGTAGTCCTAATATTTTTTGCCTCACATATTTTGACACTTTTTTGTTAGGTTCATACACATTAAGAATTATTATGTCTGGGGGTTTCTCTGGTGGTGCAGTGTTTAAGAATCTTCCTGCCAATACAGGGGACATGGGTTCGAGCCCTGGTCTGGGAAGATCCCACATGCTGTGGAGCAACTAAGCCAGTGTGCCACAACTACTGAGCCTGTGCTCTAGAGCCCGGGAACCACAACTACTAAGCATGTGTGTTACAAGTACTGAAGCTTGCGTGCCTAGAGCCTGTGCTCTGCAACAAGAGAAGCCTCTGCAATGAGAAGCCCGTGCACCACAAGAAAGAGTAACCCCCACTCGCTGCAACTAGAGAAAACCTGCACACAACAACGAAGACCCAATGCAACCAAAAATAAATAAATTAAATTAATTAATTAAAAAAAAGAATTATTATGTCTTCTTGGAGTACTGAACCTTTTTTTCAGTATTTAATGCCCTTCTTTATCCCTGATAACGTTCTTTGTTCTGAAGTCTTCTCTGTTTTATATTAATATCGTTATTCTAACTTTCTTTTGATTAGTGTCAGAATGAAGTATCTTTCACCATCCCTTTACTTTAATCAAGCTGTGACTTTATATTTAAAGTGGGTTTCTAGTAGACTACGTATAGTTGGCTTTTGTTTTTTTATCCACTCTTAAAATTCCTATCTTTTAACTGATATATTTAGTCCATTGTCATTTAAAGTGATTTTTGATATAGTTGTATCAATATCTATGATATTTGTTTGTTTTCTTGTTTTTAATTTAATTTTATTTCTTTATACAGCAGGTTCTTATTAGTTATCCATTTTATACATATTAGTGTATATGTGTCAATCGTAATCTCCCAATTACTAGAAGAAATTTGAAAAGAACTATAACAGATATGCTTACAAAGAATAAAAAATGAAATCCATAAAATGCTCTATTAAAACCACAGAAGGCAGTAAAAGTGTGGATGACAAAATAGGCACAAAGAACAAGGGCAACATATTCTTTGTAAGCATATCTGTTATACTTCTTTTCAAATTTCTTCTAGTAGTTCTCTCTCTCTCTCTCTCTCTGTCTCCGTCTTTGTGTGTATATATGTGTGTATATATATATGTGTGTGTGTGTGTGTGTGTGTGTGTGCGTGTGTGTGTGTGTGTGTATATATATATATATATATATACCAAATATTGCCTCTCCAGTGTCCGTTGATTGATGAATTGATAAAGCAATTACATTCCCAAGTAATATTCCATTTTGTGTATGTGCACACACACACAGGAATATTATTCAGCCTTATAAAAGGAGGAAATCCTGCCACTTGCAAAAACATGGATGGACTTTAAGGGCATTATGCTAAGTAAAATAATTCAGAAAGAGAAAGCGAGTACCATATGATCTCATTTACCTGTGGAATCTAAAAAAGGAGACAAAAGAATTGATAGGTACAGAGAACAAATTGGTGGCTGCCAGAGGTGGAGGATGGTGTGGGGGATGGGGGGTGAAATGGGTGGAGGTAGTCAAAAAGTACAAACTTCCAGTTCTAAAATAAATAAGTCCTGGGTATGTAATATACAACAGCATGGTGCCTATAGTTAATAATGCTGTATTGTATATTTGCAAGTTGCTAAGACAGTAGATCTTAAAATTTTTCATCAAAAGAAAAAAATTTGTAACTAAGTGTGATGATGGCTGTTAACTAGACTTATTGTGATAGTCATTTTGCAGTATATATCAAATCATTATGTTGTACACCTAAAACTAATATAATGTTATATGTCAAGCATATCTCTATAAAAATATATTGCTTCCCTTAAATTAGTTCTATTATCTACTTTTGGAATCTGCATAATTTCTTTGGTTCTATCTTCTAGTTGCCTCTTCTACTGTATCTGATATTTTGTTTAACTCATCCAGTGGGTTTCTTTTTATCAATTCCTTGTTTTTTATGTCTAGACATTATTTCCCCCTAATATGCTTTTTTTGTGTGTAGACTATTTTTGTTTACTCATTTTGGGAATTTCATTTATTATTTATATATTTACTATATAGTTATTTCATGTTCTGCATCTAATAAGTGTAGTCCTGAGGGTATAAATGTGTGGATTTATTGCCTGAATGTTTTTGGTGATTTTTGTTGTTAAATGCGTATTCAATTATTCTTAGTCTGTTAGAATTCCACATTGAGGAGATGCTTTTATTCTCACTGGGCTACTGGGAGGTTGTGGGTGGTAAAAACCTGGGACCACTTTAACTCCCTTTAAATCTCAGCTTTTGTGGGTGTCTTTTGATCAGTTTCCCAACACTGTCAGTTTCTTTTTTATTTATTGAGATATGATTTATATATAGTGTTGTTTGTGTTTAGGTTGTATAATGTGTTGATTTGATACATTTATATATTGCAATATAATCACCACAGCATTAGGTAACATATCTGTCATGTTACATAATTATCATTTTCTTTTCAGGTAAAGACATTTAAGATCTAGATTTATAGCAACTTTGAAATATATAATACAGTATGCATTAGATCTCCAGACTTATTCATCTTCTAACTGCAAATTTTTGTCCTTTGACCAATATCTCCTTAATTGACATACTCCCAACCCGTGATAATCACCATTCTATTCTTTATCTATGAGTTCTAAAATTTTAAATTTCACATATACGTGATATCAGACAGTATTAGTCTATCTTGGTCTGATTTCTCTCATTTAGCAATGCCCTCAGCATCCATCCATGTTGTTGTAAATGGAAGAATTTCCTTCTTTCTAATGGTGACAAGATTAAAACTATAAGCCTTTGATGAAAAAAAAAATTGAAGAAGACTAAAACAAATGGAAAGATATCCTGTGTTTATGGATTGAAAGAATTAATGTTTTTAAAATGTCCATCCTACCCAAAGCCATCTATAGATTCAATGAAATCCCTATCAAAATTCTCATGTCATTTTTCACAGAAATAGAAAAAAAATCCTAAAATTTGTATGGAATCACAAAATACCCCAAATAGCTAAAACAAACCTGAGAAAGAAGAGCAAAGACAGAGACCTCACACTTGTTGACTTCAAACTATACTACAAAGCTGTACTAATCAAGCATATGGTACTGGCATAAAAATAAACACATAGACAAATGGAACAGAATAGAGAGCCCAGAAATAAACTTCAACATATATGGTCAACTAATAGTCAACAAGGAAATCAAGAACACTCTGTGGGGAAAGAATATTCTCTTGAATAAATGGTGCTGAGTGACTAGATAACCATATGCAGACAAATGAATAGGATCCCTATCATACATTGATCACAAAAATTAATTTGAAATGGATTAAAGACATAAACACATGGTCTGAAAGTTAAATTCCTAGGAGAAAACACAGAGAAAAAGCACCTTGACTTTAGTATCAGCTATAACTTTTTGGATTTGACACCAAAAGAACAAAAACCAAAATCAATAACTGGGACTAGATCACTCTAAAAACTTCTGCACCATGAAAGAAATAATTGACAATGTGAAAAGACAACTGATGGAATGGAGAAAATGCTTGCAAATCACTCAGTTTCTTTATCACGCTATCACCTGTAGCACTGAGTTGAATATCCTCTCTCTGGGAAACACGAACTCTTGTGTTTTCTTGCTGCTCCTGCTCTGATTTGAGCTCAGTATGGCAGAGAGGGGTTATCTTGAAAGTTTTAGAAATCATCAGATATCAATTTATTAAATTAAAAAAAATTTGAAATGAGAGAACCTTTAAGAATATATTTTTCCATGTTTCATAAAACACAAAACTTTTCTTGACTCAGTGTTTCTTGATTTTTTCTGGAAATGCTTCCATTTCTTCTCATTTATTCAAAAATAACAATTTTTCTTAATATTTGTATCATTTCTCTTTTTGTCTTCACTGGTCTTGACATATGTTTCCTTATTTTATAATTCATCCAAAGAACCAGGCTTTATTGTCTTAATTATCTTTATTGTTTTTTGGTTTTCTAATTCATTAGGTTCTGCTCTTATTTATTTCCTTCTATTTTACATGCATTCTACCATTCTCATGCCTATATTATTGTGATGATTCTATTATTTATTGTCATGTATGTCACATGTAATGCACAGTCCTTACATTGCCTGTATCTTATAATCATAGGGGAAGCCCACTTTCTAAATGTGTACTAGCCAATGATGTACCTGTTTTCTTTTTTAACTGTTGTTGTTGTTGTTTTTCAATATCTTAGGTTAAAAGCATAGCTCAGTAATTTTCAATAATTTTTCTTATTGTACGTATTCACTTAAAACCACAAATTTCCAGGGACTTCCCTGGCAGTCCAGTGGTTAAGACTCCACATGTCCAATGCAGCGGGCTTGGGTTCGATCCCTGGTCAGGGAACTAAGATCCCCCATGCTGAGGGGTGCTGCCCCCCAAAAAAAATAGTGCATAGGTTTTCTTTCTTGGCTATTTTTTCCAGGAATATATTTTTTTAGAAAATATTTTAAAAATTTGTTGCCTAGTACATGGCCAATTTTATAAATATTCCATATGAAAAGGAAACCTATTCTTTAATTGTTATTTCCAAGTGTCACTACTTTGCCATTAAATAAAATTCTTAATTGATTTGTTCAAATCATTTATATCTTCAGCAATGTTTTATTGACTCTGAATTATAAACAAATTTTGTTAAATATTTCCAACTTTGTAGATTTTTAAACAGTTTTTTTGTAACTCTGTCAAAGTTTTCTGGATGTATTTTGAGGTATTTTTGTGATTGTTTCATATTCCTCTTGAATGGATCAATTTATCATGAATTAATTATCCTCTTTACCACTTATCATATTTTTATTTTCTTTAACATTTATTTGTTTGTGTGTTAGTTGGGTTTCCTAGAACTGGAGTCTGTGATGTGCAAGGGGTTTACTGAAGGAGTTCTCTGTGAGAAGAGATGGAAGCAGGATTGGACAGCAGAAGAAGTAAGGCCAAATGCAATTTCAGGAAATGTATAGTTTTAGTCTATTCCCATGATGATTTCTATAGCATGGATTGCACCACAGAGTTTACAATTTCTTGAAGCAAGGGGTCTGGGCTTTTATAACCACACATTAACCAGTCACTGGCCAGGGATCACCCACGAGGCTAAGGACAAACTTCTGGAGAAGGGTAGAGGTGCGAGCTATTAGCAGCCAATGCTACAACAACTGGAATGTTCAACTTAGTAGAGTGGATCAAGCAAAGACAGGAACTACTTATGCTACAGTTTGATAACAATGCTGCCATAGCAGATGTCTTTTAGTTAGTAATTATCTCCTTGGTATATCTTTTCCTATCCATTTAATTCACCTTCTTTGCCACTTTATTATTGGTATATCTCTTGTTTAGCATTGGAAAACTCAGTACAAAATAGTGACTAGGAGCATTATTTCTGAAGTTATTCCACCTGAGTTTGAAACCACTTAGACAATTTAACAATTATAATAACCTGGGTAAAGTAATTAATATTTTAACCTCAGTTTCCTTCCTATAAAATGTGGGTTATAGTAATACCTACTTAATAGTGTTGTTGTGGGAATTAAAAGATTAATGTGAAGTATTTAGAAAATTATTGCTCACTATATGATAGTTATTATTTCTGTTTTTCTAGTTAAAAAACTTAAAATTTTGCATACTCAACAAATTTTATAAAGTTAGTAAAAATCTTAATCCTCCTTAAATCTCACTAACTCTGTTTTTCCTCCATCAGTTTCTATGTTTTTATTGTCTAGGATTTAGTTTCATCAAGCATTTTTCATTCCCAATATTATTCTTTATTACGTTGAATTATTTTTGCAGTCAGTGGCTATATAAATTATTCTCATGTACAACTTTGTTTTAGCTCACCATTGTTTCTTGAATCCTAACATATCTTTTAGACCCAATTCCCACCTTACTGATGTATGCCTTTTTACTTTCTCACTCCCATGTTCTTCTGCATCTCCCCCACTCCCCCTCTCTCTAATTATCTTTCTTAACATAATTATGGGTAGATTTCAGGCTTTGGTGGGAGAACCACACCTTTGTCTTCTTTCTCTGAGAAGTATTTCTCCCATTGAAATAATTCACTCAGTGCCACCCTAATCCCTTCAAATAATTTTTACAATGGGAGTGAAGGCCATATCATTGATTTGATTCTCATTGTAAAGATACCTTTTAATCAGCTTAGAACATTTCCTTTTTCAGGTTTTACCATTTGGGTTTGAGAAGTAGCTGTCTCTTCCAATACTATAAATACTTTGACTATTCTTTCAAGTCTCTTTCATTTCTGTCTTAAATTGGACTAGTTCATTTTTGAGTTTATCTCTTTTTTGTAATACCTTTGCAAATACAGCCAAAAACAAGCAACACATGCTTTTGAAATTCTGTTTTCCAACCATTTCCTCTAGAATAACAATTTGACAAGGTACATGATTCATTTTTCACGTTATTACAGGGAAGACATTTGCATGATTTGCTACTGCATAACAGAGGTAACAACCTTTCTAGTCTCTGATTATAACTTATTTGCTGCCTATTGACCAACCAATAAGCCAGTGCCAAATATTTTGAGCTTTTCTCAAGAAGATTCCCATAACTTCAATTTCAGTCTATTATGTTGCAATAATGAACAATCCTACAGTCTCGTTGGCTTAAAACAACAAAGATTTATTTTTCTTGCTCACTTTACATTTTCATTGCAGTTGAATTGTGGCTCCTCTCTGGCCCCCACAGTGACAGAGTATCTATTAACTGGAGACTTATGGGTAACCATAAAAAAAAACAGAAATAACAGTAAAGCATGGCAAATTGAATACCAGTTCTTAATCTTCCACCAAAAGGTAATCACATTTAATTGTTTAAAGCAAGTCGTAAGGGCATACTTCAATCCAAAGGGATTAATCCAATTTGATTCACTAACTCCCTCATATTAAAAATGAGATTTGATGTCATTTCATGAATTTGAGTTATGTGGTTCTGAAATTTTTATAGTCCTTGATTTCAAAGAACAGATTCTATATTTATCCTTAGGTAGTAATTTTCTTGATATACTTATACATCTGTGCTTTTCACTTGTCTGTATTTTCCTGTCTTTTCATACTACTCTTCTAATATTTCTATACACCACAACAAAGGCAATCTGTTAGCAAGCTAAGTATTATAAACCTTGATGCCTAGTAGGGAAAAGGAGCTACCTGAGGTGAGAAAATTCCTGCTCAACCATCTGATATCATTCCAAAGCAATGAAGAGTGGTGTAAAAGAAAGGAAGCAGGATTTTGCAATAAGGAAATTTTATATTTGCTTAATATCTTAGTTTTCTTATGCCAACTAAATAGGACTCAAAGAAAAGACAGAGAGGAAACTTGCTCAAGCCTCTTAGATAGCCTCATCCAACAGAGGACAGACAGCAGAAACTAGAAGAAATACAATCCTGCAGCCTGTGGAACAAAAACCAAATTCACAGAAAGATAGAAAAGATGAAAAAGCAGAGGGCTATGTACCACATGAAGGAACAAGATAAAACCCCAGAAAAACAAACAAACAAAGTGGAGATAGGCAACCTTCCAGAAAAAGAATTCAGAATAATGATAATGAAGATGATCCAGCACCAAGGAAAAAGAATGGAGGCAAATATCGAGAAGATGCAAGAAATGCTTATCAAAGAACTAGAAGAATTAAAGAACAAACAAACAGAGATGAACAATACAATAACTGAAATGAGAAATACACTAGAAGGAATCAGTAACAGAATAACTGAGGCAGAAGTACGGATAAGTGACCTGGAAGACAGAATGGTTGAATTCACTGCTGCAGAACAGAATAAAGAAAAAAGGACGAAGAGAAATAAAGACAGTCTAAGAGACTTCTGGGACAACATTAAACATAAAAACATTCACATTAGAGGGGTCCCAGAAGGAGAAGAGAGAAAGAAATTACCTGAGAAAATATTTGAAGAGATTATAGTTGAAAACCTCCTTAACAAGGGCAAGGAAAAAGCCACCCAAGTCCAGGAAGCACAGAGAGTTCCATACAGAAAAAACCCAAGGAGAAACACACCGAAACGCATAGTAATCAAATTGGCAAAAAATAAAGACAAAGAAAAATTATTTCAAGCAGCAAAGGAAAAATGACAAATAACATACAAGGGAACTTCTATAAGGTTAACAGCTGATTTCTCAGCAGATACTCTACAAGCCAGAAGGAAGTGGCATGACATATTTAAAGTGATGAAAGGGAAGAAACCACAAACAAGATTACTCTACCCAGCAAGGATCCCATTCAGATTCAATGGAGAAATCAAAAGTTTAAAGACAAGCAAAAGCTAAAAGAATTCACCACCAGCAAACCAGCTCTACAAAAAATGCTAACTTCTTTAAGTGGGAAACACAAGAGAAGAAAAGGACCTACAGTATGGAAACACAAAAGACCCCAAATACCCAAAGCAGTCTTGAGAAAGAAAAACGGAGCTGAAGGAATCAGACTCCCTGACTTCAGACTATACTGCAAAGCTACAGTAATAAAACAGTATGGTACTGGCACAAAAACAGAAATATAGATCAATGGAACAAGATAGAAAGTCCAGAGATAAACCCATGCACATATGGTCACCTTATCTTTGATAAAGGAGGCAAGAATATACAGTGGAGAAAAGACAGCCTCTTCAATAACTTGTGCTGGGAAAATTGGACAGGTACATTTAAAAGAATGAAATTAGAACACTCCCTAATACCATACACAAAAATAAACTCAAAATGGATCAAAGACCTAAATTTAAGGCCAGACACCGTCAAACTCTTAGAGGAAAACATAGGCAGAACACTCTATGACATAAATCACAGAAAGATCTTTTTGATCCACCTCCCAGAGAAATGGCAATAAAAACAAACAAAAAATGGGACCTAATGAAACTTAAAAGCTTTTTCACAGCAAAGGAAACCATAAACAAGATGAAAAGACAACCCTCAGAATGGGAGAAAATATTTGCAAATGAAGCAATGGACAAAGGATTAACCTCCAAAACATACAAACAACTCATGCAGCTCAGTGTCAAAAAAACAAACAACCCAATCCAAAAACGGGCAGAAGATCTAAATAGACATTTCTCCAAATAAGACATACAGATGGCCAAAAGCACATGAAAAGCTGCTCAGCATCACTAATTATTAGAGAAATGCAAATCAAAACTACAATGAGGTATCACCTCACACCATTTAGAAAATCTACAAACAACAAATGCTGGAGAGGGATTGGAGAAAATTTAACCCTCTTGTACTGTTGTTGGGAATGTAAATTGATACAGCCACATTGGAGAACAGTATGGAGGTTCCTTAAAGAAATAAAATTAGAATTACCATATGACCCAGCAATCCCACTACTGGGCATATACCCAGAGTAAACCATAATTCAAAAAGACACATTCATCCCAATGTTCATTGCAGCACTATTTACAATAGCCAGGTCGTGGTACAACCTAAATGTCCGTTGACATAGGAATGTATAAAGTAGTTGTGGTACATATATACAATGGAATATTACTCAGCTATAAAAAGGATCAAAATTGTGTCATTTGTTGATACATGGATGAATCTAGAGACTGTCGTACAGAGTGAAGTAAGTCAGAAAGAGAAAAACAAATATCATATATTAATGCATATATGTTGAAACTAGAAAAGTGGTACAAATGAACCAGTTTGCAGGGCAGAAATTGAGACACAGATGTAGAGAAGAAACGTATGGACACCAAGAGGGGAAAGCAGCGGGGGGGTTGTGGTGGTGCTGTGATGAATTGGGAGATTGAGATTGACTTATATTCACTAATATGTATAAAATGGATAACTCATAAGAACCTAGTGTATAAAAAAATAAATAAAATATAATTCAAAGAAAAGAAAAGACAGAATTAAGTTCTAGGAAAGTGAAGCTCAAACAATTAAATGTACAGTCTTAGTGGAAGACACACCTTTTACCTTCCTATCACATTTGTTTACATCAGTTTAGCCAGATCTTACTCACTAGTTAAATTCATATGTCACCATCAAGATCAACATTCCTTCAGAGAACAGGTCACTTACATCTTTTGTGTACTTCTCAGTATATATCCTAATCATTTTTGGTTTTCAAAAGATAATTGTGGGTTAATTTACCTTCTAATATAAAGTAGATGTTCAATAGGTATTTCTCAATGACTTAATTTCAACTTATAAGATAATGTCATTTACAGACGTGTCATTTCTAAATTGTTCATTGAATTTGTAACTCCACTTTTGTATGCCACTATTGTTACATTTGACTTTAAGGTGAAACCACTTTACTCCATGGCTGATTCATTTGTTCTGAGGAGACTGAGGTACGCTTATTCATTTGGGAGTAAAACTATCAAGAATTAAAATGAAGTAATCTTGAGTTTGATTTTGAGTTGAGTTATAAAGGACTTGAAGTTTTTATATTTTAATAGGCAGCCCAATTTTTTTTTATTACTCTTATAACCATTTTATTACATTTGTGTGTTTTTAACTGAGATGTAATTGACATATAATGTTTAAGGCATACAACCAGTTGATTTGATACATTTATATAATGTGATGTGATTACCTCTGTAGCACTACCCATCATCTCTATCACATCACATAATTATCATTTCTTTTGGTGGTGAGAATATTTATATCTAGTCTCTTAGCAATTTTGAAATATATCATACAGTATTATTGAGTATAATCACAAGGCTGTGTGTTAGATCTTCAGAATTTATTCATTTTCTAGTTGCAAATTTTTACCTTTTGACCAACATCTCCCCAATTCCCACCCCACTCCTGCCCCTGGTAACTACCGTTCTTCTTTCTGTTTCTGTGAGTTCAGCTTTTACAAATTCCAGATGTATGTGATATTACACTATATCTGTCTTTCTCTGTATTAAGCAGCCCCATTCTTGATTTAGCTTTCTCCAAGTTGTCTCAGAAATGATGAAGCAGGATTTTGTCTCTCCAATGTTACTTTCAGTCTTTTTACTATGGTAATTTAGTACTTGGAATCTGATGTATCTGTCAGTAGAGAACCCTTTCTCTGTACCTGTTTAATCTCTAAAGTAAATTATCTTCATACTCAATTAGTGGGCCTGGAATTTTTTCCCTGCAGGCACCCAATTAAGAAGAATAAAACTAAAGTCATGATTTATATGGCTTGATATTATAAAATGCCTTTGATATATCATAATTTTCTTAATTTAAAGTGATGATATTTCTTCTTCTGAGATTTCTTTTCAGCCTCTCTCTGTTCAATAATAAACACTCATATTTTTACAAGTAAAGAGGGACATGCTTTTGTACAAAGTGAAAATTTCAAGAAAGACTGTTTTTCAAGTAGTGTATATAATTTTAAGTAAATAGTTCAATTTTGCTCACACATCCATGAGTGTGTTTAACTACACACATCCATCTAAATAATATTAAACTTATCCTACTGAGTTAAGTCTTATTGACACAGTGTCTTAATTTTTTCAGAAAGCTTTACTTCTCCATTCCTTCTGTTTTAAAATAAAAGGAATGATTTCACATGCTTTTCACATTATAAGAACATTATATTAACATTTTGAGGAAAGCTTCTACTTCAAGTTAACTCTCTAGAGCTGTGTCTTCCTTTGTAGTTCACACATAATTACCTGATTGACAAAATATTTGTAGTGGACCATATCAAATAACATACTTCTATAGTTTTATTTTGATATACCTATATGAAGTCTAATATAGGTAGACTTTTCTCTTAATGATGTTGTATTAGTTCATTTTGTGATGTTTCTCATGGTTTTAATGGGATTGCCCAAATGTTTGTTTTTCTAAAAAAAAAATATTTTAAGGTATTTAAATACCTTACACAGTAAGATATACCTTATGAGTAAGATAGCCTTAGGAGAAGGTTCATTCCTCATGATTCCTGGGGACTGAAATCATACATAATTATTCTTCAAAGTACTTCATATAACACAAATGACATATAATAAATAATAATTCATATTCTGACAGGTAAAGAACCTTAGCTTCCTTTGGCTGCAGCCACTTTGAGATGGAGCTAAAGAATTTTTAGCTTTCAAATATTTGAAAAGAATATAATCTAAGTTTGCCAGGGTCACAAAAATATTATAGACATGTGAAGGTACTTACTTGATAAAATTCCAGGAAGCAATTTTTTTTAAGTCATGATATCTGATAATCAGTCAGAACCTTTTGATTATAAATAATTCTCTGAATCTTGAAAACACTCCTGTGAGGAATTGTATCTATTGATCAAGATAGAATATATATATATGTACAGCAAAATTATTTGCTTTTTAACTAATTTTTTGAGATATCTATAGATATATATAATTATAATTTACATATTAACTAAGACCACACAATGAAATTGACTTTATTCAGGAAAGGAAATGTACTTTTCACAATTAAGTTTTTCTAAACCTCTTATAAGATGTTTTCCTTTTAAAGCATCAACACTAAAAATGTGACTCAGAATTACAAGATCTGGCATCCGTTACTAATCACGGCTGACTTAGCCTGAGGTTAAAATGTGATATAGGCGAAGTTTGTTTCCAGTGTTCCATATGTTGAGAAAGTAAGCAGTTGTCTAAATAGTATGACAGGAGCACTGCTAGATAAAGCTATTTCTCAGTTCCAAAACATCTCAAGTTACGTTGTTAGAAATTGCCCTTTATGGTTGTTGTTATTTTAAATTATTTGCATTTTTAATTGGAAAATAAATGTATCTACATGGTGAAAATACAGACATTACACGAAAATACACCAGGGAAACTAAATATCACTTACTATTCAGAAGATTAATTGTTAGATCCAAGTTAAGCCGTGGGAGAAGGCTATTTACATAAAAATGGAAAACGAATCTAGACCATCAAAACACTGACTTGGGATTGAGGGAATAAAAATGAGGAAGGGTAAAAAAAACAAAGAATAGCTAAGGAATTATACTAAAGAAAACCTCACTACACTGTAGTACTCCACTCACACCTACACTCCTGAGATTGTGTTTCTTGCTCTGAAATATTCTCTTTACAAACCAGATTTTCCCACCAAAACTTGTCAATCTTGTCTGTATACCAATCATGCTAATGTCAGGAGCTAGGCTAGGTGATATAATAAAATACTGATTCCTACAAATGCATAATATATATACATATGTACAATATGACACATTGAACATTTCTTTGTGTTTTCAGTAAGTTCTGTTAACTCAGCATGTCCAAAACTTAATTATATTCAACTAGCTTTTATCTCATTACTATTACATATATTTATATATTTTCACATCCATGTAATCTCTCACTATGCTGTAAACTCTTTGAAGGCAGGCATTTGATTTTTATTTCCTTTGGCATAGCTAGCAATTATATATATAACAATACATTTATAACAATACAATTGTATAATAATACAATTATAAAAATTACATCAGTGTAGATTCCCAGAATGTCGATTCTTTTACTCAGAACTCTTTGAGTATCTACCATGTGACGAGCACTTTGCTTTATACCAAGATAATAAATCCCACTCCTCAAGGAATTCACAGTTTAGCAGGCAGAATTGGAGGGTGGATGCTAAATCAATAGCTAAATATAAAGGAATATTGTCTTCTAGGAATACAGAGTACAGACACTTAACCTAGCATAGAATAATGTCAGGGAAGGCTTCCTAAAGGGGGTGACATATGTATAAAATCCTGAACTTTAAACCATAACTAGAAGTTAATGATTTAAAGGGAGCTTGATGTTAGAGATTTCTGGCAGAGAGGTTAGGTTTAGCGAAGACATGTAGTAAGAAGCAGATTACTTTCTTCTTTGCAGGGGGGAGGGAGGCCATTAAATATGGAAAATTCAAACATATACCAATGTAAAGAGAATAGCAATGAAAAAGCATATGTACCTATAATTCAAACTCAAAAATTACCAACACATCACTAATCAATTTTTATCTACATTCCACTCCTCCCCACACCTGTCTCATATTGAAGTAAATCTCAGACTTCATATAATTTCATAAATGAACAGTTTTGTACATTTCTGTAGAAAATAATAACTCTTACACTCTTGCCAAAAAAACCCTATTAAGGTGGTGTTTTAATGTCTTGGGTCATCTTGTGGCTAATATGTGGGAGGTAACACATTGTAATTGCTGTAGTTATTCAAGGAGTACCTACATCTCACTAAGAAACTACCTCTTAGTTTGGACCTGGATCACTGAAGCCTGAAGACCTTTAAATCTTGAGGCTTAAAGGCATTGGTAGGCTTTGGTGACTTTAACTTATTAAAACTCATTCTTCTGAGTCATACCTTTCTTCTTTTCTAAAGCTATGTGATGGTTAACTTTATGTGTCAATTTAGTTAAACGCTAGTACCCATCTGTTTGGTCAAACACCAGTCTAGATGTTGCTATGAAGGTATTTTTTAGATATGACTAATATTAAATCAGTGAACTTTAAGTAAAGCAGATTACCCCCAATAATGTGATTGGACCTCATCTAATCTATTGAAGGCTTTAAGAGAAAAGACTAAGTTCTCCTGAGAAAGAAGGAATTTTTCCTGGAGGCTGACTTTGGACTCAAGGCTGCAACATCAATGCTTGCCAGAATTGGCAACCTGCCAGCCTGCCCTGCAGATTTGGAACTTGCCACCTCCACTAATTGTGTGAGCCAATTCCTTTAGTTAAATCTCTCTCTCTCTCTCTCTCTCTCTCTCTCTCTCTCTCTCTCTCTCGACAGGTCTTTCTATCTATCTATCTAAATATATATAGATATAGATAGATAGACATAAGTATATAGATATAGATAGATAGAGATAGAGATACAAATGAGTTTTCTGATTTTATTCTTTTATTTCTGATATTAATTCTCTAATTTGATTAGATTTTAAGGCACTAATGACTATTTTTAGTAGTAAAGAGAGCACTGGTAGTCTGTGGCATGATGTGGCAATAGAGTTACAGAAAATATTACAACTGGATACTCCTAATAAAAAACAATTTTCAGAGTGACCATGCATTTGACACTTTGTAACATCTTTTACAAATTTATGAATATATTGAGATTGGATGGCTGCTCCTAATTTTGCTGGATAAAGTGAGGAAAGAAAAGTTTGAACTCATGAATTCTAATTTCTAGCTCAAATGCCCCATACCTGACATAAAAGTTTCTATGTCTGCTTGGAAGAAATTCTAACTATATATTCTCTAACTATAGCTCTGAGATTGCTGAAAACCAAACCCAGAGTCTCATCTTATGAGCAGCTAAATTATAACATGAATTTAATTTCCATTCTCAAGTTTTATGCTACTAAAGTGAGGGCATTGACTAGGAAGGAATAAGATCCCTAAAGTTGGGATGTATGGAAAGATACTGATGAAGCTGAAGACACCAAACCCCTAAATTCTGATTAATCTTCACTGTAAGTAGAAGCAGCTATGCCACCCCATGCCTGAGGATGTTAGCCCTGCTTTTCCTGAGGAAACTGTAACTGATTCCACTGAGTTAGTTGCCTTGCAACACAATGAGGATTTTTCTCATAACCCATCCACAAAACCCTTCTTTGTTTCTGGAACTATAACTATATTCAAGTCCAAGAAGGCTATGAAAAGTGAGGTACAAAATGTTACCCATAAGGAGGTACACTGCACTCCAAAAGAACTACATGATTTTCCAATTGATATGGATGGAAATCTGGGGACTATGTGTGGAAGTGGGTATTAAGGATGTGAACAATAATGTAAAAAACATAAAACTGCATCAGGACCAATTTATTAACATGGGCCCAATGAACTGAGATCCTGGGTTTAATGTTGCAGGACAAGGGATTAGGAGGGGGTATAATAGTTTATTTGATTGGATATCAGAGTCAAAACAGCAATCAGAATAGTCTGACAAGTAGCCAATATGACATTGGCTACTTGATCTTGATGTTCCTAAAAGTGAAACAGATGAAAAGTCAACTAAATCGTTACTTAATCTGCATAGTGGAAGTGTCAAGTGAGAAAAAGTCTAACTTGAATCATAAAAACAGAGGAGAATGACGTCTCAATTGATTCCCACACGTGAAACTTATAAAATATTATATATCAACTATACCTCAATAAAAAATAACAAAAAGAAATAGACATATTTAACAACTGGTAGAATCCCCATATTGGTTTCCTGACATATGGAGTGATTGTTATACAGTGGGAAAGGCCAAGTGGAAACCATTATAAGTTTCTATATCTAGGAAAATTTAAAACAAAAGCAATACTGCATTCCTGAAGAGACTGCAGACATTAGTGCCACCATCAAGGACTTGAAAACTGCAGAGGTGATGATTCCCTCAACACTTCCATTTGATTGGACTATGTGGCCTGTGCAGAAGATAGATGAATCTTGGTGAATCACAGTGAATTATCATAAGCTTAACCAAGTGGTGACTCCAATTGCAGCTACCTTACCAGATGTGGTCTTATTGCTTGAGCAAATTAATATATTGCCCGATACCTGTTATGCAGCTATTCATTTGCCAAATACATTTTTTCCATTCCTATAAAGAAAGACCACCAAAAACACTTTGCTTTCAGCTGACAAGTTCAGAAATACACATTTATGGCCCTATTTCAGAAACATTTCAACTGTCCAAATAATAGAAAAGATCAAGGAAACCAAAAGCTGTTTTTTTGAAAAGACAAACAAAATTGATAAACCTATAGCCAGACTCACTAAGAAGAAAAGAGAAAAGGCCCACATAAACAAAATAAGAAATGAAAGAGGAGAAATAACAACAGATACAGAGAGATTCAAAAAATCATGAGTACTATGAAGTTATATACCAACAAATTATAAAACCTGGAACAAATTTCTAGGAACATAAAATATTCCAAGGCTAAATCAAGAAGAAACAGACAATTTGAACAAACCTATCACTAGAAGTGAAATTGAGTTTGTAATAAAAAATTTGCCATCAAACAAAAGTCCAGGACTGTATGGCTTCACAGGGAATTCTACCAAACATATAAAGAAAAACTAATAGAAATATAAATATCTCAAATTATTTTTTAAAATTGAAGAGAATGGAATACTCTCAAATTCATTCTACAAGACACCCATTGTCCTGATTCCAAAACCAGAAAAGGACACTACAAAAAAAAGAAAATTAC
This sequence comes from Pseudorca crassidens, assembly GCF_039906515.1. Lineage (NCBI taxonomy): Eukaryota > Metazoa > Chordata > Mammalia > Artiodactyla > Delphinidae > Pseudorca > Pseudorca crassidens. The sequence continues at coordinate 58,000,992 of NC_090317.1, read as the reverse complement.
AGGCCAATATCACTGATGACTATACATGCAAAAATCCTCAGCAAAATATTAGCAAACTGAATCCAACAGTACACAAAAAGGATCATACATCATGATCAAGTTAGATTTATTCAAGGGTCACAAGTATGGTTCAACATTTGGAAATCAACCAATGTGATACAGCACATTAACAAAAAGAAGGATAAAAATCACATGATCATCTCAACAGACACAGAAAAAGCATTTGATAAAATTCAACATCCATTTATGATAAAAACTCTCATCAAAGTGAGTATAGAAGGAACATATCTCAACATAATAAAGACCATTTATGACAAATCCACAGCTAGCATCATAGTCTTCCATGAAAAGCTAAAATCCTATCCTCTAAGTTCAGGAAAAAGGCAAGGATGGCCACTCCTGTCAATCTTTTTTAACATAGTATTGGAAGTCTTAGGCATAGCAATCAGACAAGAAAAATAAACGTTATCCAAATTGAAAGGGAACAGGTAAAGAAGTCACTATTTGCAGAGGACATGATACTTTACATAGAGAACCCTAAAGACTCCACTCAAAAACTATTAGAACAAATAAATGAATTCAGCAAGATAACAGGATGCAAGATTAATATACAGATATCTCTTACATTTTAATACACTAATATTGATATAACAGAAATAGAATTTTTTTAAATCTTATTTGAAATCACATCAAAAAGAATAAAATACCTAGGAATAAATTTAACCAAGGTGGTGAAAGATCTATATTCTGAAAACTGTAAAGCATTGATGAAGGAAATTGAAGATGACAAAAATAAATGGAAAGATATCCTGTGCTCTTGGATTAGAGGAACTAATATTGTTAAAATGGCCATGCTACTCAAAATAATCTAGAAATTTAATGTAATTTCTATCAAAACACCCATCACATTTTTCACAGAACTAGAAAAAAAATTCTAAAATTCATATGGAACCACAAAATACTGAGAATTGCCAAAGCAATATTGAGAAAAAAGAACAAAACTGAAGGTATCATGCACCCTGACTTCAGACTATACTACAAAGCTACAGTAATCAAATTAGTGTGCTATGGGCATGAAAACAGATACATAGATCAATAGAACAGAATAGAGAGCCCAGAAATAAACCTACACGCCTATGATCAATTAATCTATGACAAAGGAAGCAAGAATATACAATGGAGAAAAGACGGTCTCTTCCATAAGTGGTGCTGGGAAAACTGGACACCTACATGTAAAACAATGAGACTAGAACATCTCCTCACACCATATACAAAATAAACTCAAAATGGTTTAAACACCTATATGTAAGAACTGAAATCATAAAACTCCTATAAGAGAACATAGGCAGAAAATATTTTGACATAAATAATAACAATATTTTCTTGGGTCATCTCCTAAGACAAAAGAAATTAGAGCAGAAATAAACAAATGGAACCTAATTAGATTTAAAAGCTTTTGCACAGCAAAGAAAACCATACACAAAATGAAAAGATAACCTACTGAATGGGAGAAAATATTTGCAAATGATGCGAGCATTGAGGGGTTTATATTCAAAATATACAAACAGCTCATATAACTCAATATAAAAAAAAATACAAAGTGGGCAGAAGACCAGAATAGACATTTTTTTTCAAAGAAGACATGCAGATGGCTAACAGGCACATGAAAAGATTCTCAACATCACTAATTATTAGAGAAATGCAAATCAGAACAGCAATGAGATATCAATTCACACCTGTCAGAATTGCTATCATCAAAATGTCTGCAAATAACAAATGTTGGTGAGGATGTGGAGAAAATGGAACCATTGCACACTGTTGGTAGGGAAAGTAAATTGGTGAAGCCGGTATGCAAAACAGTATGGAGGATCCTCAAAAAAATAAAACTAGAACTACCATATGATCCAGCAATTCTTATTCTGGGTATATATCTGGAAATAAAACACTAATTTGAAAAGGTATATGCTCCCCAATGTTCATAGCAGCACTGTTTACTATAGCCAATACATGGAAGCAACCCAAGTACCCATCAACAGTTGATTGGATTCAGAAGATATGGTATATGTACACAGTGTAATATTACTCAGTCACAAAAAAGAATGAGGTACTGCCATTTGCAGCAACATGGATAGACCTAGAGAATATTATGCTTAGTGAAATATAAGACCAGGAGTGACAAATAGCGTATGATATTAGTTATATGTGAAATCTAAAAAATAATGCAAATGAATGTATATGCAAAGCAGAAACAGACTCAGAAATATAGAAAACAAACTTGTGGTTACCAAAGAGGAGAAGAGGGAAGGGAGGATGAACAAATTAGGGATATGGGATTAACAGATACAAACTACTATTTATAAAAAATATAAGCAACAAGGATATACTGCATAGCACAGGGTATTATAGGCATTATCTTGTAATAACCTATAATAGAGTATAAACTGACTGCAGAAACACTGAATCACTGTGCTGTACACTTGAAATTAACATAATATTATGAATCAACTATACTTCAATAAAAATAATAAATAAATAAATAAGAAATATTTTAACTCTCCACATCTACATCTTAGTGTATTTTGCAGGGATCTTGATCTCCTTTCCCTTCCACAAGATCACTGGTCCATTATACTGATAACATTATGCTCATAGGACAAGTGATCAAGAAGTAGCAACTACTCTAGACTTACAGTGAAGACATTTGTGCATCGGATGGTGGGAATTAAATCTGAGAAAACTTCAGTGTCTTTCTATGTAAGTGAAATTTCTAGAAGTCCAGAGGTGTAGTGTATGTCAAGATGTCCCTTCTAAGTTGAGGGATAAGTTACTTTATCTGGCTCCTCCTACCACCAAAAGAGAGACACAGCACCTAATGGGCCCCTTTGAATTTTGGAGGCAACATATTCCTATTTGGGTATATTACTCCAGCACATTGACTGAGTGACCTGAAGAGATACAAATATTGAGTGGGGCCTAGAACAAAAGAAAGCTGTCCGAAAGGTCCAGGCTGCCTATAAATCTGTTCTTCCACCTGGGCCATATGGTCCAACAGATTCAGTAGTGTCTGAAGTGTCAGTGGCAGATAGGGGTGTTCTTTGCAACCTTTTGAAAGCCTCAAGAATAAATCACCACACAGACCCTTAGGGTTTTCTAAGAAAACCCTACTGTCCTCTGAGAAACAGCTCGTGGTCTGCTACTGGGCCTTAGGAGAGACTGAATATTTAATTATAAGTTAGCAATTTACCAAGCCATGTGAGCTACTCATCATGTACTGGTTATTATTTGACCTACAAAGTCATGAATTTGGCCATGAACAGCAGCACTCCATCATCAAGTGGAAATTATATGTAGAGTCAGGCCCCAGCAGGCCCTTAGGGCACAAGTAAGTTACATGAAGAATTGGCCCAAATGTTCATGGTCCCCACTCTTGTACACTACTTTATCTCTCCCAGCTATATCTATGGTCTCATGGGGGAATTCCCTATGATTAGTTCAAAGAGGAAGAGAAGACCCAGGTCTAGTTTACAGATCGTTCTCTGTGATATTCAAGCACCCAGCCCCCATAAATGGACAGTTGTAGCACTCCGGTTCCTTTCTGGATCATCCCTGAAGGATAATGGTAAAGGGAAATCCTCTGGGGAAATTTCCATACAATGCACCTGGTTGCTGACTTTTCTTGGAAGGAGAAATGTCCTGATGTGCAATTTTATACTGGCTCATGAGCTGTGACCAATGGTTTGGCTGGATGGTCAGGGACTGGCAGGGAACATTATTGGAAAAGTTAAGATAAGGGAATTGGAGAAAGAGTTATGTAGATAGATACCTCTGAAAGGGCAAAAAAAAAAAAAGATATTTGTGTATCATGTGAATGATCATCAGAGGATCACATTAACAGAGGAAGATTTTAATAATCAAATGGGTAGTATGACCCATTCTGTAGATACTGGTCAACCTCTTTCTCTAGCCATCCATGACATCACCCAATGAGTTCATGAACAAAGTCTCCAGAGGATACTTTAGCAGGGATAGGATTTATGCATTGGCTCAGCAACATGGACTTTCATTCATTAAGGCTGGCCTGTCTATGACCACTGCTTAATGTCCAATCTGCCAGCAGCAGAGACCAACACTGAATCATGATATGGCACCATTGCATCATTTCTCATTGTGATCAGCGCTCTACCTGGTGTATTTGTAAATACGAGCTATGAACAGGTGACCAGTTACAGAAATGAAGGCTGTAACTATCATGAGTATTTCCTCCTTATTTCCTTATGAATATAATTGTGTATGTGTGTGTATACAAATATCTTTGTTTTCTTCCCTCTCTTGTCACTCTATCATGTAACATACAATGTGTAGACTTTATGTCATGATATTTAAATATTGTTAACTTTACATTATTGTATTTAAGTTGTGGAATATTAACTAGAGTAAATGTCACTCAAGGACTTTACCTCCTCTTCTGGGGAAGGAGTTAGTAAGTTTTCAGTGGTACACAGGATAGCTGTATCCTATTAGGCAGAATCATCACCTTTTTATTGTACTTTTCTGGAAATCGAAGGAGATGCATATGGGTGCCAAATTGACAAGAGGTGTAATAGTTAATTATATGCATCAACTTGACTGGGCCATGGAGTGTCTATATTTGGTAAAACATTATTTTGGATGTTTCTGTGAGGGTGTTTTTGCATGAGATTAATATTTAAATCAGTAGACTGAATAAGACAGATCACCCTCCTTAATGTGAGTGGGCCTCATTGAATCAGTTGAAGGTCTGAATAGAAGAAAATGAATGACACTCCTCTAAATAAAGAAGGATTTTTCCTGCTTGATTTCCTTCGAATGGGTACATCTGCATCTTGAGCCTGCCAGCCTTCAAACAGCAACTGCATCTTTAGGTCTTCTGGTCCTCCGTCCTTTAGACTTCAGACAAATACATCTTATTGGTTCTATTTCTCTGGAGTAAACTGACAAGTACATTGTATACTTGGAATCATACAATATGTAGCTTTTGGTGAATGGCTTCCTTAACTCAGCATAATGCCTTTGAGATTCAACCAAGCCATTTCATTATACCAGTAGTTCATTCCTTTTTTTTCTAAGTGGTATTCCATTGTGTGGAAGGACACTTGGGTTGTTTCAAGTTTTGGGCAAATACGAATAAAGCTGCTATAATCATTCAGCTTTTTTGTGTGTGAACTTATGCTTCTTCAGGCATAAGTCCAAGGTAGAAACTAATTACCATGAATGTTTAACTTATAAGAAACTGCCAAACTATTTTACAGAGAGGCTTTACTATTTTGCATTCCCATCAATAATGAATGAGTGTTCTGGTTACTCTGTGTCCTTAGTGGCAAATGATATTAATGATTTCCTTTTAACCATTTAGATAAATGTGTAGAGGTATCTGATCATGCTGATCATGGTTTTAATCAATGGCTAATAATATTGAACATCTTTTCCTGTGCTTATTTGCCATCCTTATAACTTCTTTGGTGAAATGTTCAAGTTTTTTGTCCATTTTTAATTGGATTCTTGTTTTTTTCTTGTTGAATTTTGACACTTCTTTATATATTCTGTATAGATTTCCTCTGTTGGATATATATTTTGTAAAATTTTCTCCTATGCCAGCAATTTGTCTTTTCCTTTTTATTGTGTATTTTGCAGAGCAAAATTCTTAAGGTTTTTGAAATCCACATTATCAGCTTTTTCTTCCAGAGACGGTGATTTTTGTGTCACAAAATTTTTCTTCTATGTTTTATTCTAAAAATTTTTAAATTTTATGCATTACATCTAGATATACAGTCTATCTTGAATTAATTTTTATATAAAGTATGGAGTTTAGATCGAAGTTCTCTGTTTTCAGCATTTGTTGAAAAGATCATACTTTCCCCATTGAATTTCTTTTGCAGCATTGTAAAAAAAAATCATGTAATTTGAAGCTTTATTTTTAGGTGAGTATACATGTAGGTTTGTTATATCTTCTTGTAGAATTGACTCATCATTTTGTAATGTCCCTCATTAACCCTGATAATTTTCTATGCCTTAAAATTTAATTTTTCTGATATTAATATAACCACCTCATCTTTTTTTGATGAATGTGTGTATAGTATACCTTTTCCCACCCTTTTAATTTTAATCTTTCTATATTATATTTCAAGTGCATTTATTGTGGAGAGCATATAATTGGGTCATATTTATTCATCTGGTAATCTCGGTAATTTAATTGATTTGTTTAGATGATTTTAACTTAACGAAACTTTATATGTTTAGATTTATGTTTACCATTTTAATATTTGTTTTCTCTTTGCTCCCTTTCCCTCTTTTCTTCCTCCTATTGGTTTATTTGAATACTTTCTTTAATATTGAATTTTTACTTATCTGTGATGTTTTTGTCTATATCTCTTTGCATAGTTTTTTAGTGGCTGTTTAGTATTAAATGTATAAATATTATACATATGCTTAATTTTTGTAGTCTAATTTGAATCAATATTTTACCACTTCAATTGCACTATAGAAAACTTACATCATATAGTGTCCTTTATACTCTCCCCTTATGTTGTAGTTATTTTATGTATTATCTACATACCTTGAAAACCCCATTAGATAGTGTTATATTTTTTGCTTGTAACTAAAAATCTATTTTAAAGAAGTCAAGATAAGAAGAACGTCTATTATATTTACCTAGATACTTAACATTCTGTTTGTTCTTCTTTAATTCCTGATGTTCCAAGTTTCCTTCTGGAATCATTATTTTTTCTGTCTGAAGAAATTTCTTTAGTAATTTCTTTAGAGCTGGTCTGCTGGCAACAAATTCTGCTAGTTTTCTTTCTTTTGAAATTCTTTTTGTCTCACTTTTATTCCTGAAGATTGTTTTCCTTGGATGTAGAATTTTGAGTTGACAGTTATTTTCTTTCATCATCATCCTCAGTTTAAAAATGTTTTGCCTCTTTCTTATGGTCTCTGGTTTTGGGTGAAAACTTTTCTGTCATTCATATCATCATTACCATATAGATTATTCTCTGACTTTTGTTTTCAGTAATTTGGTTATGATCCATCTGGGCAAGGACTTTATTTGTGGGGGAGATTATCCTCTTTGTAATTTGCTTAGCTTTTTTAATCTGTAGATTTATGTATTTTATCAAGCAATATATTTTTTAGCCATTTTTTTCTTCAAATGTCTTTTCAGCAGTGTACTCTTTCTCCTCCCTTTCTAGGAATCCCATAACACAATCATTAGACCTTTTGTTGGTGCTCCACAGATTCTCTAAACCTCTGTTTCTATTTTCACAATTTTTACTGTATTGTTCAGATAGGATATGTTCTATTGACTTATGTATCTTCAAGTACCCTTACTCTTTCCTCTTATATATATTCTGTCATTAAGTCCATCTAGTGTCATTTTTAGTTATTGTATTTTTCAATTCTAAAATTTCCATTAAGTTCTTCATTATATCTTCTATTTTTTTCTTGAAATTTTCTATTTTACCATTTGTTTGTAGAGTGTTCATGATTACTTATTCAAGCATTTATATAATAATTGCATTAAAGTCTTGATCAGACAATTTCAACATCTGTTTTATCTTGTTGGTGTTTCATTATTTTCCCATGGAAACTGATATTTTTGTAGTTCTTCATATGCCAAGTAATTTTGAACTGTATCATGGACATTTTGAACAATACTTTTGTTGCTCTGGGTCTTGTTTAAATTCTGTGGAGCAAGTTGATATTATTGTTTTAAAAGGAAATTGATCTGTTTCATTCAGGCTGCAAGTTACAAACTGCCTTTCATGGACTGTGGTTTCAGTGTCGGTTCTTTATCCAAAGGCTTTACAGTGTGATTTGGATTTGTCCTGCATGTCTGTCACCCAGTGGTCAGTCCAGGGCATAAGTGGAGATCTATGTTAGCTCAGTTTTCAAAAGTTTTGTTATGCTAATTTAGATTTGACATGCTCAGGTCATGGGTGAACTCAGGAGTTCACAAACAGATTTGTAAGTTTGCTTTTCTGAACTTTTCCCTTTACACTGTCTCCCAAGAATTTTCAGTTCCCTGGGGTTCTCCTTTATAGTCATGTGGCCAGAAACCACTCACTTCTGAAATTATAGTTCAAGAATGGGAGAAGTGAGAGAGAGAGGGAAAGAAACAGTGCTTGGCTTTGCCCTCTTGCTGCAGCTCCACCTAATGTAGAAGAATATTTCTTATCTTAAGAATTTTGGCTCTGTTAAGCTCCCATTGCTGGCTACTATCGCTGCTGCTTGGTATTGCCTGGGGCTGGGGCCCAAGAGAAAAGAGAAAAAGGAGAGAAAAACAAAGGCGATCTTGTTTCCTCTCTTTGAGCCTCAGAAGTTCACTTTCTCATTCTTAGAGCCAAGTTTACCCTGGATTTTTTTACCTCTGTGTTCAGAGGTAATTATGTATGTATTGCATGATTATGCATAATTATGTATGTATGTATTGTATGTATTATGCATACAATACAATATGTATGTATTGTATGTATTATGCATATGTATTATGCATACATGATTGTGCATAATTATGTATGTATTGCATGATTATGCATAATTATGTATTGCATGAATTTGGACCAGGGGATACTGTAAGGAAGAAATGGTAAACTCACTGCCAGTTAGTGATTCTTCATATGCTGGTGTATTTCCCTTAACTGCCTGTTGCTATTCACTTTTAAGCATTCTCTAATAGCTGGGCCATGCATTTTGTTATAGCTGCATTCAATGGGAGAGTAAGGTAGTGTGTGTTTATTCCATCTTACCCCAAACTGAAACTATCTTAAAGTTATATTTTAATGCTAAATATCCTAATCCAGTTGCATGAATTAAGTTTCTGGACTGGTGAAGAGTTAGGAAAAATTTTATTCCTTCAATCATTCATTTATTTGTTTATCCGATGTTCATTGAGTCCCTGCTATGTGCCAAATACTATTCTAATTATTAGGGTTATAGCAATGAATAAAACAATGACTCTATTACAGATGTTTTTTATTTTAGTAAGAGAAGATAGACAACAAAAAAAGCAAATAAAAATATATTATGCAGCAATAGAGTTTGAAGAAAAATAAAGTAGTATATGCTTTTGTTAGGGTTAGGCTGTTGTCTGTAGGTGGTTAGGAAAGACATCCTCAATGAGGTGAAAATTTAACATATATTTGAAGGAAATGAGGTGGTGAGTCATACAGATATATGGGACTATATAACTCCAGAAAGGGGAGGAAAAAAAACAATGCAAATGCTTTAGAAGTAGCAAGACAAAGTGTCCTACTCTTGTCAGCTTATCTGTTACCTTAGTATATTCATTAATAGTACTCACTTTTACTTTCCTTCAATTTCATTAGCAACCTGGCTTGGACAATACCTTATGTGATCACCCTATCTAAGGCGGGAAACAGTGTGGCTTGTTTAAGGAACATTGAGGAGGGCAGTATGGCTATATAATAGTTAGTGAGCAAAATAATTTATTTTATGCACTGCAAGTGTATTGAAAAGTTGGAAAACTGGACAGCTACATGTAAAATAATGAAATTAGAACACTACCTAACTCCATACACAAAAATAAACCCCAAATGGATTAAAGACCTAAGTGTAAGACCAGACACTATAAAACTCCTAGAGGAAATCATAGCAAAGATACTCTTTGACATAAATTGCAGCAAGATCTTTATTGACCCATCTCCTAGAGTAATGAAAATTAAAAAACAAAAAAAACAAATGGGACCTAATCACACTCAAACACTTTTGCGCAGCAAAGGAAACCATAAACAAGATGAAAAGACAATGCCCAGAATGGGGGAAAATATTTGCTAATGAAACAACAGACAAAGGATTAATCTCCAAAATATACAAACAGCTCATGGAGCTCAATATGAAAAAAAACAAACAATCCAATTAAAAAATGGGTAGAAGACCTAAATAGACATTTCACCAAAGAAGACATACAGATGGCCAAGAGGCACATGAAAAGATGCTCAAAATCACTAATTATTAGAGAAATGCAAATCAAAACTACAATGAGGTATCACCTCACACCAGTCAGAATGGTCATCATCAAAAAGTCTAGAAACAATAAATGCTGGAAAGGGTGTGGAGAAAAGGGAACCTTCCCGTACTGTTGGTGGGAATGTAAATTGATACAACCACTATGGAAAACAGTATGGAGGTTCCTTAAAAAGCTAAAAACAGAACTACCATATGACCCAGCAATCCCACTACTGGGCATATACCCTGTGAAAACCATAATTCATAAATAGAAATGTACCACAATGTTCATCGCAGCACTATTTGCAATAGCCAGGACATGGAAGAAACCTAAATGTCCATTGACAGCTGAATGGATAAAGAAGATGTGGTACATATATACAATGGAATATTACTCAGCCATCAAAAGAAACAAAATTGAGTTATTTGTAGTGAGGTGGATGGACCTAGAGTCTGTCACACAGAGTGAAGTAAGTCAGAAAGAGAAAAACAAATACTGTATGCCAACACATATATATATGGAATCTAAAAAAAAAAAAGGTACTGATGAACCTAGTTGCAGGGCAGGAATAAAAGACATAGACATAGAGAATGGACTTGAGGATATGGTGGGGGAGGGGGATGCTGGGGCGAAATGAGAGTAGCATTGACATATATACACTACACTACCAAAAGTAAAATAGCTAGTGGGGAGCAGCAGCACAGCACAGGGAGATCATCTAAGTGCTTTGAGATGACTTAGAGGGGTAGGATAGGGAGGATGGGAGGGAGGCTCAAGAGGGAGGGGATATGGGGATATATGTATGCATATGGCTGATTCACTTTGATTTACACAAAAACTAACAGTATTGTGAAGCAATTATACTCCAATAAAGATCTATTAGAAAAAAAAGTTGGAAACCACCCAAATGTCCAGGAGTAAATCATAGTTTAAATAAATTATGGTGTATCTGTATAAAGAAGTAATATGAACCTATTAAAATGTTGCAAGAACGTCCATTGATTTCAAAAGATGTTCACATTATGTGGTTAATTAGAAAGACTAAAAGCTAGCACTCACATTGTGCTGTTCCAAGTACTTTATTTATATTAACTCCTTATAATAAGCTATCATGTAAGTGCTATTATATCTTCATTTCACAGATGAAAAAACTTAAGGCCCATAAAGTTTGACTTTCCCAATGTCACATGACTAATAAGTGGTAGAAGTGGGATTTGAGCTCAGTCCACATGCTTAACCAACAGAAAATATTTTATTTAAATACATTTAAATATTCAACCAGAGTAATTTTTTAAAAACATAACTCAGAGCATGTCACTTCTCTGTTCCAACACATCCAAAATCTTCCCATCTCATGTGGAACAAAACTCATGTCCTTTCTATGGCCTATAACATTCTGATACACACTGGATCCTTATTTCTTTAATGTCATTAGTTGTTACCACTATTCACTTCACTCTAGCACACCAGTCTTCTTGCAGTTCTTTCTTGCAATACCTTCACAGTTTTTCCTCCTTCTGTCTAAAAATCTCTGACCCCAGATATGTATGTGTCTCACTCTTCACTTTTTCAGGACTCTGCTCAAATATTACTTTATCAGAAAGGCCTTGCCTGACTACGTTTTATAAAATAAGACATTGTCCCTCTCAATTTCTTTACATTGTTTTATTTAGTTCATATAACTACCTGACATTATATGTCTTTGTTTATTTTATATTTACGTTACAGACATTTAAGCTTCATGAGGGCGGGAATTTTGTGTGTTATTGTGAACTGCTAAATCCTCACTATTTGGAACAGTACTTGGCACCTATTTTTGTGGAATGAATGAATCACTGTACAGATAGATGGCAAACTCCAAATCCAAAAGGTTGATATTTATCCATTACTTTCACAAGTATTTATGGGACACCTATTATGTGTTAGGAGCTTTTGGATATACAATGTCCTCAAGTAGCATAATTTAGTTTTCATCCAGATTAAGAAAGATTTGATTATTTTTACTTTTAATTCCACATAAGAAATAAAACTAAAATAATTTGGTATTTTAAATATATCTTAATATTAGTAGAATTTTTTCCTTAACTTGTGCCCTTTATGAAATAGAGCCTGAGTCAAAAACATATGGGCTACTATTTTATTAAGGAATGCAGTCAAGGAGCAGGAATGAGTTAAGGATGAATGAGGTTAAGGAAAGAAGGTTTAGTACATCAGTCTCTGTTAAAATAATATTACCATGAAAAAGTGTAGTAATTTTAGCTGTTACTCTTAGTAAAAGAAAAATTATGGGGAAAAGTTTACAGGGAAACAAGTATGCAGATAATGAGGGCAGAGTCACTACTGAGTCCAAGTGAAGGGTACAAAATGAGAAATTTGAGGGAAATAATGACAAAGATCATTTATTTCACATTTATTTTTTTAGAGTAGCCCCGATTAAAGTGATGTTTTTTATATTTTTCCAGTCAAGGAAAATTACTATTGTTTCAAATGTTTATTCTTCTGTTAACTGAATTGCAAGTTATACCAAAGAAAAGAAACCGACAAAGTCACTACCCGGATATTCATGATGGTGGTTGAATGCCTTTGTTCATGAAGGAAAGTAGTTCATCTCTCCACCTTAGGAAATCCTTTGCATCTGTGATGGCCTCCAGTTAACCTCTAAAAGTTTGGATGCTACACTTGAATTTACAGGATGAGGCAGCCCAACTAATCTGATTCCCTAAGAGAATTCCCTGAGCTGCTGAGGACAATAAAGTGGGAATCACCATATTGTTGCCCAAATGACAGACTAGTTCACTTTAAGTGTGTGGAAATTTGGGAACCAGATTTCATTCATAGTGATAGTCATTAAGAAGAAACTTTAAAAGGAAAATCATTTTTTTCAAAACTTATATTAAAACCACAATGAGAGTTTTGCCTATTTGGATAACTTCCTTGAGTATTTTTCTGTCAGTGATAATTAGGTCTCCTCACTCTTCTTTTATTCTCCATGATGTTTCTGTCATTGCTGGGTGTAAAGTAAGGGAAGAATAATCCTTTTGGCATCGATAGAGTATTGCATATTAGTGTTTGGGGGATGATGATCTGTAGAGAAATGAAAATATGAAAGTGTGGCATATGAATATTACCATTACAGTATGACAGGTAGAGTAATGTAAAATGAGTTGATAAACATCAAAGCATTTTTATGCTATACTTGAAAGGTAATTCTTTTATAGACATCTTTTTTTATCACATAAGTAGTATGTTTCATTTATACTTACCTTAGATACATTCAAAACTTTTATTTGGTTTTCACTTTTAACACTGAATCCTTTTAATGAATTAAGAAACAATGAAAAAGATAGTCTTCCAAAGCATAATCAATAAATATACTCCCCCAAATTTCTATCACTGGGCTCATTCTCCTTATCCCATTTTTGGGCAAAAGTGTTTTCTTTCCATTTCTGGACTCCCCAAAATATCCCTGCCCTTTTAGGTGGGAGGGAGGCAAATATAGAGGGTAGGAATGGAAAGTGAGATGAGGTTTAATCTAGTAAAAAATATCTCCTCAGGCCCCATAGTGGTCACTGAAGAGTCTCTGTTACATAGGAAAAAAAAAAAAAAACTTTTGATGAACAGACAACTTCTAATTTCTGTATGAAAAAAGGGATCCTAAATTACTTGCAATCATTATTCCAAAAGGAAAAATTAATTGTAAATAACTAGAAGTAAATTAAAGCAGGGCTCTGCCAGGTAATGCAAATCTTTTATAGTTTTGTTTCAGTTAACTGCCTCATTAATGATTTATAGATGTGTATACAGCTGTGGGAACCATAGCATTATCTAATGCACTCAGAGAATAATTACATGTGAAAAGAACTATGTAGCTCAAGGGAAAATCTCTGAAATTACTTACTGCCTTAACTTTAACCATATTAAAATGCAAAACATTTAGAAATAGATTATGATGTTTTATCATGTTTTTGACTCATAATGTTGCCAATTTTTTAAAGAAAAACTGGGATTTTGCCATCATATTAAAATGTTTACATACTTCTCCAGTGCACAGCATGCAGAAACATCAAGGATTATCTAACAATGAAAGTAAGCAATTTATTTACTATTTAGGAGACCAATTCATAAAAAATTTCTTCTCTTTGTGCATCTTTTATATATGAAGAGTAAAATTTTTCACTGTAAGACAATTTATAAGCCAAAAACATAATCTTTAATCTTTTAAAGTTATTATTATACTAGAACACAGGTAATTTTAAGATAAAATTCATAGCACATCAGTTTCCCACCAGATTGCATCCAGTATTCAGGGCAATGCTTTTTATTACATCCACTATTTCTTTACCTCCAGATTTTCCCAGATTTATTTTATTTTTTTTTAACATCTTTATTGGGGTATAATTGCTTTACAATGGTGTGTTAGTTTCTGCTTTATAACAAAGTGAATCAGTCATACATAAACATATGTTCCCATATATCTTCCCTCTTGTGTCTCCCTCCCTCCCACTCCCAGATTTATTTTAACATCATTTGTTTCAGTCCTTGTCCGTTTCTTCTTTGGTGACTATATTTCCTGCATTTTAACTGCCTAAATGATATATATCACCAAATATTTCTTGCCTGCTTTTGCTTCTGTGTTTGATGGACATGTATATTACTTTGAACATCTAGGTTCTTAATTCTGACTTTATATTTACAAATAATATGTATTCACAATTTCAGAGACTTTTATTACCTCAGTGAAGCTTCAATATAAACAACTTTCTGGTTTTCTGGGTATGTTGAAACAAAATAGAAATTGATAAACAATGTGAGAGAGAAGTTAAAAAGCTACATATTTTTGGTTGTTAACACACTGCTTAGGAATATGTATCCTACAGATTAATTACAAGAAGTACAATTTGTAATTGGGCATAACTGACAAACACACTTAGACCTTACTCTCTTTCTGTCAGAAGTTCTACTGAGTCAGGCTTTAGGTGACATTGAAATAACTTGTAACTCATACACAGCACTTTCTCACTGAAAAAAATGATAGCATGTACACATGATTGCTAGGAAGATAAAATGTAATACTGCATAGAATTAGCTGAAGATCATAAACTTAAAATAGGACTTTGTATTTTCCCATTAGGGTTGAATTTTTATTTAAACTTTCAGCATTAAACCAAATCAATGTGTTTTTTGTTTCATAGCAAAACCATGACTTTTAGTTAAAAACAAAACATATATTTAGAAAAAATGGAGGAGGCTGGACAGATGATCAGTATGTCTTTTTCATTTCTAATTTATATGATTAAGTGGCAAATCTTTTCCATTTGTTCACATTAATGATATATTAGGGTATATAAAAAGATAAAAATTATACCACATAAATAAATTTTAAAACTTTGATATTGGTAATATAGTGGAGAAGACCAAAATGAAATAGTAATGAAAAATAAATATAAATAATTCCAAGGGAACATTATACATTTTTTGGTTTTTGACCTTAAATAAGACTTCCAATATTATTTGCACACATGAAACATGTACACTTGGAAAAATCTTATTCTTTTAATATAATTTTTTGTGATCTAGATATCCACTATTTCTATGGGAACCAAATTTCATGCTTTCACAGATTATGCACCTTTATACTTTACAACAGTTCAGAAGGTTTTATTTACAGTGAAACTTTCTTAAAATCACTCAGCCATAAGGCACAAAGTCATTTTCTCATTTCCTAATAATTCTAGACTTGGACCATATCAAAGCAAATCTTCAGATCTTCAGTTTTTGTTTTTGTTTTTTTCAGATTTTCAGTTTTAAATGGAAGGGAAAAAACTGCCTAAGAGAATATTCCTGCTCTAATTTTCCTCAGATTCTTATTTAAAAGAACATTTAATAAAAACCAGCAAATATTAATATGAGAAAAACAGCAAAAACAATAAGAAATAAAATTTTAAAATTAATAAGAAAAAGCTAGCAAAACCTAAACAAGAGGCACAGCCCAATGTAATTAGTTTCAAAAAGTGGCAACCAAAGAAAGAAGTGATAATGTGGTAGAACAGATGTTAGAGAGGAATATGGCAAGGCCCACCCCACTCCTACACTTTAGAAACTATAATGGTGATTCCACAAAACCCTGAGAATTTTCACTAATTTTACCTAATGTGGGAAAGTAGACTAATTGGGTATCCTTATTTTGACTCTCTTAGAGAAAACAAATGCTGGAACATAAGCGTAAAACAGAGGAGGTTATGTAACTGAATTTCTCTGACAGAAGTGAAGATTCTAAGGCTAATTGAATTAGTGAAGTAAATTTGAAATTGGAGGATACAAACCAAGGGAATGGAATACATTTGACATTTAGGAGAGTTCATTTTGGTACAGCAGACAAAACAAAATCTGGGAAAGGGAATCCAGGCACAAGATTGTCCTTTTTTCTCTCCATGGAAGCAGACTACAGAAAAAGTGGATAGGGCATTAAGAGACCAGCCTGAAACAACTGTTCCTTGGAGGAAACATTTAACTCTCAGAAGCATTGTCAAGGGAGTTAAAGTTACCCATCTTAAAGGAGAACAAAGAAAAGGTCTAGACAAAGCTACAGGGATTCCACAGTGTGAAAAAGCTAAAAAGATTTAGCATGAATATTAATGGCAATGCATTACAACAAAAGAAGAAAAATGTGAGACATTTTCAATACAAAAGACAGAGAAAGAAACTATACCTAAAGAAAACATAAGCCAAGGAACACAAGGCAAGTCACCACAAATGTTTTTTTACTGTAGATCAACTTGAATTAAACAAAATGAGCTAAAATATGATAGAAAAAATGAGATTATTGACTTAATAAGTCAAGGGTCAAAACTTCTTTAGGTAATTAATAAACTAGAAATAGCAATGAACAGATATGGATAAAAAGCAAGATATTAACATGGAGGAAAAGCTTAAGATAATTACAGTGAACACAACTGTGAAAGACTAACTAAGCAGAAAAAAATAGATATGAAAGACAAAGAAAATTTCCTATGTGGATAACTGGTATCTCTAAAGTAAAGAACTCAACATATTGATTAGGAAAATTATTAAAATATATAATAAAAGTGAATTTCCAGAGAATGAAGAAAGAGTTATAAAAGCTTCCAGGAAAAAATGACACTGAATGGTCACACTAAGTAAGACATATCCCATGGTTAAGTGATTGAACTTTAAGACAAAGAAACATCTTATTCCTAAAGGGAATAAAATGTGACCCAAGAATTCTTCACCTAGAAAAAAATGGTGAAACATAAAGGCGATAAGCATTCTAAAATATGAAAGAATTAAAGAAGTAATATTTCTGAAAGCTTTTTGAAAAAAGAAACTCCTTGATGATGAAACCAAGTGAATTAAGAGATACATCAAATAAAGAACAAAACACACAATTATAAACTTGTGCAAATTTTAGTAACAGAAGATACTTAAATAATATAAATCTTGATGGTGTAAAAATAATAACATAAATCTCAAGTCAGGAAAAGAAGAGAGGGAGGTATGACAACATGTAAGAATACTATGCCTATCTTTTAGGCACAGAGCCAATTGATACTCTGTAAACTTTAAAAGAGGAATTAAAGACACAAAAAGCAAACAATTGTTTTCAGAATCTATTTTCTTATATTTAGAGATAAATATCAAGGAACAATTTCTTTTTTGAAAAAAAACACTTTATTGAAGTATAATTGATATTAAAAAGCTATACATAATTAATGAATACAAATTGATGAGTTTGGAGATAAATATACATCCATTAAAACCACCACCAATATCAATGCCATAAACATATTCATCACCTCTAAAAGTTTTCTCCTACTCTCTTTATTATTGTTACTATTTTTGTGTGATAAGAACACAACATATTATCTACCTTGTTGGCTAATTTTTAAGTATATAATACAGTATTATAAACTATAGGTACTATACCATATGGTAGTTCTCTAGGACTTAGGCTAAGTGAAATAAGCAAGATAGAGAAGGACAAATACTACATGTTACTACTTAGATAAGAAATCTAAAATAGTCTAACTCATAGAAGCAGAGAGTACAATGGTGGTTACCAGGGGCTGGGGGTAGGAGGAAACTGGGAGGTATTAGTCAAGGAAATAATTTCTTATGATGAAGTAGTACTTTTTAAAATCTTCAGCATTTCCCTAAATTTCACTTCAGTTTCTTGTTAAACTTATATAAATTTTCACTGAATACTTATTTTTTAAAATAATGCATGCATTAGGGTCCAATGCTTATCAAACATTTTCTAATATTAATTTATTTATCTATCATCAATCTATCATCATCTATCTAAATACCTACCTATCCATCTGTCCATCCATCCATCTATCCATTTACCTTTATATCTTTCTAATTCATTGCCTGGAATGATGTTCAGATGATGTGCATAATTAGGTATGGTACAACAAACCTGTGTGTTTTTTGCATTTTCCTATATACATTTTCTTAATTTCTTAAATTATATATATTTTTTCCAAAAACAAAAAATAATGATTTTTGTTAAAAAACAAACACAATTTGATAAAGCAAGATGGAATGGTTCTATGATTTAAATAAATCACAATCTTCCAGACCTTCATAAAAGGTACTTTTACTTTTGGGACTAGTGTTGATACAAATTTGGTACTAATAGATACTCACCTAGTTCTTTAGGGAGAATCATACCTGATGCATGAAGGCTTGAAAAAACAACCTTGAAAACTGTCATCCAGCATCTGCTTAAACACTCTCAGTGATGAAGAGCTTACTATATCACAAGGTTGTCTTTTGCATTTTAGGATTTCTTTACATTTTTAGAACATTTTTTCTTTAAATTGGTCTAAAATAGCTATCAGTCTTAAAACTAATCCCTCTTCCACATTAGAGCATTCTTATGTTTGGAAAGAGCTATTGCTTGTCTTTCCATTTTAATTTATTTTTTCAAGTTCTGTAGTTCCTTTAATTTTTCTTCATGTATCAGTGCTGTGAATACCCTTACTATTTGGTCATTCTCCTCTGGTTTCATACTTTTTACTGTGTCATCTATAACTGTGGTACTATCAATTCCATTTTTTAGACAGGAATATCTATTAGTGCATTCTAGGAAGGGAATGACCATTTGAATTCAGTTCAGTCTTTGACTGACATGAGCTCACCATTGTCTTTTTCACAAATGCTGAGAAAAATACCCCTTGTTTTGTATGGCGTAGGTTGTTTTTTTTTTTAATTGGGCCACAGGTACATATTGTAAATGTCTTATTTTTGTATGTGATTATCTATTATTTATATTTATTTGTTTTTTAGGCCACTTTATTCAGCCCATCAAGATGATTTGAAATTTTCTTCTTGTTAACTATGTATTTAATGTAGTCTCTGGTCACAAAATATACCAGCATGCTGTCAAGTCAATAAAATTTAGAATAAAATTCAAAGCCAAAGGATCACAAAAGCTACCATATTTTGAGTTGCAGTACAACCTCTCGTTTCACCTTGAGGATGATTAATTACCTCCTTTTAATCAAATCATAGAGACACAGAAGATAATCTTAAAGCTTTAATACAACTTTCCATCCAGTACAGGAATTCCTGCTATGGCATCTCTAAAAGTTTCTCCTTAAAGAGTAGGAGGAGCACAAGGATTAGAAAAAAGGAGCACACATCTCTACTCCTCAATATATTTAAAAATTCTTCTTTGCATCTTCATATTTCTCTGTGTAATTTTAGGCTTTCATTTTTCTGTTCTACAATTGAGATCAACACAGAATGAGACTCGTCAGTATTCTATATGACAATTTTCTAAGATTTGAAGGAGCTATAATATTTATTTTCAGTTGTCTCTTATCCAGGTTAACACATGAAATTTTTCAAAATTTCTAACATGGTTTTTGTTATAAAGCATTTCAAATACAGAACATGTAGAAAACAATATTATAAACAACCATGAGCCAATTACAAAATTTTAATAGTCTCATATTTTTTCAAATTATTATTAAAAGAAATAAAATGCTGCAATGATCATAGTGATGCATACATGTTTTCAAATTACTGTTTTTTTTTTTTGTTCTTTGGATAAATACCCCAAAGTGGAATAGCTGGTTCATATGGTAGTTTTATTCTTAATTTTTTGAGGAATCTCCATACTGTTTTCCATAGTGGCTGCACCAATGTACAGTCTCATCAACAGTGTACAAAGGTTCCATTTTCTCCACATCCTCTCCAACATTTGTTATCTCTTGTCTTTTTGATAATAGCCATGCTAATAGGTGTGAGGTAATCTCTCATTGTGGTTTTGATTTGCACTTTCCTAATAATTAGTGATGTTGAACATCTTTTCATGTGCCTGCTGGCCATCTGTATTCCTTCTTTGGAAAAATGTCTATTCATATCCTCTGCCCGTTTTTTAATCAGGTGTTTGTCTTTCAGTTGTTGAGTTGTATGAATTCTTCATATTTTTTTGCGTATTAACCCTTTATTGAATATATGATTTGCAAATATTTTCTCCTACTCAGTAGGTTACCTTTTTATTTTGTTGATGGTTTCCTTTGCTGTATATATCTATATCAAAAACATCTATATCTATATCTAAAATGGAATAGTACTCAGCCATAAAAAGAATGAAATCCTGCCGTTTGTGAACAACATGGATGAACCTTGCAGGTATTATGCCAAGTGAAAGAAGTCAGAGAAAGATAAATACCATATGATTTCACTCATATGAGGAATCTAAACAAAAAAACAAATGAAGAAACAAAATAAAACAAAAACAAACTTATACAGAAATCAGATTAGTTGTTACCAGAGGGGAAAATGTTTTGAGGTGGGCAAAATGAGTGAAGGAGGTCAACTGTATGGTGATGGATGATAAGTAGACTTATGGCAGTGATGATTTTGTAGTGTGTACAGATGTAGAATTATAATGCTATATACCTGAAAATTATAGAATACAATAAAGGATAATAATACCAAACAAAACAAAAAGAAAGAAAATGTTATACACATAGTTATAGTGCCATGTGTGCCTCTCATCAATTCCATTTGTCTTTCTCCTCATTGGTGATGGCTCTACTGAATATTATTGAATTTTATACTTATTTATACATATGTGAGTTTGTGTAATCACTCATTATATATCTGTGCATTCACTAGTGATATAAAAATTGCTGTGATGATGTAACATTTTATATCATGATATAATACTGTACTTAAATATGTAAGTTGTATATTTTATCTAATGTGGTAAAGATTTATCCATATTGATGCATTTGATCTAGTTCATTCATTCTCACTGCTGAATAGATTTTATTGGATGTATATACCAAAAGATATTCATCCACTTTTCAATTGATGTATATTTAGACTCATTCATTCTTTTTTAAAACATATTTATTGGAGTATAGTTGTTTTACAATGTTGTGTTAGTTTCTACTGTAAAGTAAAGTGAATCAGCTATATGTATAAATATGTCCCCTCTTTTTTGGATTTCCTTCCCATTTAGATCACCACAGAGTAGGTTCTCATTAGTTATCTATTTTATACACAGTATCAATATTGTATATATGTCAATCCCAATCTCCCAGTTCATCCCACCACCACCCTTTCCCCCTTGGTATCCATATGTTTGTTCTCTATGTCTGTGTCTCTATTTCTGCTTTGCAAATAAGATTGTCTATACCAATTTTTTCAGATTCCACATACATGTATTAATATAAGATATTTGTTTTTCTCTTTCTGACTTACTTCACTCTGTATGACAGTCTCTAGGCCCATCCACGTCTCTACAAATGACCCAATTTTGTTCCTTTTATTGTTGAGTAATATTCCATTGTATATATGTACAATATCTTCTTTACCTGTTCCTCTGTTGATGGTCATTTAGGTTGTTTTCATGTCCTGGCTATTGTAAATAGTGCTGCAATGAACTTTGGGTGTATATGTCTTTTTGAATTATGGTTTTCTCAGGGTATATGCCAAATAGTGAGATTGCTGGGTCACATGGTAGTTCTATTCTTAGTTTTTTAAGGAACCTCCATATTGTTCTCCATAGTGGTTGTATCAATTTAAATTCCCACCAACAGCACAAGAGGGTTCCCTTTTCTGCATACCCTCTCCAGCATTTAGTTTGTAGATTTTTTAATAATGGCCATTCTGACTGGTGTGAGGTGATATCTCATTGTAGTTTCTATTTGCATTTCTCTAATAATTAGTGATGTTGAGCATCTTTTCATGTGTCTGTTGGCCATCTGTAGTCTTCTTTGCAGAAATGTATACTTAGGTATTCCACCCACTTTTTGATTGGCTTGGTTTTTTTTTGATATTGAGCTGCATGAGCTGCTTGTATATTTTGGAGATTAATCCTTTGTCAGTTACTTCATTTGCAAATATTTTCTCCCATTCTGAGGGTTGTCTTTGTGTCTTGTTTATGGTTTCCTTTGCTGTGCAAAAGCCTTTACATCTAATTATGTTTCATTTTTTTATTTTTGTTTTTATTCTCATTACTCTAGGAGGTGGGTCAAAAAAATCTTGCTTCAGTTTATGTCAGAGTGTTCTGCCTATATTTTCTACATGTAAAAAAGTGAAATTAGAACACTCCCTAACACCTTACACAAAAATAGATTCAAAATGGGTTAAAGACCTAAATGTAAGGCCATTCACTATTAACCTCTTAGAGGAAAACATAGGCACATCATTCATTCTTTTATTGATTTTTCTTTTCATTTCTGTCACCAAGAGGCTTACTATGAACACTTTTATACATCTCATTGCATAGATGTTCAGTTTTATATAGGCTAAATTGGAATTGATTGATCAGGTTATTAGATTTTTGTATCCTGAACCTTACTAGATATTGTCAAATTGCTCTTGAAATTAATTGTACCAACTTATAAACCCACATTCATTATGTTACACTTTCTGTTTCTCCACATCATTGCCAACTTTTATTGCCTGATTGATTTTTTTGTCAGTCATATGGATGTGAAATAGTATCTTCATTTTAAAATTTGCATTTATTTGATTACTAATGAAGTTGAGCATTTTTTATATGTTCATTGGTCATTCTTTTTTTAAATTACCTATTCATTGACATTGCCCATTTTTATTGATTTTTCTTTATGTTATTAATTTGGAAGTATTCTTTCTGCATTCTGCAAGTAATGTACATTGCTAACGTCTTCTAATACATGACTTACTTGCAATTTTGTTTCGATGTCTTATTGTGAGGAATATTTTCAGCTTAGGGTAGCCAATTTATCATTTTCTTATTATTTTTGTGGGTAGTTTCTTTGTGTATAATTGAATAAATCTTATCCGACCCAATGAGCATTGCAATAGTATCCTGGATCCCCCTCGAAATGTTATAAACATTTTTTTCCACATTAAGTTTTTTAATTTCTCTGAGCTAGCTTAGTTTTTTGTACATTAGACATAATAATATTTACATATAGAATTTCTGTAAGAATTAAATGAAATAACATATATAAAAACACAGTATTGCAAGAAACAGCACAATGGCTTTTTTTTCATTTTCTGTGGCCCTGGACAGGCTCCTGGGAAGAGCACTGCCTGGTTACAGGAACAAATGCAGCCTTAGTCTTTGCAAATACATCAGAAAAAATAAGCCAAGGGCAGAAGACACATGCCCAGTCAAGGTTAAAACTAAATGAATTTCGTAATGTGTTCTCTCTTCTCACTTCAATTAACTATTATATTTCCACTGTTTCATAGAGACAAAAATTAATTTATCCTATTTTTCATAGATGGGAAGGCTTCAACTATGTGCATTAAATTTTGTTATTCATAGAAACATCCATAAGTGGTGGAAAAGAAATTTGCAAAGAGACTTTCTAAGGAGCATTCATCGCAAAATGAGTGGGAAAGAGGGCAAGTGTTATGTCTGTGTGGTACAGGGTGGCATTAAAGTCTTTGAAGATTGTCCTAAGGGCATATGGAAAATGAAGAAACATTTACTCAAGAAAATATTGGGAAGAACAGCAAGAATCTGTGGCACTTGAACCATGACTTACTCCTTGTCTTCTTACACCACAGCTCAGTGTAACAGAGACTACTCAAAGTAGATGTGGCCAAAAAAATGGGAATCCCTATCTCCCAAACTCTGATTCTTAAGAATTCCACACATACACACTATGAGTTCAACAAATTTGCAGGATACAAGATCAATATACAATAACAATTGTATTTCTGCACACTATCAATAAACAGTGCAAAAATGAAATTAAGGAAAACATTTCACTTAAAACATCAAAAATATTGAAAATATTTTGAAATACATTTAACAAAATAAGTGCAAAACTTAGACTCTGAAAATTACAAAACTTTGTTGAAAGAAATTAAAGAGCTAAATAACATAAGCAAATATACATCCCACTTTCATGTATTAAAGACGATATTGTTTTCAGGACAATACTTCTCAAACAGATCTACAGATTTGGTGAAATCCCTATAAAATATTAGAGCTGGTTTCTTTGAAGACCTTAAAAGCTGACCAGAAAATTCATATAGAAATTGAAGGGACCCAGAACAACCAAAACAATTTCGAGACAAACACAAATGAAGAAGGCTTAATATTTTCTTTTTTAATTTTTATTTTATATTGGAGTATAGTTGATTAACAGTGTTGCATTAGTTTCAGGTGTACAGCAAAGTGACTCACTTATAGAAGTATCTATTCTTTTTCAAGTTCTTTTCCCATTTAGGTTAACACAAAATATTAAACAGAGTTCCCTGTGTTATACAGTAGGTCCTTGTTGGCTATCTATTTTAAATATAGCAGTGTGTATATGTCAATGCCAGACTCCCAATCTATCACACCCCCCACCCTTCTCCCCTGGTAACCAAAAGTTTGTTCTCTAAGTCTGTGAGTCTGTTCCTGCTTTGTAAATAAGTTCACTGTATAATTTTTATAGATTCTGCATATAAGTGATATCATATGATATTTGTCTTTCTCTGTCTGAATTACTTCATTTACTATGATAATCTCCAGGTCCATCCATGTTGCTGCAAATGTCATTATTTCATTCCCTTTTATGGCTGAATAATATTCCATTGTATATGTGTACAACATCTTTATCCATTCATCTGTCGATGGAAATTTAGGTTGCTTCCATGTCGTGGATATTGTAAACAGCACTGCAATGAATATTAGGGTGCATGTATCCTTTTGAACCATGGCTTTCTCTAGATAAATGACCAGGAATGAGATTGCTGGATCATATGGTAGCTCTATTCTTAGTTTCTTAATGAACCTCTATACTGTTTTCCATAGTGGCAGTACCAATTTATATTCCCACCAACAGTGTAGGAGGGTTCCCTTTTCTCCACACCCTCTCCAGCACTTATTGTTTGTGGACTTCTTTATGATGGCAATTCTGACTGGTGTGAGGTGATATCTCATTGGAGTTTTGACATACGTTTCTCTAATAATTACCGAAAATGAGCATTTTTTCATGTGCATCTTGGCCATCTGTATGTCTTCTTTGGAGAAATGTTTATTTAGGTCTTCCACACATTCCTTGGTTGGTATGTTTATTTGATATTGAGCTTCATGAGCTGTTTGTAAATTTTGGACATGAATCCCTTGTCTGTTGCATTGTTTGCAAATATTTCCTCCCATTCTGTGGAGTGTCTTTTCATTCTGTTTAAGGTTTCCTTTCATGTTCAAAAGCTTCTGAGTTTAAATGGGTCCCATTTGTTTATTTTTGGTTTTATTTCCATGATTCTAGGAGATGGATCAAAAAAGATCTTGCTGTGACTTATGTCAAGGTGTGTTCTGCCTATGTTTTCCTCTAAGAGTTTTATAGCCTCTGGTCTTACATTTAGGTCTTTAATCCATTTTGAGCTTATTTTTGTGTATGGTGTTAAAGAATATTCTAAGTTCATTTTTTACATGTAGTTGTCCAGTTTTCCCAGCACCAATTATTGAAGAGACTGTTTTTTTCTCCATTGTATATTCTTGCCTCCTTTGTCATAGATAAATTGACCAGAGGTGCATAAGTTTTTTCTGGGATTTCTATCCTGTTCCATTGATCTATGTTTCTGTTTTTGTGCAAGTACCGTATTGTTTTGAAGACTGTAGCCTTGTAGTATAGTCTGAAGTCAGGGAGCCTGATTCCTCCAGCTCCGTTTTTCTTTCTTAAGATTGCTTTCACTACTCAGGGTCTTTTTTGTCTCCACACAAATTTAAGATTTTTTGTTGTATTTCTGTGAAAACTGCAACTGGTCATTTGATAGGCCTTGCATTGAATCTGTAGACTCCCTTAGGTAGTATAGTCATTTTGAAAATATTCATTCTTCCAATCCAAGAAGATGGTATATCTTTCCATCTGTTTGTATCATTTTAAATTTCTTTCATCAGCATCTCATAGTTTTCAGAGTACAGGTCTTTTGCCTATTTAAGTAGGTTTATTTTATTCTTTTTGATGTGATGGTAAATGGGATGCTTTCTTTAATTTCTCTTTCTTATTTTTCATTGTTCGTGTATAGAAGTGCAACAGATTTCTGTGTATTTATTTTGTACCCTGCAACTTTACTGAATTAATTGAAGAGCTCTAGTAGTTTTCTGGTAGCATCTTTAGGATTTTATATGTATACTATCATGTAATCTGCAAACAGTGACAGTTTTACTTCTTCTGTTCCAATTTTGATTCCTTTTACTTATTTTTCTTCTCTGATTGCTGTGGCTAGGGCTTCCAAAACTATGTTGAATAAAAGTGGTGAGAGTGGACATCCTTGTCTTATTCTTGATCTTAGAAGAAATGCTTTCAGGTTTTCCCCATTGAGAATTATGTTGGCCATACGTTTGTCATAAATGACCTTTATTATGTGGAGGTATGTTCCCTCAATGTCCACTTTCTGTAGAGTTTTTATCATAAATTGGTGTTGCCAGACACCCCAGGCTTGGGAGCCTGACGTGGGGCTCAGAACATTCACTATTGTGGAAGAAGAAGTTCACAGAACTTCTGTGACATAATTATTTTCCAGTTTGTGGGTCACCCACACGGCAGGTATGGGATTTGATTTTATCATGATTGCACCACTCCTAAACACTTGTTGTGGCTTCTTTGTCTTTGGATGTATGATATCTTTTTAGGTAGCATCCAGCTTTTTCTTTTTGTTTTCTTTTGTCCATAGTTGTACAGAAGTTAGCTCTTATTTTGGTGTTTTCATAAGATGTGAGCTCATGTCCTTCTACTTTGCCATATTTTCTCTGTCTGAGAAGGGTAAATATTTTCTAATTTTAAAATTAATATAAAGCAAAAGTAATCAAAATAATTTTGTATTGGAATAAGAATAGCTGTATGGAACAGTGGAATAGAATTAAAAGTCCAGAAATAAAACCTCACATTTTATGGTTAATTCATTTTTGTCAAAGGAACTAAGATGTTTGAATGGCATAAACAAGTAGGACTGGTACAACTGGATACTCCCATGAGAAAAACACAAAAACATAAATAACCCAATTAAAACATGGGCAAAATGCTTAAATAGACACTTCTCCAAAAAAGATATGCAAATGGACTATAAGTGCATAAAAAATGCTTAACAATATTAGTTATTTGGAAAATGCAAAGAAAAAATCTCAATAATTACCACTTTACATTCACTAAGGAGATGATAATTAAAATCAAGAAAAGAAAATAGCAAGTTGTGTTGGTGAAGATATGGAGAAATTAGAAAAAGTGTACTTTGCTTATGGAAATGTAAAATGGTGAATCTGCTGTGGAAAACAGTTTGGCAGTAACTCAAAAAGTTAAACATAGCATTGACATATGACCCAATAATTCCACTTTTATTAAAATTATTATTAAATTATTAAAAACAGGTATTAAAACAGGTATTAAAATTATTAAAAACAGGTATTAAAACAGGTATTAAAACAAATATTTGTACTTGAATGTTTATAGCAACACTACTAACAATATCAAATATGGCAAAATAACACAAATGTACATCAACTGATGAATGGATAGAGAAATTTGGTACAACCATACAGTGGACTATTATTTAGCCATAAACCAAGTGAAGTTCAGATGTATCTTTTCAAATTGGAGTTTTCTCTGGAGATATGTCCAGGAGTGGGATTTCTGGGCAATTCTAATTTTAGTTTTTTTATTTGTTTTTTACTTTTTATTTTATATTGGAGTACAAGTGATTAACAATGTTGTGTTAGTGTCAGGTGTACAACAAAGTGATTCAGTTATACATGTACATGTATCATCTATTCTTTTTCAAATTATTTTCCCATTCAAGTTGTTACATAATATTGAGCAGAGTTCTCTGTGCTATGGAGTAGGTCCTTGCTGGTTATCTATTGTAAATATAGCAATGTGTACATGTCAACCCCAAACTCACTAACTATCCCTCCCCCCAGTCTTCTCCCCTGGAAACCAAAAGTTTGTTCTCCAAGTCTCTGAGTCTCTTTCTGTTTTACAAATAATTCATTTGTATCATTTTTTAGATTCTGCATATAAGCAATGTCACACTATATTTGTCTTTGTCTGACTTAATTCACTCAGTATGACAATCTCTAGGTCCATCCACGTTGTTGCAAATGGCATTATTTCATCCTTTCATATGGCTGAGCAATAATCTATTGTATCTATATTTACCACATCTTTATCCATTCCTCTGTCAATGGACATTTAAGTTGCTTCCATATCTTGCAATGAACAGTGCAATGTATTGTAAACAGTGCTGCAATGAACATTGGGGTGCATGTGTCCTTTCAGACAATGTTTTTCTCCAGATATATGCCCAGGAGTGGGATTGCAGGATCATATGGTAACTCCATTTTTAAGTTTTTGAATGAACCTCCATACTAATTTCCATCGTGGCTGAACCTATTTATATTCCTACCAATAATGTAGGAGGGTTTCCTTTACTTCACACCCTCTCCAGCATTTATTTGTAGACATTTTAATGTTGTCCATTCTGACTGGTGTGAAGCAATAGCTCATTATAGTTTTGATTTACATTTCTCTAATAATTAATGATGTTGAGCACATTTTCTTGTCCTTATTGGCCATCTGTATGTCTTTTTTGGAGACATATCTATTTAGGGCTTTGGCCCATTTTTTGATTCGATTGTTTGTTTTTTTTTGTTATTGAGTTGTATGAGCTGTTTGTATATTTTGGAAATTAAGCCATTGTCAGTTGCATCATTTGAAGACCCTGCAGTCCACAGGTTTCCTTACTTTGTTTATAGTTTCTTTTGCTGTGCAAAAGCTTATAAGTTTGATTATGTCCCATTTGTTTATTGTTCCTTTTATTTCTATTGCCTTAGGAGACTGACAAGAAAACATTGCTATGATTTATGTCAGAGAATGTTTTGCCTATGCTCTCTTCTAGGAGCTTTACAGTGCCATGTCTTATAGTTTTACAGTGTCATGTCTTATATTTAAATCTTTAAGCCATTTTGAGTTTATTTTTGTGTACAGTGTGATCAACTTCATTTATATACATACAGCTGTCCATCTTTCCCAACACCACTTGCTGAAGAGACTTCTTCTCCATTGTACATTCTTGCCTCCTTTGTCAAAGATTAATTGACTGTAGGTGTGTGGGTTTATTTCTGGGCTCTCTATTCTTTTCCATTGATCCATATGTCTGTTTTTGTGGCAATATCATGCTGTTTTGATTACTGCAGCTTTGTAGTACGGGAGAGTTATGCCTCCAGGTTTGTTTTTGTTTTTTTTTTCCCCCTCAAGATTGCTTTGGTAATTCTGCATCTTTTATGCTTCCACATAAATTTTAGGATTATTTGTTCTAGTTCTGTGAAAAATGTTCATCCCAGCATCATAAGGATGGTTCAACATATGCAAATTAATCAATGTGATATACTATATCAACAAAAGAAAAGACAAAATCTACATGATCATCTCAATAGATGCAGAAAAAGCACTGGCTAAAATACAACATCCATTCATGGTAAAAACTCTTTCCACAATGTGTAAAGGGGAAACATATCTCAACATAATAAAACCTATTTATGACAAATCCATAGCCCACATAATACTCAATGGTGAAAAGCTGAAAGCCTTCCTGCTAAAATCTGGAACAAGACAAGGATACACACTCTCATCACTTCTATTAAACATAATATTGGAAGTCCTAGCCACAGCAATCAGACAAGAAAAAGAAATAAAAAGGCATCCAAACTGGAAGGGAAGAGGTAAAATTTTCCTTATATGCAAATGACATGATACTATATATATAAAACCCTAAAGACTCCACATAAAAACTACTAGAACTGATAAAGGAATTCAGCAAGGTAGCAGGATACAAGATTAATACACAGAAATCTGTTGCATTTCTTTACACTAACAATGAAATATCAGAAAAGGGATGTAAACAAACAATCCCTTTAAGAACCCCATCCAAAAAAATGAAATTCTTGGGAATAAACCTCACCAAGGAGGTGAAAAACTTATATGTTGAGAACTATAAAATGTTGATAAAGCAAACTGAAAATGATTCAAAGAAATTGAAAGGTATCCCATGATCTTGGATTAGAAGAATTAATATTGTATTTTTTTCTTATTACTGCTCTGCTTGGGTAATTTACATTATTGCATCTTCCAGGTCAGTTATGCTTTCTTCTGTATCATCTAGTCTGCTGTTAATTCCTTCTATGATATTTTTCATTTCACTTATTGTAGTTTTCAGTTTGGACTGGTTCTTTTTTATATTTTCTAGTTCATTGATAAAATGCTGACTGTGTTATCTATTATTTTCTCTAATTCTGCTATTCTTATTATTTATGTTTGGAAAATCTTTTTCTGACAAATTAGTTATTTCTATTTTATTAGTTGATATTTCAGATGTTTTTCTTGTTCTTTCAATTGAAACATATTCCTCTGTCTTCTCATTTTCCTTAACTTTCTTTGTCTCTCTGAAATTAGGTGAAAAAGTAACCTATTATGGTCTTGAAGGGGTGTTTTTCTGTGGGAGCATCCTAACACAATCTGAGTGTACCCAATAGCTTTGGTGAGAGAGCTGGATTTGACATGAGCATGAATCATGTCATTCCCCAGGGTATGCTGGCAGCTATCACCTTGGTAGGAGGTAAGGCTGGATATGGAAGTGCTAGGACCAGAACCAGGTGTGAACTGGAGTTTCTTCTCTGCTCAACAGTTAGTACCACCCTATTAGGGGTGGATGGGAGTCCTGAGGTGCTGGAGTTGAAGCTCTGAAGTTCAGGTCTAAGTTGGCTCCATTTCCTTTTAAGTGTGTGCACTCCCCACTCCCAGCACTGGCTCCCACCACAGAGGTGAGTGTTGTTGTGCCAAAAGGACCTAGTGTTGGCACTTGGCATGGGTCTGAGCGTGGGCTGTTGTGACCCAGCCAGTGTCAGGGTCTCAGACTGCTTCTGGTGTGCTCCCTCTATAAGCACCATTAAAGGCTGCCACCACCCCACTCAGATGTTGCTCTGAGTATGAGCCACGTTTTTCCCTCATAACTGAGCTCTCCACTTTGGCTGCAGCAACCTTCATCCCAGTGTGGAACTGCATCAAGAAACAAGCAGGACTGGAGGGAGCATTGGCCAAGGCTGGGGCACATTCTTGGGCGGTCATGGGAAATAGTTTAGAAACTGTTTAACTGTTAGAAACTGTTAGAAACTTTTTAACTAACTGGAAACTGGAGAATTACTCTAGTACAACTATGGCTGTAAGAAACACACAGACCTAATTGGGTAGGAAGTGAATAAAAGCAGTTGGGTTGGGACCTGTGCCCTTAGGACAGGACTCAGAGGAAAAGGGAGGTTACACAGAAAGCACCCACCTAGGGAAATGAGCAGTGAAAACCACATATTGAATTCCCTAGTCCTGGGGTCCTACACTGGGGAGATGAGCACACTTGGCTGGTTGGAGGACTGCTAGGACTAAGAAAAAGGCAATGGGAAGCTTGGATTCTTCCTATGAGAAACACATGTGCTGGTTTGCCCCCAAGACAAGACAGTGAGAGTCCTGCTCTAGCTGCTGCTGGGCTCCCTGTGACTGTCTCAGTGTGCTCACCAGCCTAAGCCAAGCAAGCACTCCTCCGCTCCTTTGCTCCATGTCACAGCACAGCACTGGACCAGGGGCCGCCATGACTGAAGAGAAGTCTCGACCATGAGACACAGTGGTGACCAGCTCCTGGGGCAGAGCCTGGGTGGAGTAGTGGCAGCTGTTGTTGGCACTTACTTTAGCAGTACATCAGGAGCACCCCAGATCTCTGAAAGTGGCTACTGCTCCACAGCTCACATCCCAATAAATGCTGAGAGTCCATGAAGGCTCTAAACACCATGTGATGTGGCTCCACAACAGGGTGGGGCAACGGAGGCTGGCAGAAGTGATTGGTTGTAAGGGACAAAGGGGACTTAAATCCAAGGCTGCATCTGAGTGAAGCAAGGGAAACAAATACTGGTACCTGCACAGACAGCACATTGGATACAGCCCAGACCTCCCTCTGTGGCTGACACAAGATAAGAGCTTTCACTGGCCCCACATGCTTCAGCATTCCTCCTCTCTGAGGCAAGTGTCCAGATGTTGGGAGAGAGGAAAACAAACGCTTAAAGGGAACAGAGTCAGCTTGGGCTGAACCTCAGGGCTTCTACTCCAGCAACCTGGGATCAGACCCCACCTCTGATAGGGTGGAGACATTCACTAAGCAGCGGGGAAATCCCACCTTACATCTGACTCCAGCTTGAACCCCACATATTGAGGAACCATGTGTCTGAAGTCCACATCAAATCCAGCTCTCCCACCAAAGGTGTTGGGCACATGCAGTCTGTATAAAGACACTCCTATGTAAGAACACCCCTTCAAGACCACAAAAGGTAACTGTTTTACTTCATAAAAGCAGAGAAAGTTAAGCAAAATGAAAAGGCAAAGGATCTGCTCTCTATTAAAAGAGCAAGAGATTACCTTGGGTAGTATAGTCATTTTCAAATTACCAGTGGCATTTTGCACAGGACTGGAATAAAAACTTTTAAATTTGTACAGAAATACAAAAGACCCTGAATAGCCAAAACGATCTTGAGAAAGAAAGACAGAGCTGGAGGAATCAGGGTCTCTGACTTCAGACTACAATACAAAGCTAAAAAATCAAAACAATATGCTATTGGCATAAAATCATTCATATAGATTGATGAAACAAGATAGAAAGCTGAGACATAAACCCACACAGCTATGATCAATTAATCTATGACAAAGGAGGCAAGAAAATACAATGGAGAAAAGACAGTCTCTTCCATAAGTTGTGCTAGGGAAACAGGACAGCTACATGTAAAAGAATGAAAATAGAACATTCTCTAATATCACACACAAAAATAAATTCAAAATGGATTAAAAACCTAAATATAAGACTGGATACTATAAAACTCCTAAAGTAAAACATAGGTAGAAAGCTCTTTAACATAAATCAAAGCAGTATCTTTTTGGATCCATCTCCTAGAGTATGGAAATAAAACCTAAAATAAATAAATGAGACCTAAAAAACTTAAAAGCTTTCTTTTCTTACATCTTTATTGGAGTATAATTTCTTTACAATGGTGTGTTAGTTTCTGCTTTATAACAAAGTGAATCAGTTATACATACACATATGTTCCCATATCTCCTCCCTCTTGCATCTCTCTCCCTCCCATCCTCCCTATGTACCCATCCAAGTGATCACAAAGCACAAGGCTGATATCCCTGTGCTATGCGGCTGCTTCCCACTAGCTATCTATTTTATGTTTGGTAGTGTATATATGTCCATGCCACTCTCTCACTTTGTCACAGCTTAACTTTCCCCCTCCCCATATGCTCAAGTCCATTCTCAAGTAAGTCTGTGTCTTTATTCCCGTCTTACCCCTAGGTAATTCATGACATTTATTTTTCTTAGATTCCATATATGTGTGTTAGCATATGCTATTTGTCTTTCTCTTTCTGACTTACTTCACTCTGTCTGACAGACTCTAGGTCGATCCACCTCACTACAAATAACTCAATTTCGTTTCTTTTTAAGGCTGAGTAATATTCCATTGCATATATGTGCCACATCTTCTTTACCCATTCATCCGATGATGGACACTTAGGTTGTGTCCATCTCCTGGCTATTGTATATAGAGCTGCAATGAACATTTTGGTAAATGACTCTTTTTGAATTATGGTTTTCTCAGGGTATATGCCCAGTAGTGGGATTTCTGGGTCATATGGTAGTTTTATTTGTAGATTTTAAGGAACATCCATACTGTTCTCCATAGTGGCTATACCAATTCACATTCCCACCAGCAGTGAAAGAGTGTTCACTTTTCTCCACACCATCTCCAGCATTTATTGTTTCTAGACTTTTTGATGATTGCCAATCTGACCAGTGTGAGATGATATATCATTGTAGTTTTGATTTGCATATTTCTAATGATTAATGATGTTGAGCATTCTGTCATGTGCTTGTTGGCAATCTGTATATCTTCTTTGGAGAAATGTTTATTTAGGTCATCTGCCCATTTTTGGATTGGGTTCTTTGTTTTTTTTTATTATTGAGCTGCATGAGCTGCTCGTAAATTTTGGAGATTAACCCTTTGTCATTTGCTTCATTTGAAAATATTTTCTCCCATTCTGAGGGTTGTCTTTTGGTCTTGTTTATGGTTTCCTTTGCTGTGCAAAAGGTTTTAAGTTTCATTTAGGTCCCATTTGTTTATTTTTGTTTTTATTTCTATTTCTCTAGGAGGTGGGTCAAAAAGGATCTTGATGTGATTTATGTCATAGAGTGTTCTGACTATGTTTTCCTCTAAGAGTTTGATAGTTTCTGGCCTTACATTTAGATGTTTAATCCATTTTGAGCTTATTTTGCTGTATGGTGTTAGGGATTGTTCTAATCTCATACTATTACATGTACCTGTCCAGTTTTCCCAGCACCACTTATTGAAGAGGCTGTCTTTTCTCCACTGTATATTCTTGCCTCCTTTATCAAAGATAAGGTGACCATATGTGTGTGGGTTTATCTCTGGGCTTTCTATCCTGTTCCATTGATCTATATTTCTGTTTTTGTGCAAGTACCATACTGTCTTGATTACTGTAGCTTTGTAGTATAGCCTGAAGTCAGGGAGCCTGATTCCTCCAGCTCCGTTTTTCGTTCTCATGATTGCTTTGGCTATTCGGGGTTTTTTGTGTTTCCATAGAAGTTGTGAAATCTTTTGCTCTAGTTCTGTGAAAAATGCCGGTGGTAGTTTGATAGGGATTGCATTGAATCTGTAGATTGCTTTGGGTAGTAGAGTCATTTTCACAATGTTGATTCTTCCAATCCAAGAACATGGTATATCTCTCCATCTAATTGTATCATTTTTAATTTATTTCATCGGTGTCTTATAATTTTCTGCATACACATCTTTTGTCTCCTTAGGTAGGTTTATTCCTAGATATTTTATTCTTTTTGTTGCAATGGTAAATGGGAGTGTTTTCTTGATTTCCATTTCCGATTTTTCATCATTAGTGTATAGGAATGCCAGAGATTTCTGTGAATTAATTTTGTAACCTGCCACTTTATCAAATTCATTGATTAGCTCTAGTAATTTTCTGGTAGCATATTTAGGATTCTCTATATATAATATCATGTCATCTTCAAAGAGTAACAGCTTTAATTCTTCTTTTCTGATTTGGATTCCTTTTATTTCCTTTTCTTCTCTGATTGCTGGGGGTAAAACTTCCAAAACTATGTTGAATAAGAGTGGTGAGAGTGGGCAGCCTTGTCTTATTCCTGATCTTAATGGAAATGCTTTCAGTTTTTCACCATTGATGATGATGTTGGCTGTGGCTTTGTCATATATGGCCTTTATTATGTTCAGGAATTTTCCCTCTATGCCTACTTTCTGGGGGATTTTTATCATAAATGGGTGTTGAATTTTGTTGAAAGCTGTTGGATTCTGTTTGCTAGTATTTTGTTGAGGAATTTTCCATCTATGTTCATCAGTGATATTGGCCTGCAGTTTTCTTTTTTTTTCTTTTTCTTTTTTTTTTTTTTTTTTGCTGTATGCGGGCCTCTCACTGTAGTAGCCTCTCCTGTTGTGGAGCACAGGCTCCGGACGTGCAGGCTAAGCATCATGGCTCATGGGCCTAGTCAATTCATGGCATGTGGGATCTTCCCGGACCGGGGCACGAACCCGTGTCCCCCTGCAACAGCAGGCGGACTCTCAACCAATGCACCACCAGGGAAGCCCTGTAGTTTTCTTTCTTTGTGACATCCTTGCCTGGTTTTTGTGTCAGGGTGATGGTGGCCTTGTAGAATGAGGTTGAGAATGTTCCTCCCTCTGCTGTATTTTGTAAGAGTTTGAGAAGGATAGGTGTTAGCTCTTCTCTAAATATCTGATAGAATTTGCCTGTGAAGCCATCTGGTCCTCGGCTTCTGTTTGCTGGAAGATTTTTAATCACAGTTTTAATTTGAGTGCTTGTGATTGGTCTGTTCATCTTTTCTATTTCTTCCTGATTCAGTCTTGGCAGGTTGTGCATTTCTAAGAATTTGTCCTTTTCTTCCAGGTTGCCCATTTTATTGGCATAGAGTTGCTTGTAGTAATCTCTCATAATCTTTTGTATTTCTGCAGTGTCACTTGTTACTTCTCCTTTTTCAGTTCTAATTCTATTGATTTGAGTCTTCTCCGTTTTTTTCTTGATTAGTCTGGCAAATGGTTTATCAGTTTTGTTTATCTTCTCAACGACCCAGCTTTTAGTTTTACTGATATTTGCTATCATTTCCTTCATTTCTTTTTCATTTATTTCATATCTGATCTTTATAATTTCTTTTCTTCTGCTAACTTTGGGTTTTTTTTGTTCTTATTTCTCTAATTGCTTTAGGTGCAAGGTTAGAATTTTTATTCAAGATGTTTCTTATTTCTTAAGGTAGGATTGTATTGCTATAAACTTCCCTCTTAGAACTGCTTTTGCTGCATCCCATAGGTTTTGGGTCGTTGTGTCTCCATTGTCATTTGTTTCTAGGTATTTTTTGATTTCCTCTTTGATTTCTTCAGTGATCACTTCATTATTAAGTAGTGTATTGTTTAGCCTCCATGTGTTTGTATTTTTTACAGATCTTTTCCTGTAATTGATATCTAGTCTCATA
This sequence comes from Pseudorca crassidens, assembly GCF_039906515.1. Taxonomy (NCBI): domain Eukaryota; kingdom Metazoa; phylum Chordata; class Mammalia; order Artiodactyla; family Delphinidae; genus Pseudorca; species Pseudorca crassidens. The sequence continues at coordinate 57,963,899 of NC_090317.1, read as the reverse complement.
GCGTTGTGGTCAGAAAAGAGACTTGATAAAATTTCAGTTGTCTTAAATTTATCAAGGCTTGATTTGTGACCCAGGATATGACATATTCTGGAGAATGTTCCATGAGCACTTGAGAACAACGTGTATTCTGTTGTTTTTGGATGGAATGTCCTATAAATATCAATTAAGTCCATCTTGTTTAATGTATCATTTAAAACTTCTATTTCCTTTTTTATTGTCATTTGGGATGGTCGGTCCATTGGTGAAAGTGGGGTGTTAGTGTCCCCTACCATGAATGTGTTACTGTCGATTTCCCCTTTTATGGCTGTTAGTATTTGCCTTGTGTATTGAGGTGCTCCTATGTTGCGTGCATAGATATTTACAATTGTTATATCTTCTACTTGGATCGATACCTTGATCATTATGTAGTGTCCTTCTTTGTCTCTTCTAATAGTCTTTATTTTAAAGTCTATTTTGTCTGATATGAGAATTGCTACTCCAGCTTTCTTTTGGTTTCCATTTGCATGGAATATCTTTTTCCATCCCATCACTTTCAGTCTGTATGAGTCTCTAGGTCTGAAGTGTGTGTCTTGTAGACAGCATATATATGGGTCTTGTTTTTGTATCCATTCAGCCAGTCTGTGTCTTTTGGTGGGAGCAATTAATCCATTTACATTTAAGGTAATTATCAATATGTATGTTCCTATTCCTGTTTTCTTAATTGTTTTGTGTTACTTATTGTAAGCTTTTTCCTTGTCTTGTGTTTTTTGCCTAGAGAAGTTCCTTTAGCATTTGTTGTAAAGCTGGCTTTGTAGTGCTGAACTCTCTCAGCTCTTGCTTCTCTGTAAAGGTTTTAATTTCTGCATCAAATCTGAATGAGATCCTTGCTGGGTACAGTAATCTTGGTTGTAGGTTTTACTCCTTCATCACTTTAAATACGTCCTACCAGTCCCTTCTGGCTTGCAGAGTTTCTGATGAAACATCAGCTGTTAACCTTATGGGCATTCCCTTGTGTGTTATTTGTTGTTTTTCCCTTGCTGCTTTTAATATGCTTTCTTTGTATTTAATTTTTGACAGTTTGATTAATATGTGTCTTGGCATATTTCTCCTTGGATTTATCCTGCATGGGACTCTCTGTGCTTCCTAGACTTGATTAACTATTTCCTTTCCCATATTATGGAAGTTTTCAACTATAACCTCTTCAAATATTTTCTCAGTCCCTTTCTTTTTCTCTTCTTCTTGTACCCTATAATTCAAATGTTGGTGAGTTTAATATTGTCCCAGAGGTCTCTGAGACTGTCCTCAGTTCTTTTCATTCTTTTCTCTTTATTCTGCTCTGCAGTAGTTATTTCCACTATTTTATCTTCCAGGTCACTTATCCATTCTTCTGCATCAGTTATTGAGCTATTGATCTCTTCTAGAGTAATTTATTGTGTTGTTCATCATTGCTTGTTTCATCTTTAGTTCTTCCAGGTCCTTGTTAAATGTTTCTTGCATTTTCTCTATTCTATTTCCAAGATTTTGGATCATCTTTACTATCATTATTCTGAATTCTTTTTCAGGTAGACTGCCTATTTCCTCTTCATTTGTTATGTCTTGTGCATTTTTATATTTCTCTTTCATCTGCTGTGTTTTTTCCTGTCTTTTCATTTTGCTTATCTTACTGTGTTTGTGGTCTCCTTTTTGCAGACTGCAGGTTCGTAGTTCCCATTGTTTTTGGTGTCTGTCCCCAGTGGCTAAAGTTGGTTCAGTGGGTTGTGTAGGATTCCTGGTGGAGGGGACTATTGCACATGTTTCAGTGGATGAGGCTGGATCTTCTCTTTCTGTCGGGCAGGTCCACGTCTGGTGGTGTTGTTTGTGGTGTCTGTGGCCTTATTATGATTTTAGGCAGCCTCTCTGCTAATGTGTGGGATTGTGTTCCTGTCTTGCTAATTGTTTGGGATCGTGTGTTCAGCACTGTAGCTTGCTGGTCATTGAGTGAAGCTGGGTGCTGCTGTTGAGATGGAGATCTCTCGGAAATTTTCGCCATTTGATATTATGTGGAGCTGGGAGGTCTCTTATGGACCAATGTCCTGAATTTGGCTCTCCCACCTCAGAGGAACAGAATGAATTCTGGCTGTAGCACCAAGAGCCTTCCATCCACATGGCTCAGAATAAAAGGGAGAAAAAGTAGAAAGAAAGAAAGAAGGATGGGAAGAAAGAAAGAAGATAGAAAGAGGGTAAACTAAAATAAAATAAAGTAAGATCAAATAAAATAAAGTTATTAAAATAAAAAACAATTATTAAGAATAAAGTTTTTTTAAAAAGTTAAAAAAAAAAAAGGACTGATAGAACCCTAGGAAAAATGGTGAACGCAAAGCTATACAGACAAAATCTCACACAGAAACATACACATACACACTAGCAAAAAGAGGAAAATGGGAAAAAAAAAATAAATCTTGCTCTCAAAGTCCTCCTCCTCAATTTGGGATGATTCATTTCCTATTCATGTATTCCACAGATGCAGGGTACATCAAGTTGATTGTGGAGATTTAATCCGCTGCTCCTGAAGCTGCTGGGAGAGATTTCCCTTTCTCTTCTTTGTTCGCACAGCTCCCTGGGCTCAGCTGTGGATTTTGCCCTGCCTCTGAGTGTAGGTCGCTGGAGCATGTATGTTCTTCGCTCAGGCTGGACGGGGTTACAGGAGCACCTGACTCGGGGGCTCTGGCTCACTCAGGCCGGGGGGAGGGAGGGGTGCGGATGTGGGGTGAGCTTGCCACGGCACTGGCCAGCAGGACATTGCAGCATCCTGAGGTGCACCGTGCTTTCTCCCGGGGAAGTTGTCCCTGGATCCTGGGACCCCGGCAGTGGCGGGCTGCACAGTATCCCCAGAAGGGAGGTGTGGATAATCACCTGTGCACGCATACAGCCTTCTTGGTGGCGGCAGCAGCAGCCTTAGTGTCTCATGCCCATCTCTGTGGTTCACACCTATCTTTGGAGCTCATTTAATCATCACTCTTAATCCCCTCTCCTTGCACACCAGGCAGCAAAGAGGGAAGAAAAAGTCTCTTGCCTCTTCGGCAGGTCCAGACTTTTCCCGGACTCCCTTCCAGTTAGCTGTGGTGCACTAAACCCCCGCAGGCTGTATTCACGCTGCCAACCCCAGTCCTCTCCCTTCGCTCCGACCAAACCCTGAGCCTCAGCTCCCAGCCCCAACCGCCCGGGCGGGTGAGCACAGAAACCTCTTGGGCTGGTGAGTGCCGGTCGGCACTGATTCTCTGTGCGGGAATCTCTCCACTTTGCCCTCCTCACCCCTGTTGCCGTGCTCTCCTCCGTGACTCTGAAGCTTCCCCCCTCTGCCACCCGCAGTCTCTGCCCGCGAAAAGGCTTCCTGGTATTTGGAAACCTTTCCTCCTTCACAGATCTCTGCTACTAGTGCAGGTCCCAGCCCTATTCTTTTTTCTCTGTTTTTTCTTTTTTCTTTTGTCCTACCCAGGTACGTGGGGAGTTTCTTGCCTTTTGGGAGGTCTGAGGTCTTCCGACAGCATTCAGTAGGTGTTCTGTAGGAGTTGTTACACGTGTAGATGTATTTCTGGTGTATCTGTGGGGAGAAAGTTGATCTCCATGTCTAACTCTTCCACCATCTTCCTCCTACCCTAAACTTAAAAGCTTTTGCACAGCAAACCTTAAAATAAGTGAAAAGACAACCTACAGAATGGAAGAATATATTTGCTAATGATGCAACTGAAAAGGGATTAATCTCCAAAATATACAAACAGCTCATACAGCTCAAAAAAAAATCAAATAAGTGAGCAGAAGGCCTAAATAGACATTTCTCAAAAGAAACCATACATATGGCCAAAAGCACATGAAAAGATGCTCAACTTCACTAATTAGAGAAATGAAAATAAAAATTACAATGAGGTATCACCTCACACTGGTCAGAATGCCCATCATCAAAAAGTCTACAGGTAATAAATGCTGGAGAGGGTGTGGAGAAAATGGAACCCTCCTACACTCTTGGTGGGAATGCAACTTGGTACAGAATATTGTGGAGTTTCTTTAAGAAACTTAAATTAAAACTAGCATATGATCCTGCAATCCCACTCCTTGACATATATTCAGAGAAAACCATAATTGTACCCAATGTTCATTGCAACACTTTTTACAGTAGCCAAGACATGGAAGCAACCTAAACATCCATTGACAGAGGAATGGATAAAGAAGATGTGGTATATATATATACATGCACACACACACACATACATACACACAAACACACAGAGGGATATTACTCAGCCATAAAAAGAATGAAACAATGCCATTTGCAGTAACATGGATGAACCCAGCATTTATCACGTTAAGGGAAGTAACCCAGACAGAAAAAGACAAATATATGATATTGCTTATATAGGGAAACTTAAAAAAAAAAATGATACAAATGGACTTACACACAAAACAGAAATAGATCCACAGACATAGAAAACAAACTTATGGTTACTAAAGGGAAAAGGGGGGAGGGTTAAATTAAGAGTTTGGGATTAACATATACATATTACTATATAGTAAATATATAACCGACAAGGACCTACTGTATAGCACAGGAAACTATACTCAACCTCTTTTAATAACCTATAAGGGTAATTATAATATTGCAATAACTTTGTATGGGAACAGATGGCTATTAGACTTATTGTGGTGATCAATTCATAATGTATGCAAATGTCAAATCACTGCGTAGTACACCTGAAGCTAACATAATATTGTACGTCAACCCTATTTCAAGGACAAAAAAGAAAAAAAATGACAAAATCCAACAAGCTTTCAAGATGAAAAACACTAGGCACACTAGGAATAGAAGGGAACTTCTCCAGCATGATAACAGTCATATGCACACTAGGAATAGAAGGGAACTTCTCCAACATGATAACAGTCATATATGAAAAATCCAAAGCTAACATCATAGTTAATGTTGATAATCTGAAAATGTTTCCTATAAGAATAAGAATAAGATAAAGATGATAAGTTTTGCCACTTCTATTTAACATAATGCTCACAGTTTTAGCAGGAACAAGTAGGCAAAAAATGAAATAAAAGCCATTCAAATTTGAAAGGAAGGAGCAAAATTATTCCTATCCTAAGATGGCATGATCTTTATTTAGAAAAATGTAAAGAATCCAAAAAAAAATTGGTAAAGCAATGAACAGTACACAAAGGAAATTAAGAAAATAATTCATTTACAGTAGCATGAAATAACATTCTTAGAAATAAAGTTAATAAGTGACGCAAAAGACTTCGGTAATAAAAGCTATAAAACTATGTTGAAAGACATTGAAAATATTGTACATAAATAGAAATACATCCCGTATTCATGGAATTGAATACTTAATATTATTAAGAAGCTAATGGCTTTGTTCCTGTGGTGAGCCACAGCCAAACACCCCCACACAGGAGACCCTCCAACACTAGCAGGTTCCTGATTGGTGGCTTAGAGACTGACTGCCCTCATGAACCGTCTGAGCTACAATACTCCACTTACATGGGCGCCTGAACAAGGTGAAATTCAAAGGGGAAGACAGTGGAAGAGTAAGAGGTGGAGATCACCTTCTTCCAAACAGGTACATCAGAAATACATCTACACGGGGAACAACTCTCACAGAACATGCACTGAATGCTGGCAGAAGACCTCAGACCTCCCAAAAGGCAAGCAACTCCCCACATACCTGGGTAAGGCATAAGAAAAAAGAATAGACAGAGACAAAAGAATAGGGATGGGACCTGCACTAGTAGCAGAGAGCTGTGAAGGAGGAAAGTTTTCCACACAATAGAAGCCCCTTCATGGGTGGAGACTGCAGGTGGTGGAAGGGGGAGCTTCGGAGCCACTGAGGAGAGCGCAGCCACAGGGGTGCGAAGGGCAAAGCAGAGAGATTCCCTCACGCAGGATCGGTGCTGACCAGCACTCACAAGCCTGAGAGGATTGTCTTCTCACACACCGGGGCAGGCAGGGGCTGGGAGCTGAAGCTCTGGCTTCGGTTGGATCGCACGGAGAGGACTGGAGGTGTGAAAACAGCGTGAAGGGGTTAGTGCACCACGGCTAGCTGGGAGGGAGTCGGGAAAAGTCTGGACCTGTCGAAGAGGCAAGAGACTTTTTCTTCCCTCTGTTTCCTGGTGCACCAGAAGGGGTGATGAAGAGCGCTGCTTAAAGGAGCTCCAGAGATGGGCGCGAGCCGCGGCTAAAAGCGTGGACCCCCAGACAAGGGCATGAGATGCTAAGGATGCTGCTGTCACCACCAAGAAGACTGTGTGCGAGCACAGGTCACAATCCACACCTCCCCTCCCAGGAGCCTGTGCAGCCTGCCACTGCCAGGGTCCCATGATCCAGGGACAACTTCCACAGGGGAATGCATGGTGCACCTCAGGCTGGTGCAACGTCCTGCCGGACTCTGCCACTGCAGGCTCGCCTTGCACTCAGGCCGCTCCATCCCCAGAGCCTGAATGAGCCAGAGCCCCTGAATCAGCAGCTCCTTTAACACCGACCTGTCTGAGTGAAGAAGAGGAGCCCTCTGGAGACCTACATGCAGAGGTGGGGCCAAATCCAAAACTGAACCCCAGGAGCAGTGTGAAGAAAGAAGAGAAAGGGAAATCGCTCCCAGCAGCCTCAGGACCAGAGGATTACATCTCCACTACAAACTTGATGTACCCTTCATCTGTGGAATACATGAATAGACAATGAATCATCCTAAATTGAGGAGGGGGACTTTGACGGCAAGATGTATTATTTTTTCCCCTTTTCCCCTTTTTGTGAGTGTGTATGTGTATGCTTCTGTGTGAGATTTTGTCTGTATAGCTTTGCTTTCACCATTTGTCATAGGGTCCTGTCTGTCCAATTTTTTTAACTTTAAAATATATTTTCTTAAAAATTATTTTTTTATTTTAATAACTTTATTTTATTTTACCTTATCTTATTTTATCCTCTTCCTTTCTTCATCTCTAATTTTTCTCCCTTTTATTCTGAGCCATGTGGTTGAAAGGCCCTTGGTGCTGAAGCCAGGGGTCAGTGCTGTGCCTCTGAGGTAGGAGAGCCAACTTCAGCACACTGGTCCACAAGAGACCTCCCAGTTCCACGTAACATCAAATAGCAAAATCTCCTGGAGATCTCCATCTCAACAGCAGCACCCAGCTTCATTCAACGACCAGCAAGTTACAGTGCTGGACACCCAATCCCAAACAACTAGCAAAACAGGAACACAATCCCACCCATTAGCAGAGAGGCTGCCTAAAATCATAATAAGGTCACAGACACCCCAAAACACACCACCAGACGTGGACCTGCCCACGAGAAAATCAAGATCTTGCCTTATCCACCAGAACCCAGGTACTAGTCCTCTCTACCAGGAATCCTACACAACCCACTGAACCAAATTTAGCCACTGGAGACAAACACCAAAAACAATGGGAACTATGAACCCACAACCTGCAAAAATGAGACCCCAAACACAGTAGGATAAGCAAAATGAGAAGACAGAAAAAACACACAGCAGATGAAAGAGCAAGATAAAACCCACAAGGCCTAACAAATGAAGAGGAAATAGGCAGTCTACCTGAAAAAGAATTCAGAATAACGATAGTAAAGATTGTCCAAAATCTTGGAAATAGAATAGAGAACATGAAAGGAACATTTAACGAGGACCTGGAAGAACTAAAGATGAAACAAGCAATGATGAACAACACAGTAAATGAAATTAAAAATATTCTAGAATGGATAAATAGCAGAATATCTGAGGCAGAAGAACGGTTAAGTGACCTGGAAGATAAAATAGTGGAAATAACTACTGCAGACCAGAATAAAGAAAAAAGAATGAAAAGAACTGAGGACAGTCTCAGAGACCTCTGGGAGAACATTAAACACACCAACATTCAAATTATAGGGGTCCCAAAATGAAGAAGAGAAAAAGAAAGGGACTGAGAAAATATTTGAAGAGATTAAAGTTGTAAACTTCCCTAATATGGGAAAGGAAATAGGTAACCAGTCAAGAAAGCACAGAGAGTCCCATAAAGGATAAGTCCAAGGAGAAACATGCCAAGACACATATTAATCAAACTGTCAAAAGTTAAATACAAAGAAAACATTTTAAAAGGAGAAAGGGAAAAACAACAAATAACACACAAGGGAATCCCCATAAGCTGGACTTTCAGCAGAAACTCAGCATGCCAGAAGGGACTGGCAGGACATTTTTAAAATGATGGAGAAAAACCTACAACCAAGATTACTCTACCCAGCAAGGATCTCATTCAGATTTGATGCAGAAATTAAAACCTTTACAGAGAAGCAAGAGCTGAGAGAGTTCAGCACCACCAAACCAGCTTTACAACAAATGCTAAAGGAACTTCTGTAGGCAAGAAACACAAGGGAATGAAAAGACCTACAATAACAATGCCAGAATAATTAGGAAAATGGGAATAGGAACATATATATCGATAATTAACTTAAATATAAATGGATTAAATGCTCCCACCAAAAGACACAGAGTGGCTGAATGGATACAAAAACAAAACCCATATTTATGCTGTCTACAAGAGACCCACTTCAGACCTAGACACACATATAGACTGAAAGTAAGGGGATGGAAAAAGATATTCCATGCAAATGGAAACCAAAAGAAAGCTGGAGTAGCAATTCTCATATCAGACAAAATAGACTTAAAAAAAGACTGTTAGAAGAGACAAAGAAGGACACTACATAATGATCAAGTTATCAATCCAAGAAGAAGATATAACAATTGCAACTATTGATGCACGCAACTTAGGAGCACCACAGTACATATGGGAAATACTAACAGCCATGAAAGGGGAAATTGACAGCAACACACACACAGTAGGGGACTTTAACAAACCACTTTCTCCAATGGACAGACCATCCCAAATGAAAATAAATAAGGAAACAGAAGCTTTAAATGGTGCATTAAACAAGATGGACTTAATTGATATTTATAGGACATTCCATCCAAAAACAACAGAATACACATTGTTCTCAAGTGCTCATAGAACATTCTCCAGGATAGATCATATCTTGTGTCACAAATCAAGCCTTGGTAAATTTAAGAAAATTGAAATTGTATCAAGTATCTTTTCTGACCACAACACCATGAGACTAGATATCAATGACAGAAAAAGACCTGTAAAAAATACAAACACATGGAGGCTAAACAATACACTACTTAATAACGGAGTGATCACTGAAGAAAACAAAGAGGAAATCAAGAAATACCTAGAAACAAATGACAATGGAGACACGACAACCCAAAATCTATTGGATCCAGAAAATAAGTTCTAAGAGGGAAGTTTATAGCAATAGAATCCTACCTTAAGAAACAAGAAACATCTCAAATAAACAACCTAAACTTACAGGTAAAGCATTTAGGGAAAGAAGAACAAAAAACACCAAAGCGAGCAGAAGGCAAGAAATCATAAAGATCATTCAAAAATAAATGAAAAACAAATGAAAGAAATAATAGCAAAGAGCAATAAAACTAAAAGCTAGTTCTTTGAGAAGATAAACATAATTGATAAACCATTAGCCAGACTCGTCATGAAAAAAAGGGAGAAGACTCAAATCAATAGAATTAGAAATGACAAAGAAGAAGTAACAACTGACACTGCAATAATACAAAAGATCATGAGAGATTACTACAAGCAACTCTATGCCAACAAAATGGACAACCTGCAAGAAACGGACAAATTCTTAGAAATGCACAACCTGCCAAGACTGAATCACGAAGAAATAGAAAACATGAACAGACTAATCACAAGCACTGAAATTGAAACTGTGGTTAAAAATCTTCCAACAAACAGAAGTCCAGGACCAGATGGCTTCACAGGCGAATTCTATCAAACATTTAGAGAAGAGCTAACACCCATCCTTCTCAAACTCTTCCAAAATATAGCAGAGGGAGGAACACTCTCAAACTCATTCTACAAGGCCACCATTACCCTGACACCAAAACCAGACAAGGGTGTCACAAAGAAAGAAAACTACAGGCCAATATCACTGATGAACATAGATACAAATATCCTCAACAGAAAAATAGCAAACAGAATCCGACAGCACATTAAAAGGATCATACACTGTGATCAAGTGGGGTTTCTTCCAGGAAAGCAAGGATTCTTCAATATAAGCAAATCAATCAACGTGATACACCATATTAACAAACTGAAGGAGAAAAAACATATGATCATCTCAACAGATGCAGAGAAATATTTCGACAGAATTCAAAACCCAGTTATGATTAAAACCCTGCAGAAAGTAGGCATAGCGAGAACTTTCCTCAACACAATAAAGTCCGTATATGATAAACCCACAGCCAAAATCATCCTCAATGGTGAAAAACTGAAATCATTTCCACTAAGATCAAGAAGAAGACAAGGTTGCCCACTCTCACTACTCTTATTTAACATAGTTTTGGAAATTTTAGAGACAACAATCAAGAAGAAAAGGAAATAAAAGGAATCCAAATCAGAAAAGAAGTAAAGCTGTCACTGTTTGCAGATGACATGATACTATACATAGAGAATCCTAAAGATTCTACCAGAAAACTACTAGAGCTAATCAATGAATTTGGTAATGTAGCAGGATACAAAATTAATGCACAGAAATCTCTGGCATTCCTATACACTAATGATGAAAAATCTGAAAGTGAAATTAAGGAAACACTCCCACTTACCTTTGCAATAAAAAGAATAAAATATCTAAGAATAAACCTACTTAAGGAGACAAAAGATGTGTATGCAGAAAATTATAAGACACTGATGAAAGAAATTAAAGATGATACAAATAGATGGAGAGTTATACCATGTTCTTGGATTAGAAGAGACAACATTGTGAAAATGACACTACTACCCAAAGCAATCTATAGATTCAATGCAATCCCTATCAAACTACCACTGGCATTTTTCACAGAACTAGAACAAAAAATTTCACAATTTGTATGGAAACACAAAAGACCCTGAGTAGCCAAAGCAATCTTGAGAACGAAAAACTGAGCTGGAGGAATCAGGCTCCCTGACTTCAAACTATACTGCAAAGCTACACTAATTAAGACAGTATCGTACTGGCACAAAAACAGAAATAGATCAATAGAACAGGATAGAAAACCCAGAGATAAACCCACGCACATTTGGTCCCCTTATCTATGATAAAGGAGGCAGGAATGTACAGTGGAGAAAGGACAGCCTCTTCAATAAGTGGTGCTGGGAGAACTAGACAGGTACATGTAAAAGTATGAGATTAGAACACTCCCTAACACCATACACAAAAAGAAGTTCAAATGGATTAAAGACCTAAATGTAAGGCCAGAAACTATAAAACTCTTAGAGAAAAATATAGTCATAACACTCTTTAACATAAATCACAGCAGGATCCTTTTTTACCCACCTCCTAGAAAAATGGAAATAAAACGAAAACAAACAAATGGGACCTAATGAAACTTCAAAGCTTTTGCACAGCAAAGGAAACCATAAACAAGACAAAAAGACAACTGTCACAATGGGAGAAAATATTTGCAAATGAAGCAACTGACAAAGGATTAATCTCCAATATTTACAAGCAGCTCATGGAGCTCAATAACAAAACAAACAAACAAACAAATCCAAAAATGGGCAGAAGACCTAACTAGACATTTCTCCAAAGAAGATATGCTGATTGCCAACAAACACATGAAAGACTGCTCAACATCATTAATCATTAGAGAAATGCAAATGAAACCTACAATGAGATATCATCTCACACCAGTCAGAATGGCCATCTTCAAAAAATGTAGAAACAAATGCTGCAGAGGGTGTGGAGAAAAGGGAACACTCTTGCACTGCTGGTGGGAATGTGAATTGGTACAGCCACTATGGAGAACAGTATGGAGGTTCCTTAAAAAAAATTACAAATAGAACTACCATATGACCCAGCAATCCCACTACTGGGCATATACCCTGAGAAACCCAAAATTCAAAAAGAGTCATGTACCAAAATGTTCATTGCAGCTCTATTTACAATAACCAGGATATGGAAGCAACCTAAGTGTCCATCATTGGATGAATGAATAAAGAAGATGTGGCACATATATGCAATGGAATATTACTCAGCCTTAAAAAGAAACGAAATTGAGTTATTTGTGGTGAAGTGGATGGTCCTATGGTCTGTCATACAGAGTGAAGTAAGTCAGAAAAAGAAAGACAAATAGCATATGCTAACACATATATATGGAATCTTAGGAAAAATAATGTTATGAAGAACCTAGGGGTAAGACGGTTATAAAGACACAGAACTACTAGAGAATGGACTTGAGGATATGGGGTGGGGGAAGGGTAAGCTGTGACAAAATGAGAGAGTGGCATGGACATATACACACTACCAAGCGTAAAATAGATAGCTAGTGGGAAACAGCAGCATAGCACAGGGAAATCAACTCGGTGCTTTGTGACCACGTAGAGGGGTGGTATAGGGAGGATGGGAGGGAGGGAGACGCATGAGGGAAGAGATGTGGGAACATATGTATATGTATAACTGATTCACTTTCTTATAAAACAGAAACGAACACACTTTTTTAAAGCCATTGTACTCTAATGAAGATGTAAATTAAAAAAAAAAAGAAGTTTATGATCAAAGTAATCTACAGATTCCTGAAATTCAAAACAGTGTCCTTGCAGAAAAATAAAAATCCATACTAAAATTCATATGAAATATCATGAGACTCTGAAAACCAAATCAACTCTTGGAAAGGAAGACCAAATTTGGAGAATTCTTATTTTGAATTTCTAAAATTATGATAAAGCTTTGGTAATCAAATCAGTGCACTACTGTCTTAAAGAGACACATAAAAAATGTAATATAATAGAGACCTAAGAATTAATCCCTCACATCTACACATCTATTTTCAGTTGATATCTGAACATTGAGTACCAAGGCTATTCATGGTAAAAAGACATTCTTTTCAACACATGGTTCTGGGTCAACTAGCTATTCACATGCAAAATAATTAAGTTGGATGTTTACCATATAACAGATACAAATATTGACTTAAAATGGATCAAAATCCTTAACATGGAGATAAAACTATAAAACTTTTAGAAGAAAACATAAGAAGATACATGACATTGGATTTGGCAATGATTTCTTGGATATGGAACCAAAATCACAGGCAATGGAAAAAATATATATAAATTAGACTTCATCAAAATTAAAACTTTGTGCATCAAAGACATTATCATAAGACTCAGAGATACCCCACAGTATGGGATAAAATATTTGCAAATCCTATAACTGATAAGGGATTATTATCCATAATTTACAAAGAATTCCTAAAACTCAACAACAAAATGTCTAACAATCCAATTTAAATATGAGCAAAGGGTTGATAGACATTCTCCAGAGAAGATATACAAATGAGATGAAAAGATACTCAATATCATTAGTCATTATGAAAGTGCACATCAAAACTACAATGAGATACCACTTCACACCCACTAGTATGATCATCATTATAAAAGGGGAAAATAAACAAGTGTTTCTGAAGATGTGTAGAAATTGCAACTCTCATGCATTGCCAATGCCAATGTAAATGGCACAGCTGTTGTTGAAAATAAGTTGACGATTTTTTAAATTAATTTTTATTGGAGTATAGTTGCTTTACAATGTTGTGTTAGTTTCTACTGTGCAGTAAACATTGAGTAGAGTTCCCTGAGCTATACTGTAGGTTCTCATTAGTTATGTATTTTATACATAGTATTAATAGTATATATATGTCAATCCTAATCTCCCAATTCATCCCACTCTCCCACCTTTCCCCCCTTGGTGTCCATATGTTTGTTCTCTACCTCTGTGTCTCTATTTCTGCTTTGTAAATAAGATCAACTATACCACTTTTCATGTTGATGGTTTAATACTTTGGGTGTGTCATCTTCTTTTAGACCATACACTTACCAGTGGTGTGTTGAAGCCAGTTTATATCAGCTCTCAAGAGATGATTGTTAAATATTCAGGAATTTTGGCTGTTTTTGTTAAACCATTGTTAACTTCATCTTGACCATGGTGTGACTATTTACATCATGGAAGTCAACATACACTCCATACAGGACGTGTATGCTTATTAAATCTTTCTATGAGGTTTTTGTTTTGTTTTTTGTTTTGTTTTGTTTTGTTTTTTGTCCAACTAAGATATCTACTAGTTTCCCCTGAAGTTTTTTTCAGTGATCTTAACAAAGGAGCTTATAGTACAGTTATTCTTTACCCTGTATTTGTTCTTGGTCCATATCTTTGGGTGATTTTGATTGAGTGATAAAAAATTATTTTTAATTCTTTCTAGACTTTCTATCTTTATGCTAATTTTGCCTGCAAATTATCCAGTTATTTTCTGATCTCATCTCTGTCTTGATTATTGTAGGTAGTAATTTTTTCAAATATCTCACTACTGGTATAAAACTATTTGCCATTTCTCCAGCTTCGTATAAAAATTTCCTTGTTATTTTCCCACTGTCCTATAACAAATATTTTATGTCTCACTACTGGGTCTTAAAACCAATACCACACATGTTAAGCTGTTTTCACAATAACACCTCACCCAAATTAACATTTATATTCATTGATTTTTACTATGATAATGCTTCATAACAAGACACCCCCAGCAAAAAACTCTTCATTGGCTAAAAAAAATTATTTATTCTTACTCATGTATTTATAGGTTAGCTAATATAGGATGGGCTTGGCTGATCTTGACTCCAAGCTGCATTTTGGATCCAGGTCAGCTACCTGAGTCTCTTGTTCAGCTTGGTGTCAGGATATAACAGGCATGCTCTTTTCATGGCTTTAGCAGAAATGCAAGAGAGCAAGTCCAACTGTGTAAATATGTTTTAAGCCTGTGATTGTGTCACTTCTGAACACAACTCATTAGCTAAAGTAATTCACATAGCAACGTCCAAAATCAAGGGACATGGATGTATACTCTGTCCACTAAGAGGCCACAGCAAGGCATATGATAGCTCCAAATAAGTGAAACAGTGAAATACATTGTATCCATGGAGGTGAGAAGGTTCCCAAATGTATGTCAAACAATAGTCTAATGTACAACATGGGCATTCAATGAATTTGTTAAAGATTGAATGAATAAAGAAGTGACACTGTGTTTCATGAATCTTTTAATATGAGTGTAAAGGGGAGCAAAGAGATGGAGCAAGATGTGGGGCGAATGTGGTATCAAGGAAATATTTTTTTCAATAAAATAGATACAAGAATATGTTTCATATTTATAAGCTAAAGGAAAGACACTGTAGAGAGAGAGAGAGACTTATGATTAAGAACAACAGAGGAGTTGGTTTAAGAGGCGAGATTTCCTCAAACGTAAAAGAGGCAATGATAATGATGATGATGATGATTATGATGGTAGCTAACATACACAAACATATAGTGCTTACTCTTTGTGAAGACATTGTTCAAAGCATCGTATACACAGTACTTATTTAAACCTTATAGTAACTCTATGCACAAGCTACTATTATTTTCTGTACTATAGAGATGAGGAAAGTGAGACAGAGGAAGTTTAAGAAATTTGTCTGAGGTTGTAGAACTAATAAGTGATAGAATTAACATGAAGGAAAATTGATTTGTATGTAAAGTTTTACATTTGATGCTGTAAAATGATGGTATCTGATGCCTTCTATTTTCTCAATAAGGTTTTGATAAGACTGTCAGCTGAGAATGAGTGAGCAGGTGGAAATATCAGACATTTGAAAATAACAAGTTTTTAAATAGCTATCTTAGAGAGTGAGAAAACATTTTAACAGGGACATGAGATGATTTTTTTTGGCCTCATTAAGTAGACATTTGAAGGCTGTAATCATGAGTTTAAAATGAATTCAATCTCTATGATATCCAATCTTGAGTAAGTTATAGAGGAAGCTGGGTCATCAGATGACCTTCAGGTTTTATAAAATTCAACTAGATAAAATGGATATTCCAATAAATATTTGAGAATATGAGACAGATGAAAAATACACCCTCCTGAGCCCCTGTAGATAATCAGCATTAGCAACAATTAAAAGCAGCTGTACTGGGAACCTCCAGTACCAATCAGAAAATTGAAGGCATTGTAGAGGAACTTCAAATCCCTCTTCCCCTCAAAATGTCAAGGTTTTTCTCTGTTGTATTCAGTAACTTATCTGGAGAAGATCCTGATCCAAAAAAGGCTTATCCTTTCAGGCCATGGTTTCATCACTCAGTGGTTAAACTATGAGGAGAGAGTTTCTTTTGTCCTATTGAAGATCATTGAAGTAGTAAACAGCTCTTCAACTTATGGCATGAAAAGAACATTTATACTGCAAAGGTGAGAACTACATAAGATCTGATCAATCCATTCACACTATATTGTAAGCAAAAATCTGGCCTTGATAAAATATTCATTATTCAAGTATATATACATAAATGGGCTGAAAATTAACAACATAGTTTCAGAGAAAATGTAAACTTTTCAGCGGGAAACAAGGGTGAATTTTAGGCATATGTTATTTTGTATTGTCAGTTAAATTGAAGAAAACATGGTATCTGTGAAACAATGAATGGAAAAGATAAAATTAAAATACAGGACAGTAAGTTGAAAACAAAACTGATTGAGACAGAAAAGAATAGAAAGAAGGTAAAACAGCCTAGAAAAGAGTGCATTAAAATGAAATTTGTGATAGTAGACTTTGGAATTACCTAGAAAGCAATATAGAACAGCATACATTATGCAAAAGATTGAATCAGTTGAATGAAGAGAAAATCTGAGAAGCTATACCAGAATTTGGAAGAAAAGATAAGAAGGAAATGAAAATGAGAGAAAAGGTGATTGAGATGAAAGATAGAGACTAGGAAGCCAACACACAGATAATTGGTACTGCTAATAAAGACAGAAATAAAGATAGACATTTAAAGATATAATCAAAGAAAACATATTGAAATGGTTTGCAAGATACTAGGTAAAGTTATGAAAAAGAGACGAACATTCAAACACACACACACGTGAAAAATTTTGAACTTCAATTATAAAAAGAATCTAATAAGCACAGAGAAAATAAGGGACTTATAAAAAGGACAAGATTCTAGTTGCTTTCAGAATTATTTTACACAATATTATTTTTCAGAGGATAATGGAGAAATATCTAAGATTTTATTTAGAAAGGTTGTCATTCACAAATCATACTCTGCCAAATTTTAAATCATGTCATCTAATTTCAACAAAAAGTCATTCTAACTTATACAAAGGCTTATACAAAAGCATCCTGTTATTGTGCCATTTCTGGAAACTGACAACATAAATAATACTTGGAAAAGTATTCTGTCATATACAAGAGATGAGTCCAAATAATAGACCAAAAATTGAGTAAACCATTGTATAAAAAAGTGATTATAAACATTAAATGGAGAAAATTAAAAATGGAATAAATTTGTTAATTTTTAAATACAGATACAAATTTCATTGAAAATAACTTAAAATGAAATATTTAGTAACATAAATATGTGTAACTTGAAAATGATAAATGAAGTATAAATATAAGATGACTCCAAAATAACAAATACTTGTAATTTGATAATTTTTTTCTTCACATAGATAATTGAAAATATATATTTCAATTAAATATAACCAAAAATAAAATTAAAACAGAAGGTATGCTTTCAAAATAATAAAAGCAAAGAAAATATAAAACATATAGGAAAATATAACAAAAAATGAAATACCAATTGAATATGATGGATTGTAAATACATAATTATCATCTATCCTTTTTGATATCATATTACAAGAAAACTGATGGAATAAAAAGCACTAGGCTCCAAAAAATGAATATAAGGTGAAAATGAATATCAGCAAATGAGATATTTTAACAAATTCATGGAAAAGAGGAAACAAATAAAGGAGTAGTAATTAATACGGTGAAGCAGAAGATATCTCCATGTAGAGTCTGGAAGGGAATAAATGAGAATAAAAAATTAGATTACTTGGTAAAACCCAGAATACCAAATTTTTACCAAGAGATTTTACACATATTCACTCACACACATGTACCACAAATAGAGCAGTTTTACTTAATAGTATAGATGACACTTCCTTAATAAAGTATTAAAAATTCATTATAGCTATATAGTACATAAATACAGCACATCAAAGCTAAGATAATTCAAGATAAAAGGAACTATAGAAGGACGTATAACATAATTTATCATATCACTACCACATAAGAAAAATATATAACAATAAGATTAAATAAGGAAAACATATTTAATAAATTTTATTTTCAGTTGGTTTTAATTTTTAAGGAAATTTTTAAAGTAGGAATAAGAAGATATTCTTTTAAGATAAAGAATTCCGGGGGGGACCTTGAAGATGGCGGAAGAGTAAGACGCGGAGATCACCTTCCTCCCCACAGATACACCAGAAATACATCTACACGTGGAACAACTCCTACAGAACACCTACTGAAGGCTGGTAGAAGACCTCAGACCTCCCAAAAGGCAAGAAACTCCCCACGTACCTGGGTAGGGCAAAAGAAAAAACAGAGACAAAAGAATAGGGACGGCACCTGAACCAGTGGGAGGGAGCTGTGAAGGAGGAAAACTTTCCACACACTAGGAAGCCCCTTCGTGGGCGGAGACTGCGGGAGGTGGAGGGGGGAGCTTCGGAGCCGCGGAGGAGTGCACAGCACAGCAACAGGGATGCGGAGGGCAAAGCGGGGAGATTCCTGCACAGAGTACCGGTGCCGACCAGCACTCACCAGCCTGAGAGGCTTGTCTGCTCACCCGCCAGGGCGGGCGGGGCTGCGAGCTGAGGCTCCGGTTTCGGTTTCAGTCAGAGCGCAGGGAGAGGACTGGGGTTGGTGGCTTGAACATAGCCTGAAAGGGTTAGTGCACCACGGCTAGCCTGGAGGGAGTCCGGGGAAAAGTCTGCACCTGCCGAAGAGGCAAGAGACATTTTCTTCCCTCTTTGTTTCCTGGTGCGCGAGGAGAGGGGTTTAAGAGCGCTGCTTAAAGGAACTCCAGAGACGGGCGCAAGCCGCGGCTAAAAGCATGGACCCCAGGGATGGGCGGGAGACACTAAGGCTGCTGCTGCCACCACCAAGGGGCCTGTGTGTGAGCACAGGTCACTATCTACACCCCTCTTCTGCGGAGCCTGTGCAGCCCACCACTGCCAGGTTCCCGGGATCCAGGGACAACTTCTCCGGGAGAACGCATGGCGGGCCTCAGGCTGGTGCAACGTCATGCCGGCCTCTGCCACCGCAGGCCCACCATGCACGCAGTGCCCCTCCCTGCCCTCCGGCCTGAGTGTGCCAGAGCCCCCGAATCAGCGGCTCTTTTAACCCCGTCCTGTCTGAGCAAAAAACAGACGCCCTCCAGCGACCTACATGCAGAGGCAGGGCCAAATCCAAAGCTGAGCCCCTGTGAGCTGTGAGAACAAAGAAGAGAAACGGAAATCTCTCCCAGCAGCTTCAGAAACAGCGGATTAAAGCTCCACACTCAACTTGATGTACCCTGCATCTGTGGAATACATGAATAGACAATGAGTCATCCCAAATTGAGGAGGTGGGCTTCCAGACCAAGATCTATGATTTTTTTCCCGTTTTCCTCTTTTTGTGAATGTGTATGTGTATGCTTCTGTGTGAGATCTTGTCTGTATAGTTTTGCTTCCACCATTTGTCCTAGGGTTCTATCCATCCATGGTTTTTTATTTAATTTTTTTTCTAAATAACTAATTTTAATAACTTTATTATACTTTACCTCCTTTCTTTCTTTCTTTCTTTCTTTCTTTCTTTCTTTCTTTCTTTCTTTCTTTCTTTCCTTCCTTCCTTCCTTCCTGCCTTCCCTCCTTTAGACAACGAATCATCCCAAATTGAGGAGGTGGTCTCTGAGAGCAAGATTTATGATTTTTTCACCTTGACCTCTTTTTGTGAGGGTGTATGTGTATGCTTCTGTGTAAGATTTTGTCTGTATAGCTTTGCTTCCAACATTTGTCTAAGGTTCTATCCGTCCCTTTTTTTCGTTTTATTCTAAATAATTATTTTTTAATTCAATAACCTTATTATACTTTATTTTATTAGACTGTATCTTCTTTCTGTCTTTCTTCCTTCCTTCCCTCCTTCCTTCCTTCCTCTCTCCCTCCCTCCTTTCTTTCCTTCTTTCCTTCTTTGCTTCTTTCTTTCTTTCCTTCTTCCTTCCTTCCTTCCTTCCCACCTTTCTTTTTTCTTTCTTTCTTTCTTCATACTTCTACTAATTCTCTCTACTTTTTCTCCCTTTTATTCTGAGCCGTGTGGATGAAAGGCTCTTGGTGCTGCAGCCAGGAGTCAGGGCTCTGCCTCTGAGGTAGGAGAGCCAACTTCAGGACACTGGTCAACAAGAAACCTCCCAGCTCCACATAATATCAAATGGCGAAAATCTCCCAGAGACCTCCATCTTAACACCAGCACCCAGCTTCACTCAACGACCAGCAAGCTACAGTGCTGGACACCCTATGCCAAACAACTAGCAAAACAGGAACACAACCCCACCCATTAGCAGAGAGGCTGCCTAAAATCATAATAAGGCCACAGACACCCCAAAACACACGACCAGACGTGAACCTGCCCACTAGAGAGACAAGATCCAGCCTCATCCACCACAACACAGGCACGAGTCCCCTCCACCAGGAAGCCTACACAACCCACTGAACCAACCTTAGCCACTGGAGACAGACATCGAAAACAGCGCGAACTACGAACCTGCAGTCTGCAAAAAGGAGACCCCAAACACAGTAAGATAAGCAAAATGAGAAGACAGAAAAACACACAGCAGATAAAGGAGCAAGATGAAAATGCACCAGACCTAACAAATGAAGAGGAAATAGGCAGTCTACCTGAAAAGGAATTCAGAATAATGATAGTAAGGATGATCCAAAATCTTGGGAATAGAATGGACAAAATGCAAGAAACAATTAACAAGGATCTAGAAGAAATAAAGATGAAACAAGCAACGATGAACAACGCAATAAATGAAATTAAAAGTACTCTAGATGGGATCAATAGCAGAATAACTGAGGCAGAAGAACGGATAAGTGACCTGGAAGATAAAATAGTGGAAATAACTACTGCAGAGCAGAATAAAGAAAAAAGAATGAAAAGAACTGAGGACAGTCTCAGAGACCTCTGGGACAACATTAAACGCACCAACATTCGAATTATAGGGGTTCCAGAAGAAGAAGAGAAAAAGAAAGGGACTGAGAAAATATTTGAAGAGATGATAGTTGAAAACTTCCCTAATATGGGAAAGGAAATAGTTAATCAAGGCCAGGAAGTACAGAGAGTCCCATACAGGGTAAATCCAAGGAGAAATATGCCAAGACACATATTAATCAAACTGTCAGAAATGAAATACAAAGAAAGCATATTAAAAGCAGCAAGGGAAAAACAACAAATAACACACAAGGGAATCCCCATAAGGTTAACAGCTGAACTTTCAGCAGAAACCCTACAAGCCAGAAGGGAGTGGCAGGACATACTGAAAGTGATGAAGGAGAAACACCCGCAGCCAAGACGACTCTACCCAGCAAGGATCTCATTCAGATTTGATGGAGAAATTAAAACCTTTACAGACAAGCAAAAGCTGAGAGAGTTCAGCACCACCAAACCAGCTTTACAACAAATGCTAAAGGAACTTCTCTAGACAAGAAACACAAGAGAAGGAAAAGACCTATAATAACGAACCAAAAACAATTTAAATAATGGGAATAGGAACATACATATTGATAATTACCTTAAATGTAAATGGACTAAATGCTCCCACAAAAAGACACAGATTGGCTGAATGGATACAAAAACAAGACCCTTATATATGCTGTCTACAAGAGACCCACTTCAGACCTAGAGACACATACAGACTGAAAGTAAGGGGATGGAAAAGATATTCCATGCAAATGGAAACCAAAAAAAGCTGGAGTGGCAATTCTCATATCAGACAAAATAGACTTTAAAATAAGGACTATTAGAAGAGACAAAGAAGGACACTACATAATGATCAATGGATTGATCCAAGAGGAAGATCTAACAATTGTAAATATTTATGCACGCAACATAGGAGCACCTCAAAACATAAGGCAAACACTAACAGCCATAAAAGAGGAAATCAACAGTAACACATTCATAGTAGGGGAATTTAACACCCCAATTTCACCCATGGACAGATCATCCAAAATGAAAATAAATAAGGAAACACAAGCTTTAAATGATACATTAAACGAGATGGACTTAATTGATATTTATAGGACACTCCATCCAAAAACAACAGAATACACATTTTTCTCAAGTGCTCATGGAATATTCTCCAGGACAGATCATATCTTGGGTCACAAATCAAGCCTTGGTAAATTTAAGAAAATTGAAATTGTATCAACTATCTTTTCCAACCACAATGCCATGAGACTAGATATCAATTACAGGAAAAGATCTGTAAAAAATACAAACACATGGAGGCTAAACAATACACTACTTAATAATGAAGTGATCACTGAAGAAATCAAAGAGGAAATCAAAAAATACATAGAAACAAATGACAATGGAAACACAATGACCCAAAACCTATGTGATGCAGCCAAAGCAGTTCTAAGGGGGAAGTTTAAAGCAATACAAGCCCACCTTAAGAAGCAGGAAACATCTCGAATAAACAACCTAACCTTGCACCTCAAGCAATTAGAGAAAGAAGAACAAAAAACACCCAAAGCTAGCAGAAGGAAAGAAATCATAAAAATCAGAAATAAATGAAGAAATGAAGGAAACAATAGCAAAGATCAATAAAACTGAAAGCTTGTTCTTTGAGAACGTAAACAAAATAGATAAACCACTAGCCACACTCATCAAGAAAAAAAGGGGGAAGACTCAAATCAACAGAATTAGAAATGAAAAAGGAGAAGTAACAACTGACACTGCAGAAATACAACAGATCATGAGAGATTACTACAAGCAACTCTATGCCAATAAAATGGACAATCTGGAAGAAATGGACAAATTCTTAGAAATGCACAACCTGCCAAGACTGAATCAGGAAGAAATAGAAAATATGAATAGACCAATCACAAGCACTGAAATTGAAACTGTGATTAAAAATCTTCCAACAAACAAAAGCCCAGGACCAGATGGCTTCACAGGTGAATTCTATCAAACATTTAGAGACGAGCTAACACCTATCCTTCTCAAAGTCTTCCAAAATATAGCAGAGGGAGGAACATTCCCAAATTCCTTCTACGAGGCCACCATCACCTTGATACCAAAACCAGACAAGGATGTCACAAAGAAAGTAAACAACAGGCCAATATCACTGATGAACATAGATGCAAAAATCCTCAACAAAATACTAGCAAACAGAATCCAACAACACATTAAAAGGATCATACTCCATGATCAAGTGGGGTTTCTTCCAGGAAAGCAAGGTTTCTTCAATATAAGCAAATCAATCAACGTGATACACCATATTAACAAACTGAAGGAGAAAAACCATATGGTCATCTCAATAGATGCAGAGAAAGCTTTTGACAAAATTCAACACCCATTTATGATAAAAACCCTGCAGAAAGTAGGCATAGAGGGAACTTTCCTCAACATAATAAAGGCTATATATGACAAGCCCACAGTCAACATCATCCTCAATGGTGAAAAACTGAAAGCATTTCCACTAAGATCAGGAACAAGACAAGGTTGCCCACTCTCACCACTCTTATTCAACATAGTTTTGGAAGTTATAGCCATAGCAATCAGAGAAGCAAAGGAAATAAAAGAATCCAAATTGGAAAAGAAGAAGTAAAGCTGTCACTGTTTGCAGATGACAAGATACTACACATAGAGAGTCCTAAAGATGCTACCAGAAAACTACTAGAGCTAATCAATGAATTTGGTAAAGTAGCAGGATACAAAATTAATGCACAGAAATCTCTGGCATTCCTATACACTAATGCTGAAAAATCTGAAAGTGAAATCAAGAAAATACTCCCACTAACCATTGCAACAAAAAGAATAAAATATCTAGGAATAAACCTACCTAAGGAGACAAAAGACCTGTATGCAGAAAATTATAAGACACTGATGAAAGAAATTAAAGATGATACAAATAGCTGGAGAGATATACCATGTTCTTGGATTGGAAGAATCAACATTGTGAAAATGAGTCTACTACTCAAAGCAATCTATAGATTCAATGCAATCCCTAACAAACTTCCACTGGCATTTTTCACAGAACTAGAACAAAAAATTTCACAATTTGTATGGAAACACAAAAGACCCCGAATAGCCAAAGCAATCTTGAGAACGAAAAAAGGAGCTGGAGGAATCAGGCTCCCTGACTTCAGACTATACTACAAAGCTACAGTAATCAAGGGAGTATGGTACTGGCACAAAAACAGAAAGACAGATCAATGGAATGGGTTAGAAAGCCCAGAGATAAACCCACGCACATATGGACACCTTTTCTTTGATAAAGGTGGCAGGAATGTACAGTGGAGAAAGGGCAGCCTCTTCAATAAGTGGTGCTGGGAAAACTGGACAGGTACATGTAAAAGTATGAGATTAGATCACTCCCTAACACCATACACAAAAATAAGCTCAAGGTGGATTAAAGACCTAAATGTAAGGCCAGAAACTATCAAACTCTTAGAGGAAAACATAGGCAGAACACTCTATGACATAAATCACAGCAAGATCCTTTCTGACCCACCTCCTAGAGTAATGGAAATAAAAACAAAAATAAACAAATGGGACCTAATGAAACTTCAAAGCTTTTGCACAGCAAAGGAAACCATAAACAAGACCAAAAGACAACCCTCAGAATGGGAGAAAATATTTGCAAATGAAGCAACTGACAAAGGATTAACCTCCAAAATTTACGAGCAGCTCATGCAGCTCAATAACAAAAAAACAAACAACCCAATTCAAAAATGGGCAGAAGACCTAAATAGATATTTCTCCAAAGAAGATATACAGACTGCCAACAAACACATGACAAAATGCTAAACATCATTAACCATTAGAGAAATGCAAATCAAAACTGCAATGAGATATCATCTCACACCAGTCAGAATGGCCATCATCAAAAAATCTAGAAACAATAAATGCTGGAGAGGGTGTGGAGAAAAGGGAACACTCTTGCACTGCTGGTGGGAATGTGAATTGTTTCAGCCACTGTGGAGTACAGTATGGAGGGTCCTTAAAAAACTGCAAATAGAACTACCAGATGACCCAGCCGTCCCACTACTGGGCATATACCCTGAGAAAACCAAAATTCAAAAAGAGTCATGTACCAAAATGTTCATTGCAGCTCTATTTACAATAGCCTGGAGATGGAAACAACCTAAGTGTCCATCATCAGATGAACGGATAAAGAAGATGTGGCACGTATATACAATGGAATATTACTCAGCCATAAAAAGAAACAAAATTGAGCTATTTGTAATGAGGTGGATAGACCTAGAGTCTGTCATACAGAGTGAAGTAAGTCAGAAAGAAAAAGACAAATACCGTATGCTAACACATATATATGGAATTTAAGAAGAAAAATATTGTCGTGAAGAACCTAGGGGTAAGACAGGAATAAAACACAGACCTACTGGAGAACGGACTTGAGAATATGGGGAGGGGGAAGGGTGAGCTGAGACAGGGCGAGAGAGAGTCATGGACATATACACACTAACAAACATAAGGTAGATAGCTAGTGGGAAGCAGCCGCATGGCACGGGGATATCAGCTCGGTGCTTTGTGACCGCCTGGAGGGGTGGGATAGGGAGGGTGGGAGGGAGGGAACCGCAAGAGGGAAGAGGTATGAGAACATATGTATATGTATAACTGATTCACTTTGTTATAAAGCAGAAACTAACACACCATTGTAAAGCAAGTTTACCCCAATAAAGATGTTTAAAAAAAAAAAAAGAATTCCAAGCTCATTACAGGAACAACTATCATATTTAAAGATAAAATGCAATCATTATCATTATATTCATGAATAAAATAAGGCTCTCCCTTTTATCAGTAATAATTAGCCTTATTCTGGAAGTTCTTACTAATGATAAAAATGATAAAATAAGTAATTCCCTGGTGATCTAGTGGTTATGACTTGGCAGTTTCACTAATGTGGCCCAGGTTCAATCCCTGGTCAGGGAACGAAGATCCCAAAAGCTGTGCAGTGCAGCCAAAAGAAAAAAAGATAAAAGATATAACAGGTGAATTGTTTGCAACATGTCAGCCTTCTCCCCAGTGAAATTGGTTAAAGTTATACAAAAACAACCATTTGAAGCCTCAGGCAATTCTCCTAAGATAAAAGAATAAATGAAGAAACAGCTACTGAAGAAAATCTATAGAAACTTGGTAATAAAGGTAAGAATTTCCAATACTTGAACAAGAACCACTTCCTCCCAACTCAGTGAGATGGAGACCCTACTCTAGACTGTAACAGCCAATAACACAGGGCTCCCTCACCTCCAGCTTCTAGTCAGAGGCTTTCTTTTTGTAAGGAGCTGGATTTCAGCATTTCACATCCTGCCTTAAGCTACCTGTTGCTGAGGCTAAATCCTGGGCACGTTATTTTCAAGAGGTGGAGAATCCATTCTTCCACCCAGTTCCTACTCAAAGAATGGTAACTCCACCTTGAATATGTCATAATAGGAATAATAGGGCCCTGATTGACCTTACTATCATTCATGAGGCAATGGTTCCAAACCGAGTGGCAAGCCAAGAGGACTTCAAAGTGCGCCCTCTAGTAAGTTCTTTTCCCAAAATAATTGACTTCATTTGTGACAGAGAACTTTTTAAAGCTTCTTTCAAATCTAAAGAAGCTCTTAAAAAAGGTAGAGGCTATAGTAAAATGCACTGGAAGATTTATGGATTGAATGAGGATCAGCTAGTTTGTAAGAGAGAATTGGGATATAAAAAATCTGGGGGAAGTCGTCTTGTGGTCAGGACAAATATCAACCTCAGACCTCAGAAACTATTCCTTCACAGGAACCACAATTTGATTTGGCTACCGTGTAGAGGAAATTCTGTCCCACAGTATTGGTCAAAACAATAGAGCAATAAGAGAACAATTAGAGAAATTTAACATCTGTGTCAGGGAAAGGGAGAAAGACAATTCTACTCATATCAATATCATCACAGGGTGACTGTGAGCCTATCAGAAGCTGAGGATCCCTGAGGAGCAATATTAGACTCTTAACACTATAAGATGGGTAGACTTTACTAAAATAATCCAGCCAGTCACTAAAAACTAAACAAACAAATGACAATGACAAGTCTCAGAGTGAGTGAATCAGGACCCAGAGATTACAATATGTTATATAAAACAGCTAATTTCCAATAAAACATTATAAGTCATGTAAAAAACTAGAAATTATTAATAATACACTGGAAAAATATCAGGCAACACAAACTGCCTATGAGAGTAAACAGATATCAGACCTAACAGAAAAAAGACTTCAAAATAGATACTATGACATACTCACAGAACTAAAAGAAAGTGTGATTACAGAAGTTAAGGAATGCATGATAAAAATATGGCATCTAATAGAGACTATCTAAAAGGAGATTAAAAATTGAAAAAAAGAATCAATTAGAAATTCTGGAGTTGAAAAGTACAATACCTGAAATTTAAAATTCACTAGAGGAGAGAAGGGTGAGCTGTGACAGGGCGAGGGAGAGTCATGGGCATATACACACTAACAAACGTAGTAGGGTAGATAGCTAGTGGGAAGCAGCCGCATGGCACAGGGATATTGGCTCGGTGCTTTGTGACAGCCTGGAGGGGTGGGATAGGGAGGGTGGGAGGGAGGGAGATGCAAGAGGGAAGACATATGGGAACATATGTTTATGTATGACTGATTCACTTTGTTATAAAGCAGAAACTAACACACCATTGTAAAGCAATTATACCCCAATAAAGATGTTAAAAAAAATAAAATAAAATAAAATTCACTAGAGGAGCTCAACAGTAGACTTAAACTGGAAAAAGAAATAATGTACTCAAGAGCATATCAATAGAGATTTTACAAGCTGAAGAACAGAGAGTAAAAAGAATGAAGAAAAATGAACAGAGCCTCAGAAAATTGATCAAAGCCTCAGTATTAAGTGCAATAATACATGTGTAATGGGATTACCAGAGAAGAAAAGCAAGATAAATGAGCAGAAAAAAATATTCAAAGAAATAATGACAGAAAAATATCCAAATTTATTTTAAAAAGCAATAATTTATGCATACAGGAAGCAAATAATCCCAGTTGGATAAATACAAAGAGATCCACAAAAAGACATATTATAGAAAATATGCTGAGACTCAAAGACAAGGAGAAAATTTTGAAAGTAGCAAGAGACAAAGAACATATACTTACAAATTAATTCCAATAAGATTAAAAACTGAATTTTCAGTATAAAAAGTGAAAGCCAGAAAGCAATGGGTTAAAATAGTCAAAGTGCTCAAAGAACAAGAACTGTCACCCAAGAATCATACATACAGAAATCTTTCTTCAAGGGGGAAAATGGGGAGGTTGGTGGTGGGAGCTGGGATGAATTGGGAGATTGGGATTGACACATATACACTAATATGTATAAAATAGATAACTAATAAGAACCTGCTGTATAGCACAGGTAACTCCACTTCTCTCTGCAGTAGAAACTAAAACAACATTGTAAAACAACTATACCCTAATAAATAAATAGCCATGCAAAAAAAAAAAAAGCTTTCTTTACAAATGAAGGTGAAAAACATACTCCCAGATTAAAAAATAAAAAAGCTGAGGGAATTTGTTGTTAACTTAACCACTTTACAACAACTGCTAATGGAAGTTCTTCAGGTTGAAAGCAAGTGGTTCTACCTGTTTATTTGAATCAACATGAAGAAATAAAGAGCAACTGTAAAATTAATAATGTAACTATAAAAAGCTCAGTATTAATACATATTTTCTCCTTCATTCTCATAACTTATTTTTAAATTGTATAAAATAATATGTATATAATATAATGTTGAGTCTACAACATAGAAATATCACATATGTGCAATATATTTGCCAATATCACCAAAAAGAAGGTGGGTGGAGCAAAACTATCAGCTGATGAAATGGGTATCAGTGGTAAATTCATAAATAAACTATGTATAACAATAATACTATGATAGGAGGAAAAGAGAATAGAATTATGCAGTAGTAACATTTCTATACATCACTAGAATTATGAGAGTATAAATAAGCTAATTCTGATATGTTAAAATGCACATGGTAAACTCTAGGGCAACCATTAAAAAATTAATTTAAAATGCTGTAATCAAAAAGAGATTACAGAAATTAGAATGGTACACTAGAAACTATTCACTTAATTTAAATGGGAGCAGTAAAGTAGAAATAAAAATAGAAAAAGACAAGATTCATATTAAAAAAGTAAAATGCAGATATTAATCCAATTATATTACATGTGAATTAAACAGTCCTACTCAAAGACAGAGACTGCACACTGTATAAAAACATGATCTAATTGTGTGGGGTCTACAGGAGACACACTTTAGATTGAAAGATGTAAATTGAAAATAAATGAACAAAAAGATACTTCATGCAAACAGCAACCACAGGAAAGCTAAAGTTGTTACACTAATAACAGACAAAATAAACTTTAAAGCAAAAAATTTTACTAGAGATAGAGAGGGACATTTTATGATCTTAAAATGTCAATTAATCAGGAACTATATAACAATTATAAACATATATGCCCCTCACAACAGAGCATCAACCTACCTGAAACAAAACTGACAGAAATAAAGAATGAACTATTCAATTAAACATAATAATTGGAGACTTTAATATCCAATTTCAATTATGAATGGAAGAGCTAGACACAGTATTAACAAGGAAATAGAACATTTGGTCAACTTAATAAACCAACTAGACCTAACATTCATCCATAGTACACTCCCCAGTACTGAAACAGAATATACATTCTTCTCAAGTGCACATGAGGAAGTTTCCTGATACCCAATATGCCAGGGTATAAAACAAACTTCAACAGACCTAAAAGTATAGAAATAATACAAAGTTCTTCAACAACAATTGAGTAAAATTAGAAATCAGTAGCAGGAAAATTTTGGGAAACTCATGAAGACATGGAAATTAGACAGCACATGTCTAAATAAACAATGTATCAAAGAATAGATCAAAAGGAAAAGCAGAAAATACTTTGAGATAAATGAAATGGAGACAGAACATACCAAAATTTGTGTGACACAACTAACATAGTCCTTGGAGGGAAATTTATAACAATAAATGTCTATGTCAAGAAAGAAGAAAGATCTCAAATCAATAGGTTAATCTTCCACCCTAAGACACTGGAAAAAGACAAGAGTGATGTCAAAAAGATGGCACAGTAGGAAGCCCTGGACTCTTCTTCTGCCCACAAATACAATAATGCAACAATAATCCACGGACAAATTCCCATTGTGAGAAATACAAAAACTAATTGAAAAGCTTCTGCACCCCAGGTGAATATGAAAAGCAGAGTCAATGAAGCAAGTATGGAGATTCTGGGCACTCTTCCTGGAGTCCCTGCCTTGTGATCAGGAAGAGACCCCCTAGTTCTCAACTTCTCTCAAGGGAGGGAGGAATTAGGTTCATGTGTCCAGCATCTCAACCCTTCAGAGGGGACTCCATAGGAGACAGGCTTCTGTCTTGTCTCTCTTGAAGTTCTGATGGGTCCAGCAGAATCTAGCTGCCTATGGGAGAATAGAAATGGAGGTTTAGAATGATAGATGCCATAGACCTTCCCCCTGCTCAGCACAGAGCCAGTGGACAAAAAAATCCCAGCTCTCAGATTCCACCAGGGGTGGAAGAGTTGATCCATGAGTACAATGCCCCTATTTCTCTAGGTCTGTCCAAAGAACTGGCATCTGTATAGCTAGTCTATGAATGAAGGAAGATTGGACAGAGACTCAGGGGGCACAGAGCATATAATTGAAAGTATGATGAGCAGTCTGTGGGAATGAGGAAAGGGCAGGGAAAATCAGCTTATTATCTAAAATAATATCCTAC
This sequence comes from Pseudorca crassidens, assembly GCF_039906515.1. Classification (NCBI taxonomy): domain Eukaryota; kingdom Metazoa; phylum Chordata; class Mammalia; order Artiodactyla; family Delphinidae; genus Pseudorca; species Pseudorca crassidens. The sequence goes on along the minus strand of NC_090317.1, from coordinate 57,932,866 downwards.
CACCTCTAAAGTTTATAGATTTTAGGCATATGAAATTAAATAAAAACTGGACATAAAATTTAGAAGATACCAACATGGGAAGTAGGAGAGAGAGGCATAGAACAGTAAAAGCTTCCCAAAATTATTGAATTGTTTTGGAAAAAATTTTTACTGAAAAAAGCATTTTAAAACAAATATAAATTTAAATATTTCAGTGAAAATATTAAAGGTAATTATTAAAATAAGAGACAAATAATGTATGATATTAGTCCATTAAAGAAATACAGAAAACCCATTTATACCATCACAAGGCAATAAAATGGAAAAATGAAATAAAGAGAAAGCACTAACTGGCAGGCCTGGAATTATAATAAGAGTAAATCAACAAAATTCAACTATTAAAGAGAGAGACTCAGATTTAGTTTTTAATCATTTATTTTTATTGAGATATAATTGACATGTAATGTTGTAGTACTTTTTTTTGCAGTATGTGGGCCTCTCACTGCTGCGGCCTCCCCCGTTGCAGAGCACAGGCTCCAGACGCACAGGCTCAGCGGCCACGGCTCAAGGGCCCAGCTGCTCTGCGGCATGTGGGATCCTCCCGGACCAGGGCACAAACCCGTGTCCCCTGCATCAGCAGGTGGACTCTCAACCACTGCGCCACCAGGGAAGCCCCCAGAATTTGATATATGTATATATTAGGAAAAGGTTACTACAATAAGTTTAATTAACACCCATCACCACACATTTACAATTTTTTGGGTGTGATGAGAATGTTTAGATCTACTCTCTCAGTGACTTTCAAATACAAAATGCAGTGTTAACAACAGTCACTAGGCTGCATATTGCATCTCTAAGACTTATTTATCTTATAACTGGAAGTTTGTACCCTTTGACCACTCACCCATTTTACCCACTCCTCACTCATTGCCACTGACAACCACCAATCTGTTCTGGGTACCTATGAACCTGGTGCTTTTATTTATTTATTTATTTTTTTTTTTTGCGGTACACGGGCTTCTCACTGTTGTGGTCTCTCCCATTGCAGAGCACAGGCTCTGGACGTGCAGGCTCAGCGGCCATGGCTCACGGGCCCAGCTGCTCTGCAGCATGTGGAATCTTCCTGGACCAGGACACAAACCCGTGTCCCCTGCATCAGCAGGCAGATTCTCATCCACTGCGCCACCAGGGAAGCCCTGCTTTTACTTTTTAATTTTTTTTAGATTCCAAATATAAATGAGATTATATATTATTTGTTTGACTCTAATTTATCTTAGCATAATATAATGCCCTCAACGTTGATCCATGCTATCACAAATGGCAAGATTTCCTTCTTTTTAATGCCTGAATAATATTTCATTATATGTATATACAAATCTTCCTTATCCATTCATCAATCAATGGATACTTTGGCTTTTTCCATGTATTAGCTACTGTAAATAATGCTTCAGTGAACATGGGGTACTCATATCTCTTTTGTTTCCTTTGGATAAATACCCAGAAGTGGAATTGCTGGATCATATAGAAGTTCTGTTTTTATCTTTTTGAGGAATCGCCATACTGTTTTCCATAGTGGCTGCAGCAATTTATATTCCCACCAACAATGCACAAATGTTCCCTTTCTTCCATATCATTTCCAACACTTGCTCACTCTTGTCTTTTTGATGATAATCATTCTATTAGGTATGAGGTGATATCTCGTGGTTTTTGATTCACATTTCCCTGATGATTAGTGATGCTGAGCATCTTTTCATGTACCTGTTGGTAATTTGTATGTCTTCATTGGAAACATGTCTGTTCCTCTGCCCATTTTAAAATCAGACCTTTGTTGTTATTAAATTGTATGAATTCTCCATATATTTTGATATTAATCTCTCTATCATATATATTATTTGCAAATATTTTCCTCCATTCTCTGCATTGCTTTTTCATTTTGTTAATGTTTTACTTTGCTGTACAAAAGCTTTTTAGTTTGATGTAGTCCCACTTGTGTATTTTTGCTTCTGGTGTCAAATCCAAAATAATTTTTGCCAAGACCAATGTTTAGGAGCTTACCCCCAATGTTTATTTTAGGAGTCTCATGTTTTCAGGTCTTACATTCAAGTTTTTAACCAATTTTGAGTTAATTTTTGCATGGAATTTTATAGTGGTCCAGTTTCATTCTTTTTTTATGTTGCTGTCCAGTATTCCCAACACCATCTATTGAAGAGACTGTCCTTTACCTATTGTATATTCTTGGTTCCTTTGTCATAAATTAATTGACCAAGTATATGAAGGTTTATTTCTTGGCTTTCTATTTAGATTGAGTTTTTAACAGTCTAGTTCCATTCTGTTTAAAACACACCTAAAACAAAACAGCACTGATAGTGTATATATGTCCATGCCACTCTTTCACTTTGTCCCAGCTTACCCTTCCCCCTGCTCATATCCTCAAGTCCATGCTCTAGTAGGTCTGTGTCTTTATTCCTCTCTTACCCCTAGGTTCTTCATGACTTTTTTTTTTCTTTGATTCCATATATATGTGTTAGCATACGGTATTTGTTTTTCTCTTTCTGACTTATTTCACTCTGTATGACAGACTCTAGGTCCATCCAACTTACTACAAATAACTCAATTTCATTTCCTTTTATGGCTGAGTAATATTCCATTGTATATATGTGCCACATCTTCTTTATCCATTCATCTGTTGATGGACACTTAGGTTGCTTCCATGTCCTGGCTATTGTAAATAGAGCTGCAATGAACATTTTGGTACATGACTTTTTTTTTGAATTATGGTTTTCTCAGGGTATATGTCCAGTAGTGGGATTTCTAGGTCATATGGTAGTTCTATTTGTAGTTTTTTAAGTAACCTCCATACTGTTTTCCATAGTGGGTGTATGAGAAGTAGCCACAAAGCACAGGGAGATCAGCTAGGTGGTTTGTGACCACCTAGAGGGGTGGGATAGGGAGGGTGGGAGGGAGGGAGACTCAAGAGGGAAGATATATGGGAACATATGTATATGTATAACTGATTCACTTTGTTATAAAGCAGAAACTAACACACCATTGTAAAGCAATTAGACCTACTAGAGAATGGACTTGAGGTTATGCGGAGGGGGAAGGGTAAGCTGTGACAAAGTTAGAGAGTGGCATGGACATATATACACTACCAAACATAAAATAGATAGCTAGTGGGAAGCAGTCGCATAGCCCAGGGAAATCAGCTCGGTGCTTTGTGACCACCTAGAGGGGTGGGATAGGGAGGGTGGGAGGGAGGGAGATGCAAGAGGGAAGAGATATGGGAACATATGTATATGTATAACTGATCAGCTTTGTTATAAAGCAGAAACTAACACACCATTGTAAAGCAATTATGCTCCAATAAAGATGTAAAAAAAAAAAAAACCCTTGGTTTGTAGATAGACAGATATGTAAGCTGATAAATTATAATGCGGCATTCTATGGGCTGGAACAAAGAGATGAGAAAAATATTGTAGGAAGCCAGAACATGAAACCACTCATTGTGGGGACAATTTGGCTTATATTTTCTGATATAGACCCTTCCTGATTAATAGGCAAAAAGCAAGCCAAATAAAGGAAGTTTGTGGTTAAAAAAACAAACAAACAAACAAAAAGATGTTAAAAAAAAACAAAACAGCACTGATAGATTGAACATAAAGGTATTCCACTCTTGGCTAAATCACCCCTACTTCTTTCATCTGATCCTTGTTTACAAATTGCAATTGTATGAGAATTTACATTCTGTTTCCCACCTTAAGAATATTTTTATTTTTCTGACAGTGTTAATTATATTTCAAAACAAACATGCAAACGAAAAGCCAAACTCATAGTAAAAGAGATTAGACTTGTGGTTACCAGAGGCCTGGCATTGGAAGAGGGGGAATTGGATGAAGGCATTCAAGAGGTACATACTTTGAGTTATAAGATAAATAAGTACTAGAGATGTAATGTACAAACATGATCAATATACTAAACACTGCTGGATGTATTATATGGAAGTTAAGAGATAAGTCAAATCATTATGCAGTATACCTTAAACTTATAAAGTGCTATATGTCAATTTTATCTCTAAAACTGGAAGGAAAAAAACTCACAACAAAAACACTGATAGTACTATCATTCTGAGGCAAAGAGTGGTGAATTTGCCTATGGCTAATATAGTACCAAGATTTCTACCCAGGTTGTGAGGCTCTAGAGTTTGTGGTCTTATCACTGTATTTCCTCTCAATGTGTTTCACATCCTTTGCACAAAAATGTAAGAATAATTTTTATTTTTGTGAGAAACTTTAGATTAAGGATTGGAAATCCCAGGAAATAGGGCTTCCCTGGTGGCGCAGTGGTTGAGAGTCCGCCTGCCGATGCAGGGGACACGGGTTCGTGCCCCGGTCTGGGAAGATCCCACATGCCGCGGAGCGGCTAGGCCCGTGAGCCGTGGCCACTGAGCCTGCGCGTCCGGAGCCTGTACTCTGCAACGGGAGAGGCCACAACAGTGAGAGGCCCGCACACCGCAAAAAAAAAAAAAAAAAAAAAAAAAAAAAAAAAAATCCCAGGAAATAACAAAATATTAAGCATAAAGAATATCTTAGAAAGCTGGAATCTATAAAAAGATTTGTCTAGGGAAAAGTTTTAGCTACTATGTAAAAGTAAATGACTTTAAAAACTGAACTTTTTGACATTAGATTTTAAGTTTTGCTGTGTTACACTACAATGTAATCTTCCAAATGTTATCTCCTCATAACATACATCAGAATAGTAATAAATATTTTTTGATGTAGGAAGAGGACTGTTTCTTTATTTAAGCTGTAAGCTCCAGGAGAGCAGGAACATCATATATTTTTCACTGGTGTATTGGTATTATCTACCACAGCACTGAGAACAGAGTGGCATTCAATAACTCTTTTCTATGAGTAAATGAAAACATCATGAATAAAAGAATGAAATGACCCAAAGCCAATCAATAGGATGGTTGTCACATAAGCCAACCATATCATTTACTTACTTAACCAATGCTAAATCTATAATTTCTTTCATAGATGAATATTCAGTTTCTGCTTTAAAACAATCCATTGTACCTTGAATGAGTTTAAAATTATAACAAAGGTATATGTTTTTAGGTGACTATAACCTCTTGAATTCTTACTAGGGCTAATGCTGACAGGTTACAAATTATTCTGTAAATTACAATAGATATTCAAGTTTGAAAAAGTCTTGTGTCTATTGATACATTTAATAAAAATATTCTTTAAACTCTACAGATTTAAGTGTATTTTGATCTGTCTTTGTACAAAATGTACTATTGCTTTGCTAACATAAACACATATACATGCATAGATCCAACTTACCAACTCTAAATTCCATCATAGCTCATTAATTATAAGACTAAAAATGTTTCTTTATTGATAAACACAATTTAAATTATATTGAGAAACGTACTAAATTAATGTTATGTGCATAGAAGACACTTAATAAATAAACTTTTAATTAAATTGATTTTTAGACTATCAGCAGAAAATATTTTGCTGAAAATTCTTCTCTCATTTTCAAAGGCATTAACAGACTTTTAGACAGTCTGCATGTTTTCTGAAGTAATGAAAAACATATCAGTTTGATTAAACAGCTTTTGGAAACTTGCTTTCAGTAAAACATTAAAATTTTGATGCAGTGTTCAATGGCTGAGTGAAGAGTAACAGTGTTAAGCCAAAAGAAGACAGAAAAAAAGTCTGTTAACTCGATATTAATTATAAAATTAATATTTTGGGGAAGGAAAAATATTTTTGGGAGGCGGGAGAAATCTTTATTAGAAATTAATGAGAGAAAACATTTACGTGTTTTACCTTGGTTAAAAAATCACGATTATGCTGAGGCCCAACTATGGACATTTCTCAATTTCCATTAATCATTTACTTTTACATTTTAAGTTTTATAAGCACAGATGAACATAGCATACTGATAGGTTAATTATATAATTAATTAATTATAATTATATAAATAATTAATTATATAATTATATAATTCAAGAGGTTATAGTCACCTAAAAACATTAATCTTATAGAGATTCAAAGATTTTTCAGGTTATTATATTTTAACAGACTAGTATTGCATGTTTAAATGCAAAATTGTTTTTCCACTAAAGAAACAAAACATTTTTTAGAGCTTGCCTTTATTGTACATTTGGCAAGTTTTCAGGAATGCTTACTCTTTTTCTCAGTCTTCTAGGACCTATAGACTAGACAGAAATAAAATTATCATGAAGATATTTTAAAAGGTTTGAATCATCTGGAGATCCCCCCTTCCTTCAGTATTTAATAAGGAAAATCACCTTCTGTGAATTCAATAAAAATTGAGGCCCTCACAAAGATTTATAACATATTACACACTGAAATCCTGTTTACAATAGTTCCCACGTGTACTCAGTTATCAGAATAATATTCTTATACTGTCTGATCGCCTTACATTTTATGCCAACAACAGAGAATTTAATATTACATGGTGCAGAGCCATGTAATAAATATTACATGAAATATTTATTTGCATATCCACGTGCCCATGCTTTATATAGGCTAGGTAGAAAAATAATTTTGGATATTTACATTTATTTCTAATGCATACTGTGAGTTTCTAACCCAATGATAAGACTTTATCATGTTTCCATTTTAATGTGGATTTTCAAATAAAAGTCTCTGTATTGTTACAAACATAACTTCAAGTCAACTAACTGATATGTTAGCTGACTATCAACTTACTTTTATGTCAGCAGCCTTCATAAACACATTGCTTTCTATTACTTATAAAAAGAAACTTCCTTTTAAAAAATTGAGGTAGAGAGTCACTGCTATCATGGACACTCCCATACATTTATTTAAACACTCTTATTTTTACTTAACTTAGAAAGACACACCTCCATATGTGCAGAAATGCAGTGTGCTTGCAAGGAAAATGCACCATTTAATTTCATACATAAATAAGTCTTTCATATATACCCAAAGTGCTTTAACTAAGATACTATAATGCCAGACATCTGTAGAATTTTGTTTGCACAACACATATTTGTGGTTTATTAGCCAATCTGCTCTCTGTTTACAGTTGCTGCATTTGTTTCATAAACAGCAATAAATCACGTTATTGAACAAATGTGCTCCAATGGATTCCAGAGATCATTCTCTGACAGTGCACACATATACACACACATGTGGACATGCAAGAACAAAAATTGTAGCCACATAATTGTATAGAATTCAATTCTGGTTAGTAGAATGTTTCTGTATATAAAAAAATGGCCCTCTGAAATAACTGGGTATGACAAAAAGAAAAATAAATTAATATAAACTGTACTAATATTAGTGTTACTATAATTATTAGCATGGTTCAGATGTAAATTGTTAACATCATTGGAGTTATATTTTTAGTTGTTTTGCATTGAGAATATTGACAGCTTGGGAAAAATAATGTAGCAATCCTCAAATTGTAAGTGGAAGGTTTGGAAATGTACCTATTTGCTACCACAAAATGACTTTTTCTTCCTTAATGCCATGTAAAGACTCAATCGATGTATTTATTTAAGAAAAAAATAATGAATTGTCATGCTAATAATATCAACTGTTTTAAGAAACCCACCTGACAGGCAGATATAGTAGAAATCAATCCAAATAAAGTTTTTCTTAGACATGCAATGAGTGCATTTAAAATCATGTGTCCAGAGCAGTATCCTCCCAATATTGGGGGAGGAAAAGTAAAGATGAAATCATCTTCAACTGAAAATGAAATAAGAGATTACATATACTTAGTCTGAGGCCAATTTAAGACATTACATTGCTAAAGGATATTTGAAAGTATTTGTGTAAACTGGTGACCAGTTTATAGAATACATCTACATCCATTTGAGTGGCAAGCAAACAGTAGAATAGGAAATACTTTTACAGGAGAATCATATCTAAATAGTCACCATTATAACATCTTGTTTGTTATAATGAGGCTATTTCCATGTTGTAGCAGGCGGCCCATAATCATAATGCTTTGTTGATTTGGTGACAGTGACATCTATTAAACCTCAAATCCTGTATAACAGATGGTTTCATCCAGCACTTGCCCATGGAGATGTCAAGGTCTATATAACAAGACATTGCTGCTTTTGCATTTATCTTTTATGTTAAAACCATATTTCCCAGAATTGTAAAGTGTTTTTAAGATTTATAGAATTTATAAAAAAAAGTTGTTGGTAATTGAGACGTGGAATCCAAGAGGCACTGGATGAATAGAACAAACCCAGAATGGGAGGAGATGTGAAAAAGTGTTAAGTGTTGAATAATGATTTCATTAACACTCACAAGTTTGGTTTTTTTTTTCTGAAATTGTAAACAACATTTCCCTTTGGACACTAATGGTAATTCACCATTAAAAAAAGTTAATGTGACAATAATTTTTATGGCCTATTGAATTTGTTAAAATGAAATTTTTCTAGTTTAGTTATTAAACTGTCAATATTACTTCTGTATCTATATATGTCATCTTATTGTGTGTAGAGAAAAATATATTTAATTGTTGGTTCTCATTATTTTACATGGTCAAATAATGGTTAAAAGAACAGATAATTGGTTTTTCTGTGAAATGATCCCCCAGAACCATCTTTCCAATATTCAATGACTACTGCTTAATAGTAAAATGCTAAACTAAATTTTACTGTTGCTTCAATTACTAGGACATTTATGGATAAATAAACTGGCTTTGTGAAAGTTAACCATGCAAATACATCAGAGCTCTTCCTTGTTACCAGTCTTGACACCAGTGCATTAGGCAGAGTTGGTAAAAGTTTTTAAATTAGTTAATATACAAGTGGTATTTTTATATTTATGGTGTTGATTGTCTCCCTGTATCATTCTTCTTCCAACTAGATCTTGAGTGCTATAAGGATAGGAATCTGTTGTTGTTGTTTTTGTTGTTGTTCACTGGTAAATCACCAGCATCTAGACTAGTGCCAGGAACAATGTAAGTACTCAATAAGTATTTGTCAAATGAATGAATGTTTAAAACCACATTCTGAGTTCTCAATAGAATTGATGGGGGAGGAGTCAAGAAGGTGGAATAGGAGGATGCAGAATTCTTCTCTCCTCACAAGTACATCAAGAATACATCTACAAATGGAACAATTCTCACAGAGCACATGATGAACATTAGTAGAAGACTTCAGACACCTAAAAGGACAAGAAAAATCCCCTCACAAAAGAAAGAGAAAAAGAAAAAGGAATTAAAAAAGGGACCAGAAACCCTGGTGGGAAGCTGAAATTGAGCAGAGACCCCTGCATTCAGAAACCCCCCCTTACAGTGGGAAAATCAGCTGGGACAGAAAGGGACCTTCAGGGGACTAAAGGGGAAAGCAGCGGACAGTCTATGGAAGGCAGAACAAAGTAAGAACTGAGTGGAGTGTATGGTCTGTGCTGCAGCTGTGCAGACCTCAGCCTGAGTCATGTACCTCCTGTTGCAGAGGGGGGCTGGGTGCTAGAAAGTGGTGTTTGGAGCATGGATCCAGGGAGGGGACAGCTGTTGGCTGTGAAAAGACAGTCTGATGAGAGAGGATTAAGGAGCTCCACAACTGGGAATATTTGAGGAAAAAGCCAGGGACACCATACAGCAAGGCATCATTGTTGAGGGGCGTGCAAGGCACAGAGCCGCCATTGCAAACCCTTTCCCCACCAGCTGGCTTCTTTGGCCTCTGCAGGTACTGGGGAGAGTACTCATCTAAGCAGGCTCACCCACCCCTGAAGCCAAAGTCTCCACTCACGTAGGCTCCAGGGTAATGAGCACCACCCATCCCAAAGCCTCCTTGGGAATCAGCCCTGGGTTCCCCTGCCTGAGATGGGAATCTGCCAGTGCTGATGGGGGCTGAGTTCTAAAGCATAGGGTAAAGAGACCAGATCCAGGGAGAGGACAGCTGTTGGCTGCACAGATACAACAGAAGGGACAGGAGTGAGGGGCTCTGTGGCCCCTAGAGGAAATGAGGTCTACCTAGGAAATGAGGTGCCATTGTTGAGTGGTAGGCAAGGGGTGGGGCCACCCCCACATGACAGCCCCTGCCTTCAAGGGCACTGGGTAGGACTCCCACCAGAGTGAGTGCACCCCAATCTCTTGCAACTGCCTTCTGGTCTATGATGCTGCAGGCAATTCATGCACACCTCAGTTGTGGCTGCCATATCCCTCTCTGACCTGAGTGAGTAAGTGTATCTCAGTCAGCTGCTGCTTTTGCTCCCTCTCACCTGGGTGGGGAACAGATGGCTGAGGGTGGTGCACATGCAGAGGTGGGGCCAAAATAAAAGCTGAGCCCCAGGGGTGGTACAACTAAGGAAGAGAAAAGGAAATCTCTCCACGCAGTTGCACAAGCCATAGATTAAATCCTGTGATTGGTTTGGTAAATCCTGTTTCCATGGAACATATGAATACACAAGTGTTCCCACAACTGATACCAGTCTAAATTTGGCAGCAGTAGACTTTGGGTGTAAGTACTGGCATGAGATGGGACAGATCAGAGTGAGCTGCCCCCACAGTGCCCACAGAAGATCCACAGATCTACCTAGAGTTATGTGAGGGCCTGCTGGGGAGGCAGGGGTTGGCTGTTGCTCACTGTGAGAACAAGGAAACAGACAGAGGAGGCCCCAGGAAAATATTTTCGTTACTATTATTTTTGTTTTGTCTTGTTCAGTTGTTGGCAGTGTTGTTTTATTATTTTTCATTTTTTACTTTACTTTAACTTTTTAGAATACACCTTTTTTATTTTTCTATTTTTATTTACTTTCTTACTACTCTGTGTTTTTTCTTGTTTTTATTCTTTATTTTTTTGATCATTTTTATGTTTTTGTTTTGTTTATTTATTTTGCCTGTGTGTTGTGTTGTTGCTGCTGTTTGTTTTGGTTTTTACCATTTGTCTTGGATTTTGTATGTTTGTATGTTTGTTTATTTATCTTTCATTTCTTTCTTTTTTCTCTGGCAGTGCTGTTCAACTTGTGGGCTCTTGGTTCCCCAAACAGGGGTTGGTCCTGGGCCTCTGGGGTGGGAATGCCAAGTCTAGGATTCTGAACCAACAGAGAATTCCTGGGCCCAGGGAATATTAATCAGCATGCACTCTTCCAGAGGTATCTATCTCGATACCAAGACCCAGCTCCACCCAACCGCCTACAGGCTACAGTGCTGGAGACCTCACACCAAACAACCTGCAAGAAAGGAACACACACCTACACATCAGCAGACAGTCTGCCTAAAGTTGTACTAAGCTTACAAACACCCTAAAACACACCCCCTTATGTGGTCTGGCACATCAGAGGGAAAAGACTCAGCTCCACACATCAGAGCACAGGCACGAGTCCCTCCAACCAGGAAGCTGACAAAAGCACCTGGACCAATTTCACTCAAAAGGGAGCAGACAACAGAAGCAAGAGGAACTACAACCCTGCAGTCTGTGGAAAGGGGACCATAAATACAGTAAGTTAAATAAAATGAGATGACAGAGAAATAAGTTGCAGTTGAAGGAGCAAGTAAAACCCCACAAGACCAAATAAATGAAGAGGAAATAGGCAATCTACTTGAAAATGAGTTCAGAAAAACGATAGTAAAGATGATCCAAGATCTCAGAAAAAGAATGAAGGCATGTTTCAAGAAGACACAAAAAATGTTTAACAAGGACCAAGAAGAATTAAAGAACAAAAAATCAGTGATAAACAGCACAATAACTGAAATGAAAAATACACTAGAAAAAATCAATAGCAGACAATTGAGACAGAAGAAAGGATAAGTGAGCTGGAAGATAGAATGTTGGAAATAACTGTCACAGAGAAGAAGAAAGAATGAAAAGAAATTAAGACAGTCTCAGAGATATCTGGGACAAGATTAAATGCACCAACATTTGAATTATAGGGGTCACAGTAGAAGAAGAGAAAGAGTCTGAGAATATATTTGAAGAGATTATAGTTGAGAACTTGTCTGATATGGGAAAGGGAATAGTCAATCAAGTCCAGGAAGTTCAAAGAGTCCCATACAGGATAAACCCAAGGAGAACCACACCAAGACAAATATTATTCAAACTAACAAATATTAAGTACAAAGAAAAAATATTAAAAGCAGCAATGGAAAAGCAACAAAAAACATACAAGGGAATTCTCATAAGATTATCAGCTGATTTTTAGCAGATAATCTGCAGGCCAGAAGGGAGTGACAGGACATATTTAAAGTGATGAAAGGGAAAAACCTACAATCAAAATTACTCTGCCCAGCAAGGATCTCATTCAATGGAGAAATCAAAAGATTTACAGACAAGCAAAAAGAAAGAGAATTAGGCACTTCCAAACCAGTTTTACAACAATTGCTAAAGGAACCTCTTTAAGCAGGAAACACAAGAGAAGAGAACAAAAGAGGAAGGGAAGAAGACCTACAAAAACAAACCCCAAACAATTAAGAAAATGGCAATAGGAAGATACATATCAATAATTCCCTTAAATGTAAGTGCATTAAATGCTCCAACCAAAATACATGGACTGGACAAATGGATACAAAAGAAGACCCATATATATGCTGTTTACAAGAGAACCACTGCAGACCTAAGGACACATAAAGACTGAAAGTGAAGGGATGGAAAAAGATATTCTATGAAAATGGTAATCAAAAGAAAGCTGGAGGGCTTCCCTGGTGTTGCAGTGGTTGAGAGTCTGCCTGCCGATGCAGGGGAAACGGGTTCGTGTCCCGGTCTGGGAAGATCCCACATGCCATGGCACAGCTGGGCCCATGAGCCATGGGCGCTGAGCCTGCACGTCCAGAGCCTGTGCTCTGCAACAGGAGAGGCCACAAGAGTGAGAGGCCCGTGTACCACAAAAAAAAAAAAAAAAGAAAGAGTAGCTATTCTCATATCAGGCAAAATAGACTTTAAAGTAAAGGCTATTACAAGAGACAAAGAGGACACTAAATAATGATCAAGGGATCAGTCCAAGAAGAAGATATATCAATGGTAAATATTTATGAACCCAACATAGGAGCACCTCAATATATAAGGCAAATGTTAACAGCCATAAAAAGGGAAATCAACAGTAACACAGTAATAGTGGGGAATTTTAACACTCCACTTACACCAATGGATAGAACATCCAGACAGAAAATTAATAAGAAAAAAAAAGCATTAAATGACACGTTAGAACACATATACCTTATTGATAGGACATTCCATCCGAAAGCATCAAAATTCACTTTCTTCTCACGGACACATGGAACATTCTCCAGGATAGATCACTTATTGGGTCAGAAATCAGGCCTCGGGAAATTTAAGAAAATGGACATCATATCAAGCATATTTTCCGACCACAGTTCTATGAGATTAGAAATCAATTACAGGAAAAAACCCCACAAATATATAAAAACAAACACATGGAGGCTAAACCATATGTTACTAAACAACCAAGGGATCACTGAAGAAATCAAAGAGGAAATCAAAACATACCTAGAGACAAATGACAACAAAAACACGATAATCCAAAACCTATAGGATGCAGCAAAAGCAGTTCTAAGAGGGAAGTTTATAGCAATACATTCTTACCTCATGAAACAAGAAAAATCTCAAACAAACAACATAACTTTACACCTAAAACAACTAGAGAAAAAAAAAAAAACCAAAGTTAATATATGGAAAGAATTCTTAAGATTACAGCAGAAATAAATGAAATAGAAATAAAGAAAACAATAGCAAAGATCAATGAAACTAAAAGGTTGTCCCTTGGGAGACAAACAAAATCAATAAAACTTTAGCCAGACTCATCAAGAAAAAATGGGAGATTACTCAAATCAATAAAATTAGAATTAAAAGAAGTTACAACTGACACCACAAAAAATACAAAGTATCATAAAAGACTACTGCAAGCAACTATATGCCAATAAAATGGACAACGTGGAAGAAATGGGCAAATTCTTAGAAAAGTACAACTTTCCAAGAATGAACCAGGAAGAAATTGAAAATATGAACAGACCAAACACAAGTAATGAATTTGAAACTGTGATTAAAAATCTTCCAACGGGGGCTTACCTGGTGGCGCAGTGGTTGAGAGTCCGCCTGCCGATGCAGGGGACACGGGTTCATGCCCGGGTCCTGGAAGATCCCACATGCCATGTAGCAGCTGCACCCGTGAGCCATGGCCACTGGGCCTGCACATCTGGAGCCTGTGCTCCACAATGCGAGAGACCACAACAGTGAGAGGCCCGCGTACAGAAAAAAAAAAAAATCTTCCAACAAACAAAATTCCAGGAGGAGATGACTTCACAGGCGAACTCTACCAAACATTTAGAGAAGAGCTAACACCTATCTTTCTCAAACTCTTCCAAAAAGTTGCAGAGTGTGGAACACACCTGAGTTAATTCTACAAGGCCACCATAACCCTAATATCAAAACCAGACAAAGAAACCACCAAAAAACAAAATTAGAGGCCAATATCACTAATGAACATAGACACAAAAATCCTCAACAAAATATTAGCAAACCTAATCCAATAACATCTTAAAATGATCATACAGCATGATCTGGTGGGATTTATACAAAGGATGCAAGGATTCTTCAATATACGCAAACCAATCAGTGTGATACACCATATTAACAAACTGAAGAATAAAAACCATGTGATCATCTCAATAGATGCAGAAAAATCTTTTGACAAAGTTCAACACACTTTTATGATAAAAACTCTTCAGAAAGTGGGCATAGAGTGAACTTCCTTCAACATAATAAAGGCCATGTATTACAAATCCACAGCAAACATCATTCTCAATGGTGAAGCCTAAAAGCATTTGCTCTAAAATCAGGAAAAAGACAAGGATGTCCACTCTTGCCACTATTATTAACACAGTTTTGGAAGACTTACCCTTGACAATCAGAGAAAGAAAAAAGAAATAAATGGAATACAATTTGGAAAAAGAGAAGGAAAACTGTCACTTTTGGTAGATGGCATGATACTATATATAGAAAATCCTAAAGATGTCACGAGAAAATTACTAGAGGTAATAAATGAATTTAGTAAAGTCGCAGGAAACAAAAGTAATAAACAGAAATCTCTTGCATTCCTGTACACTAACTACTGAAGCCCTCCTGCCTAGAGACCATGCTCTGCAACAAGAGGAGCCACCACAATAAGAAGTCCATGCACTGCAATGAAGAGTAACCCCTGCTCGCTGCAAATAGAGAAAGCCTGCACACAGCAACAAAGACCCAATGCAGCCAAAAATAAATAAATAAATTTATTTTAAAAAGGAATAAAATACCTAGGGCTAAACCTACCTAAGGAGGCCAAAGACCTGTATTCAGAAAACTACAAGATACTGAAGAAAAAAAATCAAAGAATACACAAATACATGGAGAGATATAACATTTTCATGGATTGGAAGATCAATATTGTGAAACTGACCATAATTTTCAAAGCAATCTACAGATTCAATGTAATCCCAGTGAAAGCACCTGTGGCATTTTTCATAGAATTAGAACAAAAAAACTTTACAATTTCTATGGAAACAAAAGAGACCCCGAATAGCCAAGCAATCATGAGAAAGAAAAATGAAGCTGGAGGAATCAGGCTCCCTGACTTCAGACTATACTACAAAGCTACAGTAGTCAAGACAGCATGGTACTAGCACAAAAACAGAAATATAGATCAATGGAAAAGGATAGAAAGCCCACAGATAAACCCACACACCTATGGTCACCTAATATGACAAAGGATGCAAGAATATACAATGGAGAAAAGACAGCCTCTTCAATAAGTGCTGCTGGGGAAACTGGACAGCTATATGAAAAAGAATGAAATTAGAACACTCCCTAACACCATACACAAAAATGGACTCATAATGGATTAAAGACCTAAATGTAAGGCCAGACACTATCAAACTCTTAGAGGAAAACATAGGCAGAACACCCTTTGACATAAATTGCAGCAAGATCTTTTTCAACCCACCTCCTAGAGTAATGAAAATAAAAACAAAAATAAATAAATGGGACCTAAGTAAACTCAAAAGTTTTGCACAGAAAAGGAAACCATAAACAAGACGAAAAGACAACTCTCAGAATGGGAGAAAATATTTGGAAATGTAGAAACTGGCAAAGAATTAATCTCCAAAATATACAAACAGCTCATGCAGCTCAATATCGAAAACAAACAAAACAGCAAACAAACCCATCCAAAAATGGGTGGAAGATCTAAATAGACATTTCTCCAAAGAAGTCATACAGATGGCTAACAAACACATGAAAAGATGATCAACATCACTAGTTATTCAAGAAATATAAATCAAAGCCACACTGAGGTATCACCTCACACCAGTCAGAAAGGCCACCATCAAAAAATATACAAACAACAAATGCTGGAGAGGGCGTGGAGTAAAGGGAACCCTCTTACACTGTTGGTGGGAATTTATATTAATACAGCCATTATGGAAAACAGTATGGAGCTCCCTTAAAAAACTAAAAATAGAACTACCATATGACCCAGCAATCCCACTACTTGGCATATACCCTGGGAAAACCATAATTCAAAAAGGCACATGCACCCCAATGTTCAAAGCAGCACTATTTACAATAACCAGGACATGGAAGCAACCTAAATGTCCATCAACAGAGAAATGGGTAAAGAAGATATGGTACATATATAGAATGGAATATTATTCACCCATAAAAAAGAACAAAATGAAGTCTTTTGCAGAGACGTGGATGGAACTAGAGTCTGTTATACAGAATGAAGTAAGAAAGAGAAAAACAAACATACGTATATTAACGTATGTATGTGGAATCTAGAAAAATCGTATAGATTATCTTATTTACAAAGCAGAAGTAGAGACACAGACGTATAGAACAAACATATAGTTACCAAGGAGGAAGGAGGGGGATGGGATGAATTGGATGAGTGCGATTTACATATATACACTATTGATACTACGTGTAAGATAGATAAGTAATGAGAAGGTACTGTATAGCACAGGGAAGGTACTCCATGCTCTATGGTGACCTAAATGGAAAGGAAATCCAAAAAATAGGAGTTTATGTGTATGTATTGCTCATTCATTTTCCTGTACATGAGAAACTAATACAACATTGTAAAGAAACTATACTCCAATAAAAATTAATTTAAAATAACTATAGCTGGATGAGTTTGCAAAAAAATGAATGCATAAAGCAAAACAATAGAATTGATGAATCATATCTAGTAATAAAGTAGATTGTTCAAATATATCAAAGATATATTATTGGTTTAGTATGAAAATAAATCAATGCAATATTCTATCTGCTTTCACTAATGTAGAAAAGAGAAACACAAAATAAAATTGTATGGGGGTTCGACTAGAACATTCCACTTTGCAAGGGGAGATATTTATTTGAAAACTAAAATTCACTGAAAAACCAGTTTGCTCACTTATAATTTAGAAGACTTGACCAAATTTGACAATAAACATATTTCAAGTAACTGGATTGCAATTAATTACTAGTAAAACTCATAATGAAATGTCATATATCCAAGTGATTAGCATTTATTTTGAATAACACATGGACAAATCATAATATTTAGGCAATAAGCATTTTAAACAATGAAAAACACTTGTTCTTTTTGAGAATATAATCCTTTAAAATTATCTGCAATTGAATTTTCTGCATAATAAAAATGAGGATGTATGCTGGAGGATTTTAGTACTATTTGATTTGTAAGTTCCTTTTAAATATTATACATATTAAGATGAACAAACTTAATTCATTAGAAATGTTATTAAGCAGTAGGTAAATTGTTTCATGACAGGCTGACAAAATGCTTCACTATCTTATTTTTACTCACTATCTTATTAATGAGACTAATAATAAGATATTAGAAATATTACAACAAAGGCTGAGCAGGTTAACATTTTCTAGGAAAATTATGTCAATAAAAGTGTGAAATTCCTTACGTATGATGTTAATTCTGCATGATAGAGCACATAATGAAAGCATTTGGTTATTTAAATCAGTAGTCAGGAATTGGTTTCAGAAACTCCACAACATCCCCTTCATTTTATTTTTCTCATATATTGGTCATTATAAGGAGTACAGGACTTCCCTGGTGGTGCAGTGGTTGAGAGTCCGCCTGCCAGTGCAGGGGACACGGGTTCGTGCCCCGCTCTAGGAAGATCCCACATGTCGCAGAGCAGCTTGTCCCGTGAGCCATGGCCACTGAGCCTGCACGTCCAGAGCCTGTGTTCTGCAATGGGAGAGGCCACAACAGTGAGAGGTCCGCGTACTGAAAAAAAAAAAAAGGAGTACAAATATATCCCCCAAAGCCTTAACTTCTGGTCCTTTGTGTAAATTATTTCTAATATTTCCACTAGTTTTCCTGAAAATTTTGAGCCCCACATCATTTCCTACTTTGATTTATACTTTTGTGGACTACATAATAGATTTTGATATTTTCCAGCTGAGGTGTGATACACTGATCACTCTTTGAAAGGATAAAGAGAATTAAAAATACCAAGGTATTTAAAATCTATAACGGCAGAAATGAATTCTCATCAGATATTTTTTATAATTTCCAATTTCATAAAAGTATGATGAATATATCCTCAAAACCATAAAACACATGAAAAAAGTTATTGTTCCGTTTCTTTGTCTAGACGCTTTTAGTGTCATCTTTGACACCCTTGTTTCAGCATCACTATATAAGTAAAGGAAAGAGGCACAGGTATTTACCAATCTTGTGATTCAAGTAAGTGAATAATTATATGTTAGGAATATTACAAAGTAAGCTAAATAAATATTAGACTTTTTATGACTTTAGATGTTATTGGCTTGAAATTTTGTGTTACTTAGATTCCCCCAAATAGTATCAAGTGACTCAGGGTGTGTTCACTTTAGTTTGTTCTACATTAGGTTGCTCTTTTGCTCCTAACACCCAAATGTTTCTAGTTAGCTTTTGAGGTCTGTACTGATATACTACCATTTACAAGGTTATATATGGGTAGTAGTGGTAACTCCAAGGTCAAGAGATAGATTCCCCAAAAGGACTTAAAAGCGTATCTAACATTTAGTCTTACAAAGTGAATTTTATGCTGAATTCAACATGAACTTTAATGATGTGGAGTTGTTTCTATTCATCTAGAACAAGAAAGAAGTAACTTTTAGGAAAACAGTTTTAAAATCTGAGTTGTGACTTAATGACCATGTGGGACCAACTGTGAGCCATTCCTCATTTTTTAGTATACTGATAATAACTACTCTTTATTAATTAATAATTGATATGTCATACTTTACTTATATTAACTCATTTAGTCATTACAATAGCTCTGTGATTTCTTTATAATTATTATTTTTATTTGACAGATGAGGAAATTAATGGTCAGTAAGTTTAAATAATCTGTTTAATATGACAGGGATAGTAAGTAAAAAGTTAAAAATAAAACAAAAACAAGTGTTGTTGGACTTCAGCTCACACATTCTTAACCTCTGTTAACCTCTGTTCTTAACCTCTGTTAAGAGGTCGTACTGCCCTCCAACAGTATGACTAACCATTCCAAACTTGCCTATTACAGATAATGTTTTCTGAAATCTTACTAGGGAAGTTGTTTGATACTGTGTAGTTAATAATACTTAGCTTTAAGTAGAGGGTGGTTATATAACTAAGCAGGTTTCTTCATATACATTCTTAAATATTTTGAAATATAGGTTACTTCTGAGTTCGAAAGCATTCAAATTTGAAAGTAAAATATCAGTGTAAGTAAACCAAGGGATTTTTCTGGACTTAGACAAACCCTTGAAAAAAAAGAAGTAGAGTTTAGCAATCTTGAAATGAATTAAAAAAATATAAGCTTGTGGCATAGAAATATAAACTTTATATTACAACTATAAAAAAGAAAATGGAAACTTCAGACCTAAAATTAAAATATTTGAAAGAGAATTATTGGATTGGTTCAACAGTAAAATGGAGAAAATAGAGGAAATAGTAAAAATGAAGACAGATTAATAGAAATTATCCAAGTTTAAGAGCACAGAGAAAAATAATTACAGAAAAGTGAACAAGAGAATCAAGAAAATGTGAGGCAATAGCAAAATGTCTAACAATTATGTCATTGGATTCTCAAAAGCAGAGGTAAAAAAGATTGGAAAAGAAAAATATTTAAAGAAATATATGGTTAAGCCTGTCTCAAATTTACTGAAAATTTATAGATTCAGGATGTTAGAGAAACCAAACATGAAACTAAACTGCTGAAGACCAAATATAAAGAAAAAATCTTGAAAGCAGCTAAGAGAAATATAAAACATTACATATGGGAAAAAAAGATTCAAATGATGACTTCTTTCCAGAAAACATGAAAGTGAGAAGATAATGGTGCTTAAAGAAAAAACTGTCAATCTACAATTCTATATCAAGCAAAACTATCCTTTAGAATGAAGGAAAGATAAAGGCATTCTCAAGTGCATGAAAACTAGGATTCAGTGTAAGAATAATTGCTCTAAAAGAAAAGATAAAGTAAGAGTTTCAGGCTGAAAGAACTTGAAACATCAGAAAATAAGAAAGAGAAACATAAATGACAAACTCCTGGGGAAATATAAGACACTAAATTTTTCTCTCAAATTATTTAAAATATGCATACTGTTGAATGAAAAATTATAACTTTATTGGAATGCAACTCAACATTTACAGATATAATACAAATGAATGTTGTAACATAAAGGAGGGAGGAAAAGAGTAGAAGGGTGTGATTTGAAGTGATAAGTATTAATCCTAAGTAGACATGAAATTGTAGGTATATTGTAATCCCAACAGTAACCAATGAAATAATAATACAAAAAGATGCAGTCAAAAGCAATAGATAAATTAGAGTTGAAAACTAAAACAATTTAATAATCCAAAAGAAGAACAGAAAAAGGGGAAAGATAGGAAAAGAGAGAGACATACAAAAACAAATTATAAAACCATAAAATTAAATCCAAACATGTCAATAATTATAGCAAATACAAATTTTCTAAATACACAAACTAAAAGTCAAAGAATTTAAATGAATGAAAAACAAGACCCAGCTTACTGCCTACAATAATTCTACATTAAATAAGAACATATAGGTAAGTGAAAAGAATTAGAAACACTATACTATGCAAACAATAATCAAAAGAAAGCTCAAATAGATGTATTAATACTGGATAAAGTAAACTTCATAACAAGTTAAATTACCAGGAATAAATAGAGGTATTACACTGTGATAAAAGGGTCATTTTACCAAGAAAGCATAAAAATCCTGTATGTGTATATTGTCTTAAGAGCAGAGCTCCAAAATACATGAAGCAAAAACTTACAGGACTAAAAGGAGACATAGATAAATCCATAATTATAATTGGAAACATCAATATTTGTCTCTTACCAACTGATAGAAAAAGTAAACAGAAAATCAGCAAGAATATAGAATACTTGAACAAACTATCAACTGACTTGACAAAATTGACACTTGTCAAGCACTCCAGCTAAAGGCAGCAGAATACACGTTGTTTTTGAACATCTGTGGAACATCCACTAAGATAGAAAACAATTCACCATGGTTAGAGGAAAATATCAAATAATAATTTAAATAGATGCAGAAAAACCATTCGGGAAAATACAATATACATTCATGATAAAAATTATCAACAAAAATGTCTTTATAACCAATTTGACCTATAGATTCAACTCAAATTTGATCAAAATCCCAGCAGATATTTTCATAGATACAGATAAGCTGATCCTAAAATTTATATAGAAAGATAAAGAAATTAGAATATCCAAATGATTTAGAAAGAGAAGAACAATGTTGGTGGACTTGATTTCCAGACTTACTGTAAATGTACAATAATCAAGTATTGGTGAAAATACAGACATATAGATCAACGGACATGATACAGAGCACAGATATCAAACTATGATCAATTGAAGTTTGAAAAAGATGCAATTCAATGGGGAAAGGATAGTCTTTTCAACAGACAACACTGGGACAATTGGACATGAATGTGCAGAAAAATGGATCACAACCTAAAGCTTATACTTCATACAAAAATTTTCTCAGAATGTATCATGGATCTAAATGTATATTATAAAACTGTTTAAAAGAAAATTTTGGAGAGTTTTTATTATAAATGGGTGTTGACTTTTGTCAAAAGAATTTTCTGCATCTATTGAGATAATCATATGATTTTATTATTCATTTAGTTAATATGGTGTATCACATTGATTGATTTGCATATATTGAAGAATCCTTGCATCGCAGGGATAAATCCCACTTGATCATGGTGTATGATTCTTTTAATGTGCTGTTGTATCAGGTTTGCTAGCATTGGGTTCAGGATTTTTGCATCTACATTCATCAGTGACATTGCCCTCTAATTCTCTTTTTTTGATATCTCTGCCTGGTTTTGGTATCAGGATTATGGGGGCCTTGTAGAATGAGCTTGGGAGTGTTCCACTCTCTGAAATTTTTTGCAAGAGTTTGAGAAGGATAGGTGTTAGCTCTTCTCTAAAAGTTTGATAGAATTCTCCTGTGAAGCCATCTGGTCCTGGACTTTTGTTTGTTAGAAGAATTTTAATCAGTTTCAATTTCATTACTTGTGATTTGTCTGTTCATATTTTCTATTTCTTCCTGGTTCAGTCTTGGAAGGTTATACTTTTCTAAGAATTTGTCCATTTTTTCCAGGTTGTCCATTTTATTGGCATAGAGTTGCTTGTAGTAGTCTCTTATGATCCTTTGTATTTCTGTGATGTCAGTTGTAACTTCTCCTTTTTCATTTCTAACTTGATTGATTTGAGTCCCCTCCCTGTTTTTCTTGATGAGTCTGGATAAAGGTATATCAATTTTATTTATCTCCTCAAAGAACCTGCTTTTAGTTTTATTCATCTTTGCTATTGTTCTCTTTGTTTCTGTTTCACTTATTTCTGTTCTGATTTTTATGGTTTCTTTCCTTCTACTAAATTTGGGTTTTGCTTGTTCTTCTTTCTCTACTTGCCTTAGGTGTAATGTTAGGAGGAAAACATAGGCACAACACTTTATGACATAAATTGCAGCAAGATCTTTTTTGACCCACCTCCTAGAGTAATGAAAATAAAAACAAAAATATACAAATGGGACCTAATCAAACTCAAAATCTTTTGCACAGCAAAGGAAACCATAAACAAGATGAAAAGACGAACCTCAGAATGGGAGAAAATATTTGCAAAAGAAGCACCTGACAAAGGATTAATCTCCACATATATAAGCAGCTCATGCAGCTCAATATCAAAAAAAAAAAACCCAAATAGTCTAATTAAAAAAGGGACAGAAGATCTAAATATACATTTCTACAAAGAAGACATACAGATGGCCAACAAACTCATGGAAAGATGCTCAATCTCACTAATTATTAGAGAAATTCAAATCAAAATTAAATGAGATATCACCTCACACCAGTCAGAATGACCGTCATCAAAAATCTAGAAACAATAAATGCTGGAGAGGGTGTGGAGGAAGGCAACCCTCATGCACTGTTGGAGGGAATGTAAATTGATACAGGCACTATGGAAAACAGTATGGAGGTTCCTTAAAAAACTAAGAATAGAACTGCCATATGACCCAGCAATCCCACTACTTGGCATTTACCCTGAGAAAACCATAATTCAGAAAGACACATGCACCTCCATGTTTACTGCAGCACTATTTACAATAGCCAGGACATGGAAGCAGCCTAAATGTCAATAAACAGAGAAATGGATAAAGAAGATGTGGTACATATATACAATGTAATATTACTCAGCCACAAAAAGGAATGAAATTAGGTCCTTTATAGGGACGTGGATGGACCTAGAGAGTGTTATACAGAGTGAAGTAAGACAGAAAGAGAAACAAATATCATATATTAATGCATATATGTGGAACCTAGAAAAAATGGTATAGACAATCTTATTTACAAAGCAGAAATAGAGACAGTTGTAGAGAACAAATGGATGAATACTAAGGGGTAAGAGGTGTGTGTGGGAGGAACTGGTAGATTGGGATTGACACATATACACTATTGATACTATGAGTAAAATAGATAACTAATAAGAAATTAATGTTTAGCACAGGAATCTCTACTTAATGCACTGTTGCAACCTAAATAGGAAGGAAATCCAAAAAACAGGGGATATATGTATATGTAGAGCTGATGAATTTTGCTGTATGAGAGTAATGAATACAACATTGTAAAGCAATTATACCCCAATAAAAATAATTTAAAAAAAGAATATTTTGGAGATAAAATTTTTGATTTTGGACTGGGCAAATATTCCTAAAACAATTCCAAACCATAATGCAGGAAATAAAAATGAATAGGCGGACTAAATAAAAATTTAAGAAAGAATTGCTATGAGGGAGGGAGGTGGCTACTGCTGCAGCTGGCTCAGCTGCACAGTCTTTACCCCCTCCCAATCTTCAAGAGGAGGAAGCTAGTGGAAAATTGCCACAACAAAACCAAGGAGTAAATAAAGTGTCACCCATCTTCTTGATGAGTTTCAAATGCTCTTCCAGGAAGCACCTCTCCTGGAAGTAACAGAGGTGGGGGTCTGTAGGGCCAGAACCCAGGGAATTCAAGTCCACAGAAGCCTGGTACAGGTTCTTCTCCATGAACACAAAGGTTCCCACAGTATCTTGGGTTTTACCCCACTCATCTTGGGGAGGCTTCTGCTCTCCTGGAAGAGAGGGCAGTGACTGCACAGGTTTTGCATTTTCAAGAAACTCAGCATGCTTGTGCTTCTCGACAATTCCCAGAAAAGTGGCCCATGCTCTCCAGAGCCTCATCATCAAAATAGAAGCCCAGAATGAGCTGTGTGGCCGACAGGGTCTCAGTGCTCTGGCCAGGTGTCATACCTGAGACTCAGACTTGGGAGAGCTGAGTTCAGGACACTGGTCCACCAGAGACCTCCCAGCCCCATGTAATATGAATTGGCACAAGCTCTCCCAGAGATCTCCATTTCAGTGCTAAGACCCAGCTCCTATCAATGACCAGCAAGCTCCAGTGCTGGACTACCCATGCCAAACAACAAGCAAGACAGGAACACAACTACAACCATTAGCAGAGAGGCTGCCTAAAATCATACTAAGCTCACAGACACCCCAGAACACACCACAGGAGGTGGTCCTGGCCACCAGAAATACAAGATACACCCTCATCCACCAGAACACAAGCAACAGTCCCCTCCACCAGAAAGCATACACAATCCACTGATCCAAACTTACCCACTGGGGGCAGACACCAAAAACAATGAAAACTACGAACATGCAGCCTGTGAAAAGGAGACCCCAAATACAGTAAGTTAAGCAAAATGCGAAGACAGAAAAATATGCAGGAGATGAAGGAGAAAAGTAAAAACCCACCAGACGAAATAAATGAAGAGGAGATAGGCAGTCTACCTAAAAAGGAATTGAGTAATGATAGTAAAGATGATTCAAAATTTTGGAAATAGAATAGAGAAAATAAAAGAAACATTCAATAAGGACCTAGAAGAACTAAAGGACAATCAAACAATGATGAACAAAACAATAAATTAAATTAAAAATTCTCTAGAAGGGGCTTCCCTGGTGGTGCAGTGATTGAGAGTCCACCTGCCGATGCAGGGACCATGGGTTCGTGCCCCGGTCCAGGAAGATCCCACATGCCATGGAGTGGCTAGGCCCGTGAGCCATGACTGCTGAGTCTGCACATCCGGAGCCTATGCTCCACAAGAGGAGAGACCACAACAGTGAGAGGCCCGTGTACCACAAAAAAAAAAAAAAAATTCTCTAGAGGGATTCAGTAGAAGAATAACTGAGGGGGAAGAATGGATAAGTAACCTGGACTAGTGGAAATAACTACCACAGAGCAGAATAAAGAAAAAATAATGAAAAAAATTGAGTACAGTCTCAAAAACATCTGGGAAAACATTAAACACACCAACATTCAAATTATAGGGTTCCCAGAAGAAGAAGAGAAAAAGAAAGGGAATGAGAAAATATTTGAAAGGATTATAGTTGAAAACTTTCCTAACATGGGAAAAGAAATAGTCAATCAAATCCAGGAAGTGCAGAGAGTCCAATACAGGATAAATAAAAGGAGAAACATGTCAAAACACACATTAATCAAATATCAAAAATTAAATACAAAGAAAAAAATAAAAAGCAGCAAGAGAAAAATGACAAATAACATAAAAGGGAATCCCCATAAGGTTAACAGCTGATCTTTCAGCAGAAACACTGCAAGCCAGAAGGGAGAGGCAGGACATATTAAAGTGGTGAAAGGGAAAATCCTACAACCAAGATTACTCTACCCAGCAAGGACCTCATTCAGATTTGATGGAGAAATTAAAACCTTTACAGACAAGCCAAAGTTAGGAGAATTCAGCACCACGAAACCAGCTTTACAACAAATGCTAAAGGAACTTCCCTAGGCAGGAAACACAAGAGAAGGAAAAGACCTACAATAATAAACCCAAAACAATTAAGAAAATGGGAACAGGAACATACATATCGATAATTACCTTAAATGTAAATGGATTAAATGCTCCAACCAAAAGACATAGACTAGCTGAATGGAGGCAAAAACAAGACACCTATATATGCTGTCTACAAGAGACCCACTTCAGACCTAGGGACACATACTGACTGAAAGTGAGCAGATGGAAAAAGATATTCCATGCAATGGAAATCAAAAGAGAGCTGGCATAGCATTCTCAAATCAGACAAAATAGACTTTAGAGAATGTTAGAAGAGACCAAGAAGGACACTACATAATGATCAAGGGATCAATCCAAGAAGAAGATATAACAACTGTAAATATTTATGCACCCAACAAAGGAGCAGCTCAATACATAAGGCAAAAGCTAACAGCCATAAAAGGGGAAATCAACAGTAACACAATAATAATAAGGGATTTTAACACTCTACTTTCACCAATGGACAGATCTTTCAAAATGAAAATAAATAAGGAAACACAGTCCTTAAATGGCACTTTAAACGGGATGGACTTAATTGATATTTAATGACATTACACCCACAAAAAATAGAATACACTTTCTTCTCAAGTACTCATGGAACATTCTCCAGGATAGAGCATATCCAAGGGCACAAATCAAGCCTTCATAAATTTAAAAATTGAAACCATATCAAGTGTCTTTTCCTAACACAATGATATGAGACTAGATATGAATTACAGGAAAAATATGTAAAAAAATAAAAACACATGGAGGCTAAATAACACACTACTAAATAACCAAAAGGTCACTGAAGAAATCAGAGGAAATCAAAAAAATACCTAGAAACAAATGAGAATGAAAACAGGACAACCCAAAACCTATGGGATGCGATAAAAGCAGTTCTAAGAGGGAAGGTTATAATAATACAATCCTACCTCAAGAAACAAGAATAATCTCAAACAAACCACCTAACTTACAGCTAAAGCAATTAGAGAAAGAAAAATAAAATATGCAAAGTTAGCAGAAGGAAAGAAATCATAAATATCAGATCAGAAATAAATGAAAAAGAAATGAAGGACACAATAAGGAAGATCAATAAAACTGAAATCTGGTTCCTTAAGAAAAACAACATTCATAAACCATTGGCCAGACTCATCAAGAAAAAAAGCGAAAAGACTCATATCAACAGAATTAGAAATGAAAAAGAAGTAACAACTGACACTGCAGAAATACAAAGGATCATGAGAGATTACTACTAGCAACTATATGACAATAAAATGGGCAACCTGGAAGAACAAGACAAATTCTTAAAAATGCACAAACATCTGAGACTCAACCAGGAAGAAATAGAAAATATAAAGAGACAAATCACAAGCACTGAAATTGATAGTGTGATTAAAAATCTTCCAACAAACAAAATCCCAGGACCAGAAGGCTTCACAGGGGAATTCTATCAAATATTTAGAGAAGTGCTAACACCTATGCTACTCAAACGCTTCCAAAATATAGCAGAGGGAGGAATACTCCAAAACTCATTCTATGAGACCACCATCGCCCTAATACCATAAACAGAAAAAGGTGTCACAAAAAAGGAAAACTACAGGCCAATATCACTGATAAACATAGATGCAAAAATCCTCAACAAAATACCAGCAAACAGAATCTAACAGCATATTAAAAGTATCATACACCAAGATCAAGTGGTGTTTATCCCAGGAATACAGGGATTCTTCAATATACGCAAATCAACCTATGTGATACACCATATTGACAAACTGAAGGATAAAAATCATATGATAATCTCAAGAGATGCAGGAAAAGCTTTTGACAAAATTCAAGACCCATTTATGATAAAAACTCTCCAGAAAGTAGGCACAGAGGGAACTTACCTGAAAATAATAAAAGCCATATATGACAAACCCACAGCCAACATTGTTCTCAAAGGTGAAAAACTGAAACCATTTCCACTAAGATCAGGAACAAGATAAGGTTGCCCACTCTCACCAGTGTTATTTATCATAGATTTGGAAGTTTTAGTCACAGCAATCAGAGAAGAAAAATATAAAAGAAATCCAAATCAGAAAAAAATAAGTAAAACTGTCACTGTTTGCAGATGACATGATACTATTTATAAAGAATCCTAAAGATGCTACCAGAAAACTACTAGGGCTAACCAATGAATCTGGCAAAGTTGCAAGTTACAAAATTAATGCAAAGAACTCTCTTGCATTCCTATACACAAATGATGAAAAATCTGAAAGAGAAATTAAGGTAACACTTCCATTTACCATTGCAACACAAAGAATAAAATACCTAAGAATAAACCTACCTAAGGAGACAAAAGACCTGTATGTGGATAACTATAAGACACTGATGAAAGAAATTAAAGATGATACAAACAGATGGAGAAAGATACCATGTTCTTGGATTGGAAGAATCAACATTGTGAAAATAACTATACTACCCAATGCAATGTCCATGAAACTACCAATGACATTTTAAGAAACTAGAAAAAAAAATTCACAATTTGTATGGAAACACAAAAGTCCCCAAATAGCCAAAGCAATCTTGAGAAAGAAAAACGGAGCTGGAGGAATCATGTCCCTGACTTCAGAGTAAACTACAAAGCTACAGTAAACATGACAGTATGGTACTGGCACAAAAATAGAAATATAGATCAATGGAACAGGAAAGAAAACCCAGAAATTAACCCATGCACATATGGTCAACTTTTCTTTGACAAGGGAGACAAGATTATACAATGGAGAAAAGACAGCCTCTTCAATAAGTGGTCCTGGGAAAACTGGACAGCTACATGTAAAAGAAGGATATTAGAACACTCCCTAACATCATACACAAAAATAAAATCAAAATGGAGTAAAAACTTAAGTGTAAGGCTAAACTCTTTAAAACTCTTAGAGGAAAACATACACAAAATACTCTATGACATAAATCACAGCAAGATCCTTTTTGACCCACTTCCTAGAGAAATGGAAATAAAAACAAAACAAAAAAATGGAACCTAATGAAACTTAAAAGTTTTTGCACAGCAAAGGAAACCATAAACAAGATGAAAAGACACCCTCAGAATGGGAGAAAATATTTGCAAATGAATCAACAGACAAAGGATTAATCTCCAAAATATACAAGCTGCACATGCAGCTCAATATCAAAAAAACAAACAACCCAATCCAAAAATGGGAAGAAGACCGAAATAGATATTTCTCCAAGAATATGTACAGATTGCCAACAAACAAAGGAAAGGAAGCTCAACATCATTACTCATTAGCGACAACTCAAAACTACATTGGGATATCACCTCTCACCAGTCAGAATGGCCATCAGCAAAAATCTACAAATGATACATGCTGGAGAGGGTGTGGAGAAAAGGGAAACCTCTTGCACTGTTGGTGGGAATGTAAATTGATACAGCCACTATGGAGAACAGTATGGTGGTTCCTTAAAAACTAAAAATTGAACTACCATACAACCCAGAAACCCTAATCCTGGGCATATAATCTGAGAAAAACATAATTCTAGAAGAGTCATGTACCACAATGTTTATTGCAGCTCTATCTACAATAGCCAGGAGATGGAAGCAACCTAATTGTCTATTGACAGATGAATGGATAAAGAAGATGTGGCACATATATACAGTGGAATATTACTCAGCTATAAATAGAAATGATGTTGAGCTATTTGTAGTGGAGTGGATGGGCCTAGAATTTGTCATAGAGAGTGAAGTATGTCAGAAAGAGAATAACAAATACTGTATGATAACACTTATATATGGAATCTAAGAAAAATAAAATTTCTGAACAACCTAGGGGCAGGACGTGAATAAAGATGCAGATGTAGAAAATGGACTTGAGGACATGGAGAGGGGGAGTGTTGAGCTGGGACGAGGTGAGAGATTGGCATTGACTTATATACACTACCAAACGTAGAATGGATGACTGGTGGGAAGTAGCTGCATAGCACAGGGAGATCATCTTGGTGCTTTGTGACCACCCAGAGGTGTGGGATAGGGAGGGTGGGAGGGAGATGCAAGAGGCAAGGCATATGGGGATATATGTATATGTATAGCTGATTCACTTTGTTATACAACAGAAACTAACACAATATTGTAAAGCAATTATACGCCAATAAAGATGTTAATTTTTTTTAAAAAACAAAAAAGTATAAAAAAAGAATTGCTTTATGAAATGTGTTAAGAGAATGAAAATATTTGCAAATCATATTTCTTACAGAGATATTTAATTCGGAATATATACAGAATTCCCCATACTAAATGATAAGCAAACCTAATTTACAAGATTTGGAAAGATACTACACGAAAAATATATACTGAAATATTATTCATCATCGTTAGTTATTGGGAAAAATCAAATTAAAACCAGAAATAGACAGCACTACACATCCATTATGATAACTAAAATAAGCAAATAAAGACAAAAACCACCCTTACATGTACCAATTACTGGCAAGAATGAAGTACGTGTGAAACTCTCAGTCATTAATTTTTAGAATTCAAAATGACACAGCCACTTTGGAAAACAGTTTGGCCATTTCTTATTAAGTTAATCACACTTACAAAATGACCCAACAGTTCTATTTCTAGATAATTACCCAAATGAATTTAAAACTTACATTCACATAAAAACCCATATGTAAATATAAATAGCACCTCTACTCATAATCATCAATAACTATGAACAAGTGAAACTTCCTTCTTTTTGTGAATGGACAAATGTTAGTATATCTATACTATGAATACTACTCAGCAATAAAAAGGATACATGTTACAACATAGATGAAGTTTAAATGCGTTATGTTAAGCAAAAGAAGCCAGATTCAAAATGCCACATAATTGATGATTCCTTTTATGTGACATACTTGAAAAAGTGAAACTGTAAGTATATAAAACAAAGCAGTGGTTTCCAGGAGTAAGTGTTGGGAGGACTATTTGACTACAAAGGACTAATGTGCGTATTTTTTGGAAAGATGGACTTGTCCTTTACCTTGGTTATAGTGGCAGTTGTGTGATGCTATGCATTGGTCAAAACTTATAAAAGTGTTCACCAAAAATGTTGGTTTTATGTTATGTAAATTAAGAAGAATAAAAGTAAAATTGATGGTTCAGGCTTCTGAAGGAAGAACACTGTTCTTCAACTGTGATATCATGATGATAAAGGAATACAGTTGGAAAAATATTAAAGTCAAGGTATAGTGGAAAGTACACTAGACAGGTTCAGAAAACTTATGAATTATGACTTTGTTAATGAGTGACATTGAGCAAACCAATTAAACTCTCAGAGCCTTGGTTTTCTAATTTGTAGAGTGGGGTAATACTGCTTATTTCATCTAGGAGGTTCTAATATTTAACTGGGTTTATATAGCTGAAATCTTGCAAGCTATAAGGTGCTATTCCAAAGTCAATGCATTCAGTGAATGTTTAAGGAATGCCTACCATTCTAAGCACTACAAGAAATATAAAAATAAATTAGAAATAGTTTATACAGTCAAGGAGTTTAATGCCAAGAACAGTAGCATATGTAGAAAGTTCATATAATACAAGAAAGAATGTCGTAAGTGCAAATGAGAGGAAGAGAGAAATGGCTACATATGTCTTGAATTAAAAATATTATCCTGGGTGGAGGGATAAATTAGGAGTTTGGGATTAAAATATACACATTTCTATATATAAAATAGATAACCAACAAAAACTTACTGTATAGCACAGGGAACTATACTCAATATCTTGTAATAACCTATAATGGAAGAGAATGTAAAAAAAGAATACATATAATAATTATATATATATATATATATACATCTGAATCACTTTGCTGTACACCTGAAACTAACACAACATTGTAAATCAAATATATTTCAATAAAACATTAATTATATTAAAAAATATCCTGGAGAGAGTTCCAGTTCACAATGGCATAGAAATATCCTGAACTCACTTCCTCCCATGAAGACACCAAATCTACAGTTTCATATAGAAAAAAATCCTCTAGGAAAATCCCCCAGAACTAGTGGAACAACCCCTCTACATTAACCAAATAAAAAAAAACACATTGAAATGGGTAGGAAAGACTAAGACCAAATCTAGCCACAAACCCCACCCTTGGCATGATGACCCACAATCAGAAGGGAACTCAAAACCGAGAGTTTCTCCCTGAGAAGCAAAGGGTTCATACCCCAAATTGGTCACCCAACTTTTAAGACCTCCACCTGAGAGATGAGACCTCAAAACATCTAGCTTTGAAAAACAATGGAGTCACGTCCGTGAGACCTGCAGGGTTGTGGTGAACTCAGAAATGGCTATTAAAATGCTCTTGCCACAGTGTCCAGCACAAAAGTCACCTATGAAAAGTGCCCAGACTTTACATGAAAGAGACTCATTTGCTAATTTTAAAGCATCAGAGAGAAGGGCAGGGACCTGCTAGGATACTTTGAGGGATGGAGACGGAGGGATGCCATCTTCCCACTCTCCCTCTATTTTACTAAAGCCATCATCTTTTCTTTTTCCAGACAGGTGTCATCTTTTCACTACAGTCAGCAGGTACCATCTACATGCACTATTTTTCTGCCTTGTTAAAGCCAGTAGGTGCCATATTTTTCTTTTGTGTATTCTTTCCTTTTTTCCCTGTTTTCTTTTTATTTCTTTTTTTTCCCAGCAGGTGTCATCTTTGCACACCCTCTCTACCTCCATCCAACTAGTGGGTGACATATTCATTCTCTTCTCTACCTTGCTAAAGCTGATGGATGCTATACTTTTTCTTTTCTTTCTTTTTTTTTTTTTTTTTTGCTTTTTTCAGTAGTTGCCATCTTTGCACTCTCACTCAGCCTCATTACAATATCTCCAGAAGAGGAGCTTCTACATGAGTTTGGTGTCCTGATTTTTATGTCGGGGGATCCAAGTTTTGTGGATGCAGCCCAGGTGATGCCCGTTAATTGCCTGGCTTTGGAGGCCAGGAATGCTTGTGTGCCTGGATCCCATGGGATTGTAACAATCAGAGAGACAGCTCTTAGCAGATTACCATTCCAATGGCACTGCACAGAGAACAGATTGAAACACACTCTTAGTCTTTTTGAGAAACAAGCCTATTTCCTCATTTAGGAGTTTTGGCCTGAGGGAAAAACTTTTGGTTTGGCACAGGTAAGGGGGCCTATGGAGGTGCTCTCAAGAATGGAGGCCAGTGGACACAATCTTTGTACTCTCCCTCTGCCTTGCTCCATCTTTTTGGTATCTTCCAAAAAAGTGTTTATAACCTTGTCTCCTCCATGATTTTTGTGCTGCTGCCTCTACATTACCAGGCTCTGGTTCCTAGTGGGACTTATGCTCACAGGTCAAAGGGACTATAGCCAAAGGAGAAAAAGTTCTTAAAGAGCTACCACCATCAGGGCACAGCAAGAGACAACAGACCAAGAAGCTCAATCTTTTTGTGAAAGAGACCTATAGCTTATCACAGCTGCAGCCTGAAGGGCAGGCTTCTAATTAACTTTACATCTAATGGCTGGCTATAAATGTTTCCAGAGAACTTAGAGGATGGACACCATCTTTGTGCTCTCTCTCTGCTATGCTCCAGAGCACCATTGTCTCTCAGAGCAAAGCTCTTATACATGTCTCAATCGCCTGTCCTTAATGGCCAGAGGGTCTTGCATTCCTGAGTCCCACAGGACTGTAACAATCAGAGAAAAAGTTCTTGGCAGGCTACCCCAGGGCGCTGCAAAGACTGCAGACTGAAATACACTTCCAGTCTCTCTGCAAAATAGGCCTATTTGTTTGTCCTGGATCTTCATTCTGAGGAGTAGGCTTCAGGTTTGGCATACAGTTAGGAAATTATGGAGGTACTCTCAGGGAATGTAGGTCAGGGGACACCATCTTCATACCTTCTACTTCTCTAGAGCTCACTGGTATTTCCCAGAAATGAGCTTATACACTGGTCTGGACCCCTGATTTTTGTGACTGCTGTCTAAGGGACACTTCCATATTGCTTGGCTCTCGTGGTCAGCTGGGCTTATGCTTGCAGTCCCACAGGACTATATATATTTGTATACTTTAAAAGCTGCTGGTTTAGTCTGGCATCCAACCAGCCCCAACCTAGATTCTGACTAAGATCCTTCCCTTTGGAACACTGATAGATCCTGGAGCACCCTCAACAACTGATAGATACTAAAAATAAAACTGGCTGCTTAGACAATCAGAAGATTTAAGAAACAATCAAGTGCTAGGGCAGGATTGAAGAATAAGATTCATCTCCTACACAAGGCCACTTCTTCAAAACTGAGAGAGATGACTTTCACCTAATGCATAGAAACCAACACAGAGAGTTAAGCAAAATGAAGAAACAGAGGAAAATATTCCAAATAAAAGAACAAGATAAAACCCTGGAAACAAACTGTAATGGAATGGAGATAAGTAAGTTACCTGATAAGAAGTTCAAAGTAATAGTCATAGAAATGCTCACCAAACTCAGGAGAAGAATGAATGAGCACAGTGAGGTCTTCAACAAAAAGAGAGAAAATATAAGAAGATACTATATACAAGTTACAGAGTTGAAGAATACAATAACTGAAATGAAAAATACACTAGAGGGATTCAAGAGCAGACTAGATGAAGCAGAAGAAAGAATTCATCAACTAGAAGACAGTGCAGAAGTACTCACCCAGTTAGAGTAGAAATAAGAAAAAAAAATGAAAAAAATTGAAGATAGCTTGAGGGACTTAAGGAACATCAAGCAGACTAACATTTATATTATAGAATCCCATAAGGAGAATAAGGAGAGAATGGGGAAGAAAATTTATTTGAAGAAATAATGGCTGAAAATTTTATAACCTGGGAAATAGATATATAGAACCAGGAAGCCCAAAGAGTTGCAAATGAAATGAGCCCAAAGAGACCCACACCAAGACACATTAAAATTAAATCATCAAACGGTAAAGACAAGGGGAGAACCTTAAAATCAGCAAGAGAAAAACAACGTGTTAAGTACAAAGAAACTACCATAAGACTCTCAAGTATCTTTTCAGCAGAACTTTGCAGGTTAGAAGGGAGTGGCATGCAGCCCTGCCTCCGTGGGCTCAAAGAGAATGCACCCCAGCTGCCATCTCGGGGTTCTTACCTCAGCAGGCTCCTGCACCCCAGCCGTAACCTCAATGGGCTCTAGGAGCAGATGCTAGTGGGTTGCCCACTCGCAGAGGTGGGGCTGAAACCACAACTGAGCCCCAGGGGTTGTGCAAATTAGGAAACAGAGCTGAGACTTTTCCCTGTGGCTGTGTGAGCTGTAGATTAATACCTCTGCCACCAGCTTTGTAAATTCAGTGCCTTTGGGACATCTGAGTGGACAACAGGTGCTCCCACAGCTGGGATGGGTCTGGCATTAACAGCTGTGGGCTTTCTGGGCCCATGCACATGGGGGCTGGGCTGGGCCAGGGTCTGAGCTGCTTCCATAACTCCCACAGTGGGTCCAAGTGTGTGACTACTGCAGTCCTGAGACCTGACTTCAATGGATCTGCGATGGTGGCCTCATGAAAAAAACACCTGAGGGACATCAGGACTGATTGCTGGCATTCCCAAGGTTGAGATAAGTCTTAGGACAGAGCCAACAACAGTGTACATTGTGAGCCAGCACAACAGGTGACAGGTGACACAACAGGACACACTCACCAGTGAACAGCTCTGTCAGAGGAATACTCAGTGGCTCCTCTCCCAATTGGAGCACTCCAATCCTATCTAACTCACACTGCAGATCAGAAACGCAGCTCAGAAATAGATCCGGGGGCTTCTACCCCAACAACTAGGGAACAGAACTGGCCCCTGACAGGGTAAAGACAACAGAGCAAAGAGGAGACCCCACTCAACATCCAGTGCAGGCTCTGGTCACCACAACACATATCACACCTCCAATCAAGGGGATAATGGCCAGCATACACTGAGGAAGGCAGAAACAGGCAACCACACTAAAAAGAGACTTTTCACCATAAAATATTAAACCTGTGCAGGCTACACAGGGATGCTTCCACATGAAAACAGCTCTCCAAGACCAGAGTAGATAATTGTTTCTCCTAAACTCATAGAGCAAGAGAAATATAAGTAAAATGAAGATGCAGAGGAACCACTCCATAATAAAAAAAAAAAAAAAAGAGAGAATTCCCCTGAGAGAACAAAAAATGAAACAGATCTCTTCAGTTTAATAGACACTGAGTTCAAAAAGGAGACAATAAAAATACTGAAGAAATTCAGGACTATTGATAGAAATACAGATTACTGTAATAAAGGTACTAGAAAATATAAGGAGGAGCCAAGAAAAAGAAAATTCATGTGCCAAGATGAAAGCTGAGTGAAAGGCAATGAATAGCAGAATGAATAAAGCAGAAGAATGAGTAAGTGATCTGAAAAATACAATAATGGAAATCACCCAATCAGAACAACAGACAGCAAGCCAAATGAAAATAAAAATGAAAGCAATGTAAGAGACCTATGGGATAAAATAAAGCATGTCAATCTACGCATAATAAGGATCCCAGAAGGAGAAGAAAGAGAAACAGGGATTAAAAATGTATTTTAAGAAATTATGGCTGAAAACTTCCCAAACATAAAGAAAGAAAGAGATATCCAGGTACAGAAAGCACAGAGGGTCCCAAACAAGATAAAACCAAACAGACTTACACCAAGACATATTATAACAAAAATAGCAATAGTTAAAGAGAGGATTCTAAAGGTAGCAAGAGAAAAACAAAGAGTTAATTACAAGGGAGCCCTGATAATGCTATCAACTGATTTCTCTACAGAAACTTTGCAGGCCAGAAGGGCTGGACAAGATATATTCAAAATCTTGAAAGGGAAAAATCTGCAACCTAAGATACTCTACCCAGCAAGATTATAATTTAGAATAGAAGAAGAGTTAAAGAATTTATCAAACAAGCAAAACCTAAAAGAATACAGCAATACTAAACCTATCCTAAAGGAAATATTGTAAAGTCTTCTCTAAATAAGAAAGACGTAAGAATCTATAGGAAAAAGAAAATCACGATTAGAAAGTGAATTACTTAAATAAGTCAGTACCCAGATTTAAAAAAAAAAAAATTCTGTTAAAGCGATGATAACCACAATGAACAGCAAAAGGATAAAAATGAAGATGTAAAAGAGGACATCAAAATTATAAAATGTGGGGGAGGAGAGAAAGAAAATGCAGGGTTTTTTTTCTAGAATGTGTTTGAGCCTATATGACTACCAGTCTAAGGCAAGTAGATATAGGAAGGGGTTAACATACTTGAAAAACAGGGAAACTGCAAATCAAAAACATACAGTAGATTCAAAAAAAAACAAATAGAACATAAGCATAATACAAAAGAAAAGCATCAAACCACAAAAGGAATAACAAAAAGAAAAAGAAAGGGACAAAAAAGAAATATAAAATCAATGGGAAAACAAGGTTTAAAATGGAAATAAATACATATCTATCAATAATTACCTTAAATGTCAATGGAATAAATGTTCCAATCAAAAAACACAGTGTGGCAGATTGGATAAAAAAAATCAAGAGCCTACAATATGCTGCCTACAAGAGACCCACTTTAGGACAAAGGACACACATAGGTTGAAAGTGAGGGGATGGATAAAGATATTTCATGCAAACAGAAATGACAAGAAAGCAAGGGTTGCAATACTCATATCAGACAAAATAGACTGTAAAACAAAGGCTATAAAGAAAGATAAAGAAGGACACTATATAATGATAAAAGGATCAATACAAGAAGATAATATTACACACCTCAACATATATGTACTCAATATAGGAGCACCCAAATAAATAAAACAAATATTAACAGACATAAAGGGAGAAATTGATGGGAATTCAATAATAGTAGGGGACTTTAACAGCCCACTCACATCCTTGGAAAGATCTTTGAGACAGAAAATCAATAAGCCAAGAGAGAATCTAAATGATACAATAGAACAGTTAGATTTAATTGATATTTTCAGGACATTACATCCCAAAAAGCAGAATACACATTATTTTCAAGCACACACAGAACATTCTCTAGAATTGACCACATACTATGGCATAAAACAAGCCTCAACAAATTTAAGGGTATAGGAATTATGTCAAGCATCTTTTCTGTCCACAATGGCATGAAACTAGAAATCAACCTCAGAGAAAGAAACAAGAAAAAAAACAATTACATGGAGACTAAACAACACACTAATAAAAAACAATGGGTGAACAATAAAAGAAGAAATTTAAAAAATACCTTGAGGCAAATGACAATGAAAACACAACCCTACAAAATCTATGGGATGCAGGGAAAACTGTTCCTAGGGGGCAGTTCATAGTGATACAGCTCTTCTTTAAGAAACAAGAAAAATCTCAAATAAACAACATAACTCACCACCAAAAATATTAGAAAAAGAAAAACAAACAAAACCTAAAGTCAGCAGAAGGAAGGATATAATAAATATCAGACAAGAAATAAATAAAATATAGATTTAAAAAACAATAGAAAAATCAATAAAACAAAGAGCTGGTTCTTTGAAAGGGTAAACAAACTTGACAATCCCCTGGCCAGGCTCACCAAGAGGAAAAGAGTGAAGACCCAAATAAACAAATTAAGAAATAAAAGAGGAAAAATCACAACCAATACCACAGAAATAAAAAAAAAATCATAAGAGACTATTACGAACAATTATATGCCAACTAATCGACAATTTAGAAGAAATGGATAAGTTTCTAGAAACATACAGCCAACCAAAACTGAATCAAGAAAAAATAGGTAACTTGAACAGACTGATTAGCAGAAGTGAAATAGAGTCTGTAATAAACTTCTTACAAACAAAAGTCCATGGCCAGATGGCTTCACAGACAATTCTACCAAATATACAAGGAAGAATTATACCGATCCTTCTCAAACTCTTCCAAAAGATTGAAGAGGAAGAAACACTCCCAAAGATATGCTATGAAGCCACCATCACCCTGATATCAAAACCAGACAAAGACATCACCAAAAAGGAAAATTACAGACCAATATCTTTGATGAATATAGATGTAAAAATTCTCAACAAAATATTAGCAAACTGAATCCAACAAAAATTAAAAAATCATACAACACGACCAAGTTGGATTCATCCCAGGCTCACAAAGATGGTTCACCGAACACAAATTAATCAATGTGATACACTACATCAACCAAATAAAAGTAAAAAAAAAAAAACATGATAATCTCAATAGATGCAGAAAAAACATTAGAAAAAAATCAACATTTATTCAAGATAAAAACTCTTATGAAAGTGGGTATATAGGAAACATATCTCAACATAATAAAGGTTATTTATGACAAACCCACCATCAATATAATACTCAACAGTGAAAAGCTGAAAGCCTTCTTGCTAAAATCTGAAAGACTTCTCACTAAAATCAAGACAACGATGCCCATTTTCATCACTTCTCTTCATGACATTTGTCACAGAACTAGAACAAATAATCCTAAAATTTATATGGAACAATAAAAGACACAGAATTGCCAAAGCTATCCTTAGGAAAAAGAACAAAACAGTAGTTATAATCCTCCCAGACTTCAGACAATACTACAAAGCTACAGTAGGCAAAACAGTGTGGTACTGATGCAAAAACAGACATATGGATCAATGGAACAGAATAGAGAGCCCAGAGATAAACCCACACACCTACAGTCAATTAATC
Source organism: Pseudorca crassidens (assembly GCF_039906515.1). Lineage (NCBI taxonomy): Eukaryota > Metazoa > Chordata > Mammalia > Artiodactyla > Delphinidae > Pseudorca > Pseudorca crassidens. The sequence goes on along the minus strand of NC_090317.1, from coordinate 57,892,731 downwards.
TTTGACAATGGAGGCAAGGATGCACAATGGAGAAAAGAGAGTCTCTTCAGCCAGTGGTGTTGGGAAAATTGGACAGCTGCATGCAAAAAGGTGTAAACATTCTGGAAAAAAGTATGGAGGATCCTCAAAAAAACTAAAAATAGAGTTGCCATATGATCCAGCAATCCCACTCCTGGACATATACCCAGAAAAAACTATAATTTGAAAAGTTACATCCACCCTTGTGTTCATAACAGCACTATTTACAATAGCCAAGACATGGAACAACCTGAATATCCATCAACAGATGAATGGATAAAGAAGAAGTGATATATATATATATAGATAGATATATATAGATATATATAGATATATATAGATATATATAGACAATGGAATATTACTCAGCCATAAAAGTGAATGAAATAATGCCATTTGCAGCAACACTGGTGAACCTAGAGATTATCATACTAAGTGAAGTAAGTCAGAAAGAGAAAGACAAATACCATATGATATTACTTACATGTGGAATTTACAACATGACACAAATGAATATATCTATGAAACAGAAACAGACTCACAGACATAGAGAACAGACTTGTGGTTGCCAAGCGGGAGGGGGGGTCAGGGAGGGAATGACTGGGTGTTTTCGGTTGGCAAATGCAAACTAGTATATATAGGATGGATAAAAAACAAGGTCCTACTGTATAGTACAGGGAACTACATTCACTATCCTGTGATAAATCATAATTTAAAAGAGTGTGTAAAAGAATATATATATATATATGCATAACTGAATCACTTTGCTGAAAAGCAGAAATTAACACAACATTGTAAATCAACTATACTTCAATTTTTTTTAAAAAAAAGAAGGGAGTGGCATGATATATTCCAAAGGGATGAAATAAAAAACCTTCAACCAAGAATACCCTTCCTGGCAAGGTTAACTTTCAAATTTGAAGGAGAGAGAGTTTTCCAGACAAGTAAAAGTTAAAGGAGTTCATCACCACTAAACTGACCTTACAAGAAATGTTAAAGGGACTTCTTTAACCTGAAAAGAAAGGATAGAAATTAATAAGAAAATATATGAAAGTATAAATCACACTTGTACATATAATATATTGTGATGGTAGTTGTTTAATCACATATAATGCTAGTATGAAAATTAAAAGAAGGGAGTAATAAAATAACTGTAAATACAATAATTATTTAAGGATACACAAGATAAAGAGATGTAAAATGTGACATCATAAACATAAAACATGGGGACAGGGGAAAGTAAAAATGTAGAGCTTTCAAACTTAAGTTGCATTCAAACTTAAGTTGTTGTCAACTTAAAATAGACTATTATAAAAATTTGATCCTGTATTTCCAGTTTCAGCTCTGACATGTAAAATCTTGGAAATTTTCACTCTTATCAATACTATAGGAAAGAGGTGGACTATTTGGAAATCAATGACTTTTCATGGACCTATCAGAAAACTGGGATTTCAGGGCAACCCATCACCCTGAAATCTGAAGACTCATGCTCATTAAAGCAATATCATGGATATATCATAAAAGTGATTATCTGGAGAAGAAGCTGCTTGAAGTATAAACTCGTAGGAAGCCTAAATGTTAATTTTTGATAATTGCTGAAGGCTGAGTGTGGACAAGGTTCCAAGTAAGAAAATCTTGACTGTCACAGTCTTAGGGGCCTCCACAGTTTTATTGGCTTTTCTTCTTGGATTTTTCATAAATGGCCTTTATCATATTAAGAAAAATCTCTTCTGTTTCTAGTATTTTGAGCGTTTATATCATGAAAGGGTGTTGGATTTTGTCAAATGCCTTTTCTGTGTGCACTGTGATGGCCATGTGTGGTTATTTACTTTTTACCTTCATTCTATTATTTTGGTCAATTACATTGATCAATTTTCATATGTTGAACCCCTATTACATTCCTGGGAAAAATATCAATCTGTTATTGTGTTTAATTCTTTTAATATGCTGTTGCATTCTGCTTGATACTATTGAGAGTGTTTGCATTTACATTCATAAAGGATACTGTTGTGTAATTTTTTTGTGATGTCTTTATCTGGCTTTGGTATCAGTATAACACTAGCCTCATAGAACGAGTCAAAGGGTGTTTCCCATTATTGGATTTTTGGGAAAAATTTGAGAAAGATTTGTGTTAATTCATCTTTAAAGGTTTAATAGAATTTACCAGTGAAGACTTCTGGTTCTGGACTTTTCTTTTTTGATTTTTAATTACTAAATAGATCTCTTTACTTCTGATAGGTTTGTTCAGATTTTCTATTTCTTCTTGAATCAGTTTAGGTAATTTATATACTTCTATGAATTTCTACATTTAATCAATATCATCTAATTTGTGTATGATTATTCATAGTATTATCTTATGGTCCTTTTTTAATAACTGTAACATTGGTATTAATGTCTTTGCTTTCCTTTCTGATTTTAGGTGTTTGTATCTTCTCTCTTTCTATTTTTTTGTTAGTCTAGATATAGCTTTGTTGATTCTGTTGATCTTTTGAAAGAACTAATCTTTTGTTTTATTGTTTCTATTGTTTTTCTATTCTCTGTTTTATTTGTCTCTGCTACAGCATTTATTATCCTCTTCCTTGTGCTAGCATTGGGTTTAATTTTTTCTTCATTTAAGTTCCTCAAAGTGTAAAGTTACATTTGATTTTATATACAGTAAGTCCCCTACATATGAATGAGTTCAGTTCTGAGAATGTGTTCATAAGTCGAATTTGTTCGTAAGTCCAACAATGTTAGCCTCAGTACCTAACTAACACAATCGGCTATGTTTTACTGTACTGTAATAGGTTTATAATAGTTTTCACACAAATAATACATAAAAACAAACAAAAATAAACATTTTTAATCTTACAGTACAGTACCTTGAAAAGTACAGTAGTACCAGCTACATCAGCACTGTTTTTATGCTTGCTTCCATAATCCTGAACGTGAAATAAATATACTGTTCTATATACCACTGTACAGTAAAGTACACACAAACACGTAGAGGATGCACACATGTGACAATGTACACCAGACACGTGAACTAACTTGTGTGATTGGACATGCGAACGCATATTCGCTTCTTTGAAAGTTCAAAACTTGAAGGTTTGTAGGTAGGGGACTGACTGCATATATATATATATATATATATATATATATATATATATATATATATATATATATATATATATATATATATATATATATTTAATGTAGGCATCTACAGTTATAAAATTCCCTCAACATTGCTTTCCCAAGGCTGGGCAACCTGGTGTCTATTGGTGGGGGAAAGGAGTCTCAGTTCCATGACTACAAAGAAGCATCCCATGTTGGTTGTTTGTTGTCATTGAGTCCCTCTTGCCACTGCAAATCTGACAGCCTAGTATCTCTCAATGAAAAAGTAGACTCTAAGGCCTAGCAGAAAATGACAATAACACCCCTGGATACTTATTTTTAGTGGGGCTCCCTACTGATTCCCTTTCTCTTTGTGTCATACTTGCCTAGTGTTGTGACAAATTCCTGACAATCTAAGAGAGGAATTAGCCTACCACAGCCAGCTCCTGCTGTCATTTTGGGGGTCAGTAAGTGCAAGGTCTTGCTCACCATTTTCTGTTGGGAGTGCAAAATAAAATACCCTGCCACTGTCTTATTTTTCCAGTCCTGGGGTCTGAAATGAGTTCACCTGTTTCTCACCACCTGTTAGTGCTCTCCTTTGGTCACCTCTTTTGATAATTTCAGGGTTTATATTTTTACTTAGCAGAGAAGTGTAAGGAGAAATGAGTCTACTTCATTATGCCTGAACTGGAAATATATCCTATGCATTTTTATCAGCTGAAATTTGAATAACTGATCCCTTTATATAATCTTTTAACCCACTGAGAGAAAAATATAGAGAAAAGCCCTATGACATTATCTAATGTTTAACTTCTTTGTTGTTTTTTTTCAACACAGAAAAAAACAATTATTTTGAAGAAAAGTTTAGAGGACATAGAATTAGTGGAGGACATAGAATTAGTGAGAACAAAAAAGTATCAGCACTTTTTAAAGTGTACTTCACTAAGGGGATAAAGAGCCCTAGCCTTGTTTTTTGTTGTTGTTTTGTTTGTTTTACTTTTGTTTACCTCTTCAAGATGCTTTTTGCTAGGTAGACTCAGTTAACATTCCTAAGGAATTTGGGAATGCTCTAATGGAAATTAAAAGTCTTTTAAATGACTTATTTTACTCTATTGAAACATAGAGATAGCACATAAACTTCAAACTTTTTAATCAATGAATTAAAAATGTCATACAAGGTTTTTGCACATTAATGTGTCCCTGACCAATATTTCTCAAATAAAAGATCTCAATATAGCAGTCATTCAATTGTGAGTGTGAGTAAAAATACTTGTAAACACATACTTATTTAGAGAGTTATACTCATTGGGAGAATTTTCTTTGGGGAAGAATAAAGCTTGTCAAAACTGGAATTATATTAATATTTAGCTCAAACTTTGTTTCCTTTGTAAAAATAAAAATATAAATGCTTCCCTTATCCCACAGTTGTTTAAATTTTAAAACATAAAAATTATAATGCATAATTCTAAAAATAATTTAATGACTCCTACCTAATAATGTGGAGGAAACAAGCTTAAGTATGTAAACTTTTTATTGATTAAGTTTTCTATTTTTAGCTAACTTTAAAAATGAATGGCTTAGGTTATCACTTCTCTGTTAATATTTTTATAGAGATAGGTGTTGATTTTTTTATTGCCATTTCAAATATTGGATCTCTCTAATTTTCTAGGAGATTTTTAAAGCATATGCTATAAATATTAATGACAATTCAAACAATCATCATTAAAATAATTTTAAAAAATTTCCCCCAAATATAGGAAAATCTTGCTGAGGGGGGTAGATTTATTTCTATTCATATAAACAAGGTAGAATTTATATAGACCATGATTTTTTATTCCTTAGAAGGACAAATTGGCATCTGGTGAATTATCCCATCATTACTTAGAGATAGGCCAGTTTGACCAAATAAAGAGTAAATGGAAGTCAGAGGCAGATAACTCATCATTCTCTAATTAGTACTTGGCATGACAGACTAATGGCTCAAATCATTCTTTTGTCAGAATCTATGTATCAAAGATTATTTGGGTAAATCTTGATAACAGTGATGTAATCCACTTACACACTGACGGCAGGCTACAATCTAGTTCACTTAATTTAAACAGAACTTTAAAATGGCCCTGTACCCTTTGACCTACTCATGTACTTTCTGACCTCAACCTTTTACCTATATTTATTCTTACTTTGAGAGTCTTCTTGTAAATGCACAGAGCACTGAATTGGGGGTCAAAAGGTCTGAGGATCTATTCCTCACTCTTCTATTAATATTCATTATTCATGTAAAGTTAGACAATTCAAAAGATCTCTTTGAAGTGTGGTTTCTTCATTCATATCACGGGCATAATACCACCTAACCTAATCAAAAAGCATTTCCCTGAGAATCAAATTAAGTAATGTATGCCAAATGCTTGATAAACTGTAAAAGACAATGAAATTGTAACATGATGCTATGAAAGACATAACAATTGTTGGAAAGTCAAACGTATACACCTCCAAGAATGTTCATAATAATTTGTCAAATGTGTAAATACTCAAATATATATGCAAATGTTCATAATTACATGATTAACTGGTTAACAATGATGCATAATTAATAAAGGTGTGCATAATTGATATTTCTGTTCTTACATGATTACATATTTAACAAATGAAGACTTTTCATTAGGGATTATTAGCATATTAAAATAATATTTACTCAGTCACACAGACTAGGTTTTTGAGTTTGAGATTGTTGCCCTAATTATAAAGAATGAAGAGGAAGATATTTGCTTAAAAATTAATTCTGGTACTTAGCACAGTCCTGGAGCACAGTGGTAGTCAGAAAATTATTATTATTAATATTATTATTACTTACATAATCTCAAATAACTTTAAAACAGCCCAATAAGTTGTTATTATCCCTATTTTACAGATAATATTAAAGCTTAAAATAATTTGCCAGGGATTATATAGCTCAACATCCTTGTGATATGTGGAAAACCCATAAATAAGATGAATAATTTGAATAAAAGAACTCATTGAGAAAAAATGTTGTTACAATCATGTATATATATTAGCTCAAGAATGTAGGGTATTTATTGGTTGGTGGACATGAGCCAAGCCTTAGTTTGTGGGTGAGTGGGAAGTAAATGCATTTATATCTACGGCTGTGACTATAAGGCATCGTAATAACTGATAATTTAGTATGGGTCAAGACACGTAATCTATTTGTTACTTAGTTGATAAGTCAAATCTAGTGAAAAGTTGAATCTATTTTCCATTTAGACACAGCTTCAGCTAGAAAAGAAACCCCAGGAAAACAGACCACTGTGTGCTATTCTATATAAGCAGTATTTGTCTTTCTCTGTCTCACTTATTTCATTTAGCATAGTGCTCTCCAAGTCCACCCATGTTGCTGCAATTGCAAAATTTCATTTTTTTATGGCTGAGGAGTATTCCATTGTATATATATGCAACATCTTCTTTATCCATTCATATGTTGATGGACAGAGGTAGCTTGTTTATCTTTGTAACTGTAATAATGCTGCTATGAACATTGGGATGTATGCATCTTTTCAAATTTGTGGTTTTGTTTTTTCGGATATATTCCCAGGAGTGGAATTTCTGGGTTATATGGTAGTTCTATTTTTAGTTTTTTGAGAAACCTTGATGTTACCCACAGTGGCTGCACAAATTTACATTCCCACCAACAGTGTACTCAGGTTCCCTTTTCTCTACATCCTCACCAACATTTGTTATCTGTGTTCTTTTTGATGATAGCCATTCTGACAGGTGTGAGGTGATTTCTCATTGTGATTTTGATTTGATGATTAGCAATGTTGAGCATCTTTTTATGAGCCTGCTGACCATTGGCATTTCTGCTCTGGAGAAATGTCTATTCAGTTCTTCTGCCTATTTTTTAATCAGATAGTTTTTTTTTATGTTGAGTTGTATGAGCTATTTATAAATGTTGGATATTAACCTCTTATAACTCATATCATTTGCAAATGTTTTCTCCTGTTCAGTGGGTTATCTTTTCATTTTGTGAATGGTTTCCTTTGCTGTGCAAAATCTTTCAACTTTAATTAGATCCATTTTGTTTACTTTTGCTTTTATTTCTTTTACTTTAGGAGATGGATCTAAAAATTATTGCTATGACTTATGTCAAAGAGTGTTTTGCCTATGTTTTCCTCTAAAAGTTTTATAGTATCTGGTCTTACTTTCAGTTCTCTAATCCATTTTGAGCTTATTTTTGTATGTGGTGTTAGATAATGTTCTAATTTCATTCTTTTACATGTAGCTGTCCAGTTTTCCCAGCACTACTTTTGAAGGGACAGTTTTTCTCCATTGTTTAGTCTTGCCTCCTTTGTCATAGATTAATTGACTATAAGCACATGGGTTTATTTCTGATCTCTCTATCCTGTTCCACAGATCTATGTGTCTGTTATTGTGCCAGTACCATACTGTTTTGACTACTGTAGCTTTGTAATATAATCTGAAACCAGAGTGCATGATTCCTCCAGCTCCATTCTTCTTTCTCAAGACTATTTTGGCTATTCAAGGTCTTTTGAGTTTCCATAAAATTTTAAAATAATTCGTTCTATTTCTGTGGAAAATGCCATTAGTGTTTTGAAAGGGATTACATTGATTCTGTAGATTGCCTTGGTTGATATGGTCATTTTAACAATATTAATTCCTGCAATCTAAGAACACAGTGTATCTTAACATCTTCTGTGTCATCTTCAATTATTTTTGCCTGTGTCTTATAGTTTTCAGAGAAGAGACTTTTGCCTCCTCCTCCTCCTCATTATGATTATTATCATTATTATTATTATCCATTTAAAGTTATTATAAAATATTGGTTACATTCCCTGTGCTGTACAATATATCCCAGTATCTTATTTCTGTTTTTATATAGTAGTATGTACCTCCTAATTCCCTAACCCCTATCTTGTGTCTCCACCCAACACTTTCCCAACTAGTAGCCACTAGTTTGTTCTCTGTATCTGTGAAATTCTATTTCGTAATATTCATTCTTTTGTTTTACTTTTAGATTTGACATACAGTTTATAGTATACAGGTTTTGTCCTTTTATATCTGATTTATTTCAATAAACATAACATGCTCCAGATCCATTCATGCTGTTGCATATGGCAAAATGTTATTCTTTTTTATAGCTGAGTAATATTCGTGTGTGTGTGTGTGTGTGTGTGTGTGTGTGCATTGTTGTGGATATACATAGACACCACAGGTGTTTTTTTTTTAATCTTTATTGGAGTATAGTTACTTTACAATGTTGTATTTGTTTCTGCTGTATAACAAAGTGAACCAGCTATATGTATACATATATCCACACATCCCCTCCCTCTTTGCCTCCCTCACACCCTCCCTATCCGACCCCTCTAGGTGGTCACAGAACACTGATCTGATCTCCCTGTGCTATGCAGCTGCTTCTCACTATCTATTTTACACTTGGTAGTGTATATATGTCAATGCTACTCTCTCACATGGTCCCAGCTTACCTTTTGCCCCACCATGTCCCCAAGTCCATTCACTACGTCTGCATCTTTATTCCTGCCCTGCCACTAGGTTCATCAGAACCATATTTTAGATTCTGTATATATTTCTTAGCAGACGGTATTTGTTTTTCTCTTTCTGATTTACTTCACTCTGTATGACAGACTCTAGGAATATCCACCTCACTGCAAATAACTCAATTTCATTCCTTTTTATGTCTGAGTAATATTCCATTGTAAATATGTGCCATATCTTCTTCATCCATTCAGCTGTCAATCAATATTTAGGTTTCTTCCATGTCCTGACTGTTGTAAATAGTGCTGCAATGAACATTGTGGTACATGTATTTTTTTGAATTTTGGTTTTCTCAGGGTATATGCCTAGAAGTGGGACTGCTAGGGCATATAATAGATTTATTTTTAGTTTTTTAAGGAACCACCATACTGTTCTCCATAGTGGCTGTATCAATTTACATTCCCACCAACAGTGCAAGAGGGTTCCCGTTTCCTCTACACCCTCTCCAGCATGTACTCTTTCTAGATTTTTTAATAACAGCCATTCTGACCTGCATGAGGTGATACATCACTGTGGTTTTGGTTTGCATTTCTCTAATAATTAGTAACATTGAGCAACCATTTATGTGTTTGTTGGCAGTCTTTATATCTTCTTTAGAGAAATGGCTATTTAGGTCTTCAACCTAGTTTTATATTGGGTTGTTTGCTTTTTTGATACTGAGCTGAATGAGATGCTTGTATATTTTGGAGATAATCCTTTGTCAGTTGCTTCGTTTGCAAATATTTTGTACTATTCTATGTGATGTCTTTTCATCTTTTTTTATGGTTTCTTTTGTTGTTTTCTTTAAGGTTCATTAGGTCCCATTTGTTTATTTTTGTTTTTTTTTTTTCCATTTCTCTAGGAGGTGGGTCAAAAATGATCTTGCTGTGATTTATGTCATAGAATGTTCTGCCTATGTTTTCCTCTAAGAGTTTTATACTGTCTGGCCTTACACCTAGGTCTTTAATATCCATTTTGAGTTTATTTTTGTGTATGGTGTTAGGGAGTGTTCTAATTTCATTGTTTTACACATAGCAGTCTAGTTTTCCCCAACATCACTTATTGTAGAGGCTGTCTTTTCTCCATTGTATATTCTTGACTCTTCATCAAAGATAATGAGACCATATGTTCATGGGTTTATCTCTGGGCTTTCTATCCATTCCATTGATCTATATTTCTGTTTTTGTGCCAGGACATACTGTCTGATTACTGTGCATTTGTAGTATAGTCTGAAGTCAGGGAGCCTGAGTCCTCGAGCTCTGTTTTTCTTTCTCAAGACTGCTTTGGCTATTTGGGGTCTTTGTGTTTCCATACAAATTGTAAAATTTTTTGCTTTAGTTCTGTGAAAAATGCCATTGGTAGTTTGATAGGGATTGCACTGAATCTGTAGTATAGTCATTTTCACGTGTTGATTCTTCCAATCCAAGAACATGGTATATCTCTCCATCTGCTTATATCCTCTTTGATTTCTTTCATCAGTGTCTTATAGTTTCTGCATACAGGCCTTTTATTTCCTTAGGTAGGTTTATTCCTTGGTATTTTATTTAATTTTTGTTGTGGTGGTGAATGTATTTCATTAATTTCTCTTTCTGATCTTTTGTTGTTAGTGCATAGGAATGCAAGAGAGTTCTGTGCATTAATTTTGAATCTTGCAACTTTACCAAACTCATTGATTAGCTCTAGTAGTTTGCTGGTAGCATCTTTAGGATTCTCTATGTATAGTTTCATGTCATTGGCAAACAGTGACAGTTTATTTCTTCCTTTCCAATTTGTACTCCTTTTATTTCATTTTCTTCTCTGATTGCCCTGGCTAAAACTTCAAAAAATATCTTGAATAATAGTGGTGAGAGTGGGCACCCTTGTCATGTTCCTGATCTTAGAGGAAATGGTTTCAGTTTTTCACCATTGAGGACGATGTTGGCTGTGGGTTTGTCATATATGGCCTTTATTATGTTGAGGTAGGTTCCCTCTATGCCCACTTTCTGGAGAGTTTTTATCATAAATGTGTGTTGAATTTTGTTGAAAGCTTTTTCTGCATCTATTGAGATTATCATATGGCTTTTATCCTTCAGTTTTTAATATGGTGTATCACATTGATTGATTTGCTTATATTGAAGAATCCTTGCAATACTGGGATACACCACATTTGATCATGGTGTGTGGTCCTTTTCATGTGCTGTTGGATTCTGTTTGCTAATATTTTGTTGCGGATTTTTGCATTTAGGTTCATCAGAGATATTGGCCTGTAGTTTTCTTTTTTTATGACATCTTTGTCTGATTTTGGTATCAGGGTGATGGTGGCCTCCTAGAATGAGCTTGGGTGTGTTCCTCCTTCTGCTATATTTTGGAAGAGTTTGATAAGGATTGGTGTTAGCTCTTCTCTAAATATTTGATAGAATTCACATGTGAAGCCATCTGGTCATGGTCTCTTGTTTGTTGGAAAAGTTTTAATCACAGTCTCAATCAGTGCTTATGATTGGTCTGTTCATATTTTCTATTTCTTCCTGGTTCAGTCTTGGAAGGTTGTGCTTTTCTAAGAAGTTTCCATTTCCTACATGTTGTCCATTTTATTGGCCTATATTTTCTTGCAGTAATCTCTCATGTTCCTTTGTATTTCTGCAATGTCAGCTGTTTCTTCTTTTTCATTTCTAATTCTGTTGATTTGAGTCTTCTCCATTTTTTTCTTGATGATTCTGGCTAAAGGTTATTAATTTTGTTTATCTTCTCAAAGAACTAGCTTTTAGTTTTATTAATCATTGCTATTGTACTCTTCAATTTTTTTTTTTTCATTTATTTCTGATCAGATCTTTATGATTTCTTTCCTTCTGCTAACTTTGGGCTTTTATATTTTTTCTTCATTTTTCTCTAATTGCTTTAGGTGTAAGGTTTGCTTGTGGATTTGAGATTTGAGATTTTTCCTGTTTCTTGAGGTAGGTTTGTACTGCTATATATTTCCCTCTTAGAAATGTTTTAGCTGTATCACACAGGTTTTGGGTGGTTCTGTTTGCATTGTCATTTGTTTCTAGGTATTTTTTGATTTCCTCTTTCATTTCTTCAGTGACCTCTTGGTTATTGCATAGCATAATGTTTAGCCTCCATGTGTTTGTATTTTCTCCAGCTTTTTCATGTAGTTGACATCTAGTCCCATAGCACTGTGGCCTGGAAATATATTTGATACAATTTTAATTTTCTTAAATTTACTGAGTCTTGATTTGTTACCCAAGATATGATCTATCCTGGAGAATGTTCCATGTGCACTTGAGAAGAAAGTGTATTCTGTTGTTTTTGGATGGAATGTCCTATATATATCAACTAAGTCCATCTGGTCTAATGTGTCATTTAAAGCTTGTGTTTCCTTATTTATTTTCCTTTTAGATGATCTGTCCATTTTTGAAAGTGAGGTGTTAAAGTATCCTAATTTTATTGTGTCACTGTCAATTTCCCATTTTATGGCTGTTAGCATGTGCCTTGTATATTGAGGTGCTCCTATGTTGTGTATGTACATATTTATAAGTGTGATATCATCTTCTTGGATTGATCCCTTTATCATTATGTAGTTTCCTTCTTTGTCTCTTGTAATAGTCTTTATTTTAGTCTATTTTGTCTGTTATGAGAATTGCTACTCCAGGTCTCTTGATTTCCATTTGCATGGAATATCTTTTTTTCATCCCCACATTTTCAGTCTGTATGTGTCCCTAGGTCTGAAGTGGGCCTCCTGTAGGCAACATATATACAAGTCTTGTTTTTGTATCCATTCAGCCAGTCTTTGTTTTTTGGTTGGAACATTTCATCCATTTACATTTAAGGTAATTATCGATATGTAAGCCCCGATTACTATTTTCTTAATTGTTTTCTGTTCACTTTTGTAGGTCTTTTCCTTCTCTTGTTTCCCACCTAGAGAAGTTCCTTTAGCATTTGTTGTAAAGCTGGTTTGATTGTGCTTAATTCTCTTAACTTTTGCTTATCTGTAAAGGTTTTGATTTCTCCATCAAGTCTGAATGAGATCCTTGCTGGGTAGGGTAATCTTGGTTGTAGGTTTTTCCCTTTCATCACTTTAAATATGTTGTGCCTCTCCCTTATGGCTTGCAGAGTTTCTGCTGAAAGGTCAGCTGTTAACCTCTTGGGGTTTCCCTTGTATGTTATTTGTTGCTTTTCCCTTGCTGTTTTTAATATGTTTTCTTTGTATTTAATTTGTAATAGTTTGATTAATATGTGTCTTGGCATGTTTCTCCTTGGATTTATCCTGTATGGGACTCACTGTGCTTCCTCGACTTGATTGATTCTTTCCTTTCCCATATTAGGGAAGTTTTCAACTATAATCCCTTCAAATATTTTCTCAGTCCCTTCTCATTCTCTTTTTCTGGGACCCCTATAATTCGAATGTTGGTGCATTTGACATTGTCCCAGATGTCTCTGAGACTGTCCTCAATTCTTTTATTTTTTTTTCTTATTCTGCTCTGTGGCAGTTATTTCCACTATTTTATCTTCCATGTCACTTATCTCTTCTTCTACATCAGTTATTCTGGCATTGAGTATATTTAATTTCATTTATTGTGTTGTTCATCATTGTTTGTTTGCTCTTTAGTTCTAAGTCCTTGTTAAACATTTCTTGTATTTTCTCCATTCTATTTCTGAGATTTTGGATCACCCTTTCTATCATTACTGTGAATTCTTTTTCAGGTAGACTGCCTATTTTCTCTTCATTTGTTTGGTCTGGTGGGTTTTTACTTTGCTCCTTCTTCTACTTCATATTCCTCTGTCTTCTCATTTTTATTTTTAACTTACTGTGTTTTGCATCTCCTTTTTGTAGGGTGCTGGTTCATAATTCCTCTAACCTTTGGTGTCTGTCCCCAGTGGGTTACGTTGGATCAGTGCCTTGTGTTGACTTCTTGGTGAGTTGTCTGGTGTCTGTGTTCTGGTGGTAGGGGCTGGATCTTGGCCCTCTAATGGGCAGGGTCACATCTGTTGTCATGTTTTGGGATGTCTGTGAACCTAGTATGATTTTAGGCTGCCTCTCTGCTAATTGGTGGGGTTTTGTTCCTGTCTTGCTGGTTGTTTGGCATGGGGAATGCAGAAGTGGAGCTTGCTGGCTGTTGGGTGTATCTGGGTTTTTGTGTTGAGACAGAGGTCTCTGGGGGAACTCTCACCAATTAATATTACATGGGTCCAGGAGGTCATTGGTGGTCCAACGTCCTGACTTGGCTCTCAACCTCGGAGGCTTAGGCCCAACACCCAGCTGGAAAACCAAGTCTCTGCCAGCTGCACTGCACAGAAGAAAAGGATGAAAAAAAAACTGAACAGACAGAACACCAAACAAATGGTAAAAGCAAAACTAAACAGACAAAATCACACAAAGAAACATACCCATACACTCAGAAAAAGAAAACAAACAAACAATGAAAAAATGAACATACAGAATCCCAAGACAAAAGGTGAAAGCAAAACTAAAGAGACAAAATCACAGAAAGAAACATATACACACATAATCACAGAAAGAAGAGGGAAAAAAAGAATGAGAGCAACAAACCAATGTACAAACCTACCAATGAAAATAAGCACTAAAAAGTAAACTAAGATGAACATAAAACCAAAAACAAACCAAACACAGAAAGCAAATCCCAAGTCTACAGTTGCTCCCAACTTCCATCACCTCAGTTTTGGGAACATTTGTTGTCTATTCAGGTATTCCACAGATGCAGGGTTTATCAAGTTGATTGCAGAGATTTAATCCACTGCTCCTGTGGCTGCACAAAGAAATTTCCCTTTCTCTTCCTTGTTTTCCCTGTTTATGGCTTTCAGCTTTGGTTTTGGCCCTACCTCTGCATGAAGGCCACCCTCAGGCATCTGTTCTCTGCCCAGAGAGGAGGTTAAGGCAGTGACTGATTAGGGCTCTGTTGTTCACTGAAGCTGGGGAGAGGGAGGGGTAGAGTAGTCATAATTGGAATGCAGGGTATGCCTGTGGTGGCAGAGGCAAGCATGATGTTGTAACAGCCTGAGGTGTGCTGTGTGTTCTAACAGGGAAGTTGGCCCTGGATCATGGGACCCTGGCAGTGGTGTGCTGCACAGACTCCTGGGGTGCTGTGGTTATTGACCTGTGCTTTCAGGATTCTTGATGGCAGCAGCAGCATTGGTAGATGTCCATACCCACCTCTGGGGTCTGAGATGATAGACATGGCTTATGCCTGTCTCTGGAGCTTGCTTAGGTGGTGCTCTGCAATCTGTGGGCATATGGAGCAGGAAGTCCCTCTCCTTGTTCACCCAAAAACAAAGGTCTCTTGCCTCTCTGGCAGGTCCAGCCTTTTCCCCAGACTCCCTCCCAGCTAGCTGTGGTGCACTAGCCCCCTTCAGGCTGTCTTCACACAGCCAACCCCAGTCCTCTCCCTGGGGTCTGACTTCTAAAACCTGAGCCTCAGCTCCATCCCCCACCTGCCCCATGGGTGAGCACACAGGCTTCTCAGGCTGGTGAGTGCTGGTCAGCACCGATTCTTGTTCAGGAATCTTTCCACTTTGCCCTCTATACCCCTGTTTCTGTGCTCTCCTCTGTGGCTATGAAGCCTCCCTCCTCCATCCCCACCAGTGAAGGGGCTTTCTAGTGTGTGGAAACTTTTCCTCCTTCACAGATTCCTCCCAGAGGCACAGATCCCTTCCCTATTCTTTTGTCTCTGTTTTTCTTTTTCCTTTTGCTCTACCCAGGTACGTGGGGAGTTTCTTGCCTTTTGGGAGGTCTGAGGTCTTCTGTTAGTGTTCAGTAGGTGTTTTGTAGGAGTTGTTCCACATGTAGGTGTATTATGATGTATTTGTGGGGAGGAAGGTGATCTCCACGTCTTATTCCTCTGCCATGGTGAAGGTCTCCTCAAAACCACATATTCCTTATTCTTCCTCTGCTGATGGGCACTTAGGTTTCTTCAATATCTTGGCTATTGATGCTGCTATGAACCTAAGGGTGCATATATGTTTTCCAACTAGTGTTTTTGTTTTCCTCGGATATATACTGAAATATTGAATTGCTGGATTATATGGTAGATATATTTTTAATTTTTTTGAGGAATTTCCATAGTGGCTGCACTTAGTTATTGTGGGAAGTTTTCCCAACAGTGTACAAGTGTTCCCAACAGTGTACTAGGGTTCCCTTTTCTCCACATCCTGCCAACATTTGTTACATACGGTCTTTTTGGTGATAGCCATTTTGAAAGATATGAGGTAATATCTCATTGCAGTTTTTATTTGCATTTCTCTGATGATTAGCAATTTTGAGCATCCTTTCCTGTGTCTGTTGGCAATCTTCATGTCTTCTTTGGAAAAATGTATATTCAAATCAACTGCCAATTTATGACTTAAGTTGTTTATTTTTGATATTGAGCTGTATGAGGAATTTAAATATTTTGGGTATCAATCCCTTATTGGTCATATCATTTGCAAATATTTTCTCCCATTCATTAAGTTGTCTTTTTGTTTGATCAGTGGTTTCCTTTGCTGTGCAATAGTTTTCAAGTTTAATTAGGTCTCATTTGTTTGTTTTGCTTTTGCTTCCTTTGCCTGAGGTCACAAATGCAAAAAAAAATATTGTTATGACTTATGTCAAAGAGTGTTCTGCCTATGTTTTCTTCTAGGAGTTTTATGGTTCCTAGGCTTACATTGAAGTCTTGAATCCCTTTTGTGAGAAAAATATTCTATTTGTTTCTTTTACTTTTAGCTGTGTTTTCCCAACACCACTTATTTGTAGAGACAGGCTCTTCCCTTTTTATTTTTTTTGCCTTCTTTATCATTGGTTAATTGACTATAAGTATGAAGATTTATTTCTGGACTCTCTAATCTGTTCCATTTATCTCTGTGTCTGTTTTTGTTCCACTACCACACTATTTTGATTACTGTATCTTTGTAGTGTAGTATGAATTCAGGGAGCACAAGGCTTCCAGCTTTGTTCTTTTTTCTCAAGAGAGCTTTGGCAATTCAGGGTCTTTTTGTTTTCATATAAATTTTAGAATTATTTGTCTTAGTTCTCTAAAAAAAATGTCATGGGTATTTTGATAGGGATTGCATTAAATCTGTAGATTTCTTTGTGTAGTATGGACATTTAAAAAATATTAACTCTTCCAATCTATGAACAAAAGATACCTTTCCACTTTTAATATCATCTTTAACTTTTATCATTAGTATTTTATTGTTTTCAGAGTATAGGACTTTTTCTTGTTTGGTTAAGTTTATTCCTACTTATTTTATTATTTTGATATGCTTTTAAATGAGTTCATTTTCTTACTTTCTCCTTTTGATAGTTCATTGTTAGTGTACAGAGAAGCAACAGATTTATGTATATTAATCTCGTATCTGCAACTTTGCTGAATTCACTTAGTAGTTCTTACAGTTTTTTGGTTGAGACTTTAGGGTTTTCTATATAAAGTATCAAGTCACCAGCAAACAGTGATAGTTTGACATTTTCCCTTTCAATTTATTTATTTTTCTTGTCTAATTGCTGTGTCTAGGACTTCTAATACTATGTTAAATAGAAGCTGTAAGAGTGGGCATCCTTGTCTTGATCCTGATTTAAGAGGAAAATCTTTCAGCTTTTCACCATTGAGTATGATATTTAGCTGAGGGTTTGTCATAAGTTGACTACTATTTTGAGATATTTTCCCTCTATATGAATTTTGATGAGAGATTTTATTATGAATGCACATTGAATTTTGTCAAATGACTTTTCTGCATCTATTGAGATAATGATGTGATTTTAATCCTTCATTTTGTTAATGTGGCTTATCACATTGTATTTTTGAATACTGAACCATCCTTGCCTCCCTGTAATAAATACCATTTGATCATGGTTTATGATCTGTTTTATATATTGTTGGGTTCAGTTTGCTAATATTTTGTTGAGGATTTTTGCATCTGTCTTCATTTAAGATATTGGCCTGTAATTTTTTTGTTGTAGTGTCTTTGTCTGATTTTGTGTCCAGGTAATTGTGGCCTCATAAAATGAATTTGGAAGCTTTCCACCCTCTTCAATTTTTTAGAATAATTTGAGAAGGATAAATATTAGCTCTTCTTTCTATGTTTGGTGAAATTCCCCTGTGAAGCTGTGCAGTCCTGAACTTCTGTTTGCTGGGAGTTTTTTGATTACTGATTCAATCACACTACTAGTGATCAGTCTTCTTAGATTATTTATTTCTTCCCGGTTCAGTTTTCAGAGATTATTTCTAGAAATGTTTTTTTTTTCTAAGTTTTCCAATTTGTTGGCATATAACTGTTTATAGTATTGTTTTATGAGTTTTTGTATCTCTGTGATAGCATATGCAATTTTTCCTCTTTCATTTCTTACTTTGTTTATTTGGGTCCTTTCTCTTCTTTTCCTCAATGGCCTGGCTAAATGCTTATTAATTTTGTTTATTAAAAAAACCCCACAGTTTTTTAGTTTCATGGATATTTTCCTTTTTTCAGGGGTCTCATTTTATTTATTTCCACTCTCATCTCTATTATTTCCTTCCTTCTGCTGACTTTGGGTTTTGTTAGTTCTTTTACTAATTCCTTTATATAGTAGGGTAGGTTGTTTATTTGAGATTTTTCTTGGTTCTTGAGGCAGGCCTTTATTGCTACAAACTTCCCTCTTAGAACTGCTTTTGCTGCATCCTATAGATTTTGTATATTCATTTTCATTTTCTGATTTCCTCTTTAATTTCTTCATTGACCCATTGTTTTTTTACTAGCATGTTGTTTAGTCTCCACATGTTTGTGTTTTCCCCATTTTTCTTCCTGTAATAGATTTCTACTTTCATACCATTGTCACAGAAAATATGCATAATATAATTTCTCTCCTCTTAAATTTGTTCAGACTTGTTTTGTGACCTAGCATGTGGTCTATCCTGAAGAATGTTCTATGGCCAATTAAAAAGAATGTGTACTCTACTTGTTTTGAGTGGAATGTCCTATAGATATCCATTAGGCCAACTGGTCTAATGTGTCTTTTAAGGTCGCTGTTTCCTTATTGATTTTCTGTATGGATGATCTGTCCATTGATGTAATTGAGGTATTAAAGCCGGCTATAATTATTGTACTAATAGCAATTTCTCCTTTTATGTCTTTTAATATTTGCTCTGTATATTTAGGTGCTCCCATATTATGTGCATATATGTTTACAAATGTTATATCCTCTTCTTGGTTGTCCCCATAATTTCCTTCTTTGGTGTTTATTATATAATTTCAATTAAAGTCTACTAGTCTGATATGAGGATCACTATCCCAGCTTTCTTTTCCTTTCATTTTCATTTGCATGGAATATCTTTTTGCATCCATTAAGTTTCCATCTGTGAGTATTTAGCTGTGAAGTGAGTCTCTTGTAGGAAGCATATAAAAGGTCTTGTTTTTATCCAATCAACCATGCTATATCTTTTGATTGAAGCATTTAGCCTACAGACATTAAAGTAATTATTGATAGGTATGCACTTATTGTCTTTTTATTACTTGTTTTCTGGTTGTTTTTGTAATTCATTTTT
This sequence comes from Pseudorca crassidens, assembly GCF_039906515.1. Lineage (NCBI taxonomy): Eukaryota > Metazoa > Chordata > Mammalia > Artiodactyla > Delphinidae > Pseudorca > Pseudorca crassidens. Next base: position 57,873,586 of record NC_090317.1, on the reverse strand, counting down.
GTTCATTTCTTCTTCTCTTTGTTTCTTCCTTTGTGGTTTGATGATTTTTTACTACTATGTTTGTGTTACTTTTTTAAGATTTTGTGTGTCTATTGTAAGTTTTTAATTTGTTGTTACCATGAGGTTCTTATATGTTGGTCTAGAGTTATATCTACTTGTTTTAAGCTGATAGTCATTTAAGTTTGAACAGATTTTTAAAAGATCTACATTTTTTACTCCAGTTTTACTCAGCTTTGTATTTTTGATTTCATATTTTACATCTTCATATCCAGCCCTTAATTGTTTATCATAGTTATAGTTGTATATACAATTTTTGTCTTTTAATCTTTGTGCTGGCTTATATAAGCAGTTAATCTTCAGTCCTTAACACAGATTTGCCTTTCTTTATGGGAATTTTTCTTTCTTATAATTTCTTAGTTCTTTTCCACTTAAAGATGAACCTTTAACATTTCTTTTAGGTTAAGTTTAGTATTAATACATTCTTTTAGTTTTTCTTTTCTGAGAAGTTTTTTTAATCTCTTCTTCTATTCTAAATGATAATCTTGTTGGATAGAGTATCCTAGGTTGCAGGTTTTTCCGTTTCAGCACTTTGAATAAATTATGCCACTTCCTTCTGGCTTGCAAAGTTTCTGCAGAAAAAGCAGCTTATAGCTTTATGGGAATTCTTTTTTATATGACTCTTTGTTTTCCTCTTGTTGCCTTTAGAATATACCTAATTTATCTTTGACTACTGCCATTTTAATTATGCTATGTCTTGATATGGGTCTGTTTGGGCTTATCTTGTTTGGGGCCCTCTGTACTTCCTATACCTGGATAGTTGTTTCCTTCCTCAGGTTTGGGAAGTTTTCAGCCATAATTACTTCAAATACATTTTTGATCTCCTCCTGTCTCTCTCCTTCTGGGACCCCTATTTTGCAAATGTTGATATGCTTAATGTTATCTCAGTTTTCTCTTAGATTGTTTTCATTTATTTTAAATTGGTTTCTCTTTTTGCTACTCTGAGTGGTTGATTGACATTATTATATCTTCCAGATTACTTACACATTTCTTCTCTATCACCTAGTCTCCTGTTAATTACTTCTAGTGTGTTTTTTATTTCAACTATTGAATAGTTCTTTTCTGATTGGGTCTTTTTTATATTTTCTAGTTCCTTGGTAAAATTCTCACTGAGTTTATATATTTCTTTCTAAAGTTTAGTTAACATTCTTGTATTTATTACTATTGTTTTGAACTCTTTATCTGGTAAAATTTTCTGTTTCATTAGGTGTTTTTCTTTTCAGTTTTTACTTGTTCTCTCATTTGAAACATATTCCTCTGTCTTCTCATTTTTTTTAACTCTCTTTGTCTCTAAGAAATTAGGTAAAACAGTTACCTATCCCAGTCTTGACTTGGTTTCATTGTGTGAGAGTATTCCTATGCAGTCTGCATGTGTCCACTGGCTTTGGTGGGAGAGCTGCATCTGAAATGAGCATGGGTCATTTCTTCCTCTGAGATGCACTGGCAGCTTCCATCTTGGTGTGAGGTTGAGCTGGAGTTGGTGGGGGGAGCTAAAGCCAGAGCTATGTGTGAGCCATGGCTTTTTCTGTGATTAGTAGGAGTCACCACTCTATTGAGGGCAAATTTGTGGCCCAAGGTGCTTGATCAGAAGCTCTTAGGTTGAGTCTGTGCTAGTTCTATTCTCTCTAAGAGTGTACACTCTGTTTGGCAACAACAACCTCTACTTGACTGGAAAGGAGTGCTGGACCAGGTGCATGGTTCAGGCTAGGGTGCACATTGGGATGGTGCTGGCAAGCTGGTCAGAGTCCCAGACAGTTTGTCTCCTGCCTTTGCATGTGTGCTGTTAATAGCTGCCATTTTCCTGTTCAGAGGCAGGGTCAGGTCCAACCTGGCTCTGTTCCCTTTCAGTATACACACTCTCTTTGGCAATGGAAACTTTGCCTTAGTGGAGAGCTGTGCCAGAGAAAGAAAAGCTGCAGCAGGTGTCCCCTGCCGGCTGGGTTTCAGGCTGTGGTGGCCACAGGAAAAATCTTCTTCTTCTGCACTATTCTCAGGAGTAAGCAAGTGTGCATGCATGCTCTTCATGTGCAGAGTCTTGTTTTCTTATTGCACTCTAGTAAGTCTCACTGGTCTTCAAACTATGTAAATGGACTCATCGTCCTTGTGTTGGACCCCAGGGCTGGTGTGCCTAATATGTGGTTCAAACTCCTCACTCTGCAGAATTGAATCCTGGGCCTGTGACATATCCCTCCTCTTATGTGTCCCCTGCTAGGGGTGCAAACTGATAACTTCTCCTCCCTTCCTACCTGATTCCCTGTGGATCTTTCTTCACAAACTTGGTTGCAGAGGAGCATTTCTGCCAGTCTCCAGGTTGTTTTCAGTGTGAGTTGCTCCCCATATACATATATTTTTGATGTGTTAATAGGGGGAGTTGTGCTCAGTATCCTGCTACTCTGCCAGCTGGATCTCCCTTCTCTAGAAAAAAGAATCTTCAAACTTTTAACAGGGTTCTACAAAGATATATTTCTGAGTATTAATCTCTAACATTTTAATGATAAAACAAAATATTTTAATCAATTAGTATTTGGAAAACAATGCTGATACATCTACATGAATATTTCCTTTGGTAATGCACTGTTTAACCAAAATAGTTATCATTAATAAAAAGTGTGACCCCAAAATATATCCCTTCTATTGTATTTTGTTATAAATGAAAATGCATAATTTAGAAAAGAAGAAAGAATAAGGAAAGAAAGATGAAGAAAGAAATTAAAGAAGGAAGGAAAGAAAGAAAGAAATCATTGTTTAGAAATGGGATGATGGAGGTTTCCGTAAAGATATTATAATGTGGCATTTGATGTCCTAGTGGGATTTCAACAAGTTTTGCATGGTCACATCCCATAAATAAGGTGGCTTTCTTCCAAGGATATGTGTGTCCCTCTCGTCTGCCACGGTGTCCTCAGTGTGAGAAAATCTCATCTCACCTGCTGAATTGTAGCACAACATGTCTAATTGCTTCTTTTTGCTCATCAGCACTAAACTGCTTTAGATAAAATGAGAACTTTATATCCAGTGTTACTGATCAAGAATAAAAGAAAAATCTAAGGACAAAAAGCATAACTCTACATTCTTTTAAGAAAATAATATTTGAAGTTGCTACTATTTACCTCATCTTTTCAAATAGAACATGAATTTTAAATAAAGGATCCATGGACTCTATTGATTTGCATAACCCTCTGTACCTTGTCCACAGTAGTATTTGTGATTTAAATAAATAAATTTTAATAATGCTGTAAACTCTGAATTCATCCTGAAATATTTAGAAGTAATTGGCCAATGGTTCTCAATTTATTTTCTATAATATAATCTATATAATCAAGGTATACAATGTACTTCCATCAAAAACAGCTGCTCACTAGACAGTAATTTGCATGCATGAAGAATGAAGAGTGAGGTGACAGAAGGGTGGTACAAGGCCTCTGTGGGTGCATCAGAATCTGGAGAAGTAGGGATTATTTAGTTGGAAAAACTATTCTTTCCAAATTGTTCTGATATGTTTTCCACATCCCACCTCTGTGTACCAATTTTAGAATCATCATTATGCCTATTTGTCCCTTTTAACAAAGGTAAAATTAAAATCAAGTCATAGGCAACAAAATTATTTTAAATTTCCATTACATTAAGTTGAAGACTTAAAATAAATCAGAGTACATCAAATGAGGATTTAATTAATACCCAGGTCAAGGAAGGAAGGAGTCAGTAGTAAGTGAGAAAGAACTGCAGACTTGGGCATGGGTTTGGGACTATGGCTCTCAAAGTATGGCTCGCAATAGTACTCAAGATTAGTCACAGGCAGTTTAAGTTCAGTTTAGGCTGTTAACCAACAGTAGTAGTTTGATGCAAAGCTAAGGAGATAAGAGAAAAGGAAACAGACAAAAAATTGAATTGGTAGACGTCAAGAAGGAAACATGCATCCAGTATATAGTTAGACTTCCCAGGCATGAGAACCTGAGGGGAGAAAGAAAGCCCAAATATCAAAGAAAACTAACATTAAAATTGTAAATAAGGTAAGTTTACCTCTTCATGATCAGAGAAGAAAGAGAAAGCTATTTCCTGATAATATCATGCCCCAAATGCACTGATTAGTCATGGCAGAGTGAATATCCTGCCTGAATGGGGTTTATTGACTCAGAGAGGAGGATTAGAGTACCTGCAATAGGCTGCAATTGTATAGTGGGTGATGTCAGGCTGAGGGAAGACACTACTTAATACCACAGGATGAAGAAGCTCATTTCCCAAGAATCAAATTATAATAAAATTTCCACTTATAACTTGTTTTTAGACACAATATTCAATGACTTAATAGCAGTATTATATACAATATTTAACTTTTTTCCTTTATTCAATTAATTAACTAAATATTCACTTCCTTTGCCATATAACATTTCCATACTTAGATCAACTCTGTGGAACTTGTGAGATATAAGTTCACTAGTACGAACTTATATTTTCACTAGTATGAACACTTTTATTTTCCCATGTCTCATCCACTTTTATTTTAAAAAGGGCAAATCATAATAAAATTTTTAAATAACTCCCCAAGCACCCTCTACAAAGACAACAAGACATCACAAACTTGACTAAATCTTTGGCTGGCAGCTAATATATAAAAGTCTGAGTCTGATACATGGAGCTTAAAGATATCATTTATTACACATGAACATGAAGGATATTTGAAAGTTAGATTTATGGAAGTTGAAGTATGTTTATACAAAAATAGATAAAATGTGTGCAATATATGCTTAAAGCAACATTTACAAAACTGTATTACTCAGAACACTACTACTTTGTTTCGTTTTGTACTGTTTGTTTCTTTGTTGTTAATGAAATATTAATAATAGGTCCAGGAGAAAAAATTCTCCATAGTTAATAAGTTTGACATACTACACAAGTTATCTCTGTCTTGGAGAGTCATGACACACATTAGCATAATAACTTTTAGAAATCTTGCAGTAAGGCAACATTTTTATCCTTGAATCATCACTTCCTCAAATTCTTGACCAAATAACACTTTTTAACAGAAACTATTTTGTGTTTGACAATGATGGAAGCCTACCTAACAATCATACTCTTGTCCCTTTTCCTCTATGCTAATAAAAGCAACCTTCCATTAGCAAGATGGAAAATGTCAATTACTACATTTTTCCAGCTTTTCTTCCAACTAAGGAACAGGCCAATGAAATTTCAAGGCAAATGTTCTAATTCGGGGAAAAGTTTTTTTGTTTTGTTTTGTTTTTTTTCCACTCTAGCAAGTACAGACACTTAATAGGAAATCAATCTCTCTCTCTCTCTCTCTCTCTCTCTCTCTCTCTGTCTTCTGTCTCTTTTCTGTTATGTTTATCTCTACATGAGACATTGGATTTTCTGCAGTCATTTCATTATTATTAAGGGGAATATAATTGATGTATGGAAGGTGGCAAAATAGAGTTGAAAGGAACTTGGGTCTTTCACGTCTTTGCACTCCTTAATTAACCATTTTGGAGTTACCTACCTCAATACTTCTTGTCACAGGTAATATAAATTATTTTGTTTAAGTCATAGCTATTTGTACTAGTTAATACTTATAGCCCAAAGCACTCTAACTGATACACTTATTAAAGTGTCAAAGGACACTTGTGTTTCCCAAACAAGCTTTGGGATACAGTGGCTAGAGAGAACTTTAAGGCAGTCATGACTTCCCATTATTATGTGCATTTTGGCTATCCACTACCAACTAGGGAAAATTTAATTGAAAACTTTCAATCCATAAAAAAACAGGTAAAAATGACATATCATTAAGGTAACTTTAGAAAAAAAAAGGAGGCATATGAAACCTATCCCTTTAGGCAAGATGAACAAAATGAAATGAAGGAAATAAATATATTTTTAAAACTTTCCTTGTGAGAATCGTTGTGTAAACCCATTAACTTTAAGAGTACAGGCAGATATGAAGGACAAAGAATCATATGAAATACTCAGGATGCAAGAGAAACCGTGTTTATTGAAAATAAAATAATAAATGAGTGGATTCATATTCCAGAAATTAAATAAAAGTGTTCCTCAAATAAGGGAAATATTTATTAAGATATATAATATTTTTTTTGGCTGTGTTGGGTATTTTTTGCTGTGTGTGGGCTTTCTCTAGTTGCAGCGAGCAGGTGTTACTCTTCATTGTGGTGCACAGGCTTCTCATTGCAGTGGTTTCTCTTGTTGTGGAGCATGGTGTCTAGGTGTGTGGGCTCCAGTAGTTGTGGCTCATGGGCTCTAGAGTGCAGGCACAATAGTTGTGGCACATGGGCTCAGTTGCTCCACGGCTTGTGGGTCTTCCTGGGCCAGGGCTCAAAGCTATGTCCCCTTCATTGACAGGTAGATTCTTAACCACTGCACCAGCAGGGAAGCCCAAGATATATAAGCTTATTTTTCATACTAGAAACAAGAAAAAGTAATCTCTAAATGGATCAGAGATCCAAATGTAAAAATATGAAATCAAATAGTACTGGAAGAAAACATAGGTGAATTATTTTATAAGTTAGGTATAGGCAAAACATTTCTATTTATAATTATGACTCAAAGTGGATAATTTATGGGAGCAGGTCAGGGAAATTAGGAGTCATTTACCAAAAACTATTATGTTGGGGGTTTTCAGGGTGCTATATTTGCTGGCAGAAAAGGTTTTATAAAAATTGATTTTGAAATATATATTTTGAGACAAAGAAAGAGAAAGAATAATAAAAAACTGAGGTGGTGAAAATCAGAAAAATAATAAGAGAAAAGGAACAAAAGATGAAAGTAAAGAAACTAAAATTGATGTTTGAGGATGTACTATTTGGAAAACACTTGTTAGGTGTATGGATAATTAAAAGATACAAAAGCCACAGTCCCTGCCTTACAAGAGCTTTCATTCTATTGGGGAAGACCAAAACACAACATAGTTTTAAAGACAAACTTGATAATTCTTATAATTGAGGTGCCAATAATTAAATGAGGATGGAGAAAGGAGGGGTTAGGCCATCAGAGAAAGAATGCTTGGAAGGTTTAGAGGTTTAGATGGACCTTAAGGTCCTCATAAATAGCTATGGATCCAGGAGAAAGATAGGATATCTGAAAAGAAAGACTTTCTCATGAAAAGACACAGAAACAGGAAAGTAGAGAACATTTTGGAAAATGTCAAGATGATAAATATGGCAGAAATATGTTTTCTGAAACGATAAACAAGGTTGGAATTGGGGCATGTAAAACTGGAAATGCACATGGGATACATATATATACTGCAATAGTAGTAAAAAAAGGAAAAAATTGATTAAAATATTGGAATGGAGAAAGTCTTTCAAATTATGCCTCAAAATATGCCATGAAAGAAAAGATTGATAATAAAATTACATTTTCAAAAATGTAATCATGGCTAAAAACACCATATCAAAATTCAAATACAGGTGTCCAGTTGGAAAAAATATATATATTTGTAACACATAGGATTAAAAAGCTAATTTCTCTAATGTATAAATACCTCCAAAAATCAAAGTTAGAAAAGAGTAATAACTTACTAGGAAAAAAGGCAAAAAATATGAATAGAGAGTTCCCAGAAACGAAACATAAATAATTCTAAAACTTAAAAATAGTTGCTCAAGTGACATTAACAAGATAGCATAATAAGAGGTGCCAGATCTTATCCCCCCACAGAAATACAGATTTGGGCAGCCATCCATGAACAGAAAATACATTCATAGGAGCACTGAAGTCTAGTTGAGGTTCTAACATTATGGCAGAGCAAAATCTGAGAGTGATGCCTTGAAGGGCATAAGAAGAGTAATTTCAATTTAACTGCATTACCCATCCTCCAAGGCACTGATTCCTCCCATGGGAGAAAGTGAGAGTGTAATGAGTATCCAGTTTCCCTGGGCTTGTGGGATGCTACCCAGGGGCCCCACTTCTGTCTCAACCCACCCAGATCACTGAGGGGATCATCATGGTTGAATTATCTGGCGGCAGCTAAAAGCAGGGAGAAGGGACAAGAGTTCACAGAAACTGGAGTGTGGTTCTCAACAGCCAGTTGCAGAACTTGCTGACTGGTTGATGCACTCCACCAAGAGGTCCACCAATGCCCTCCCCCAAGATGACTTCCCTGAGGACCTCCATAACCAACTCATGCGTTCTTCCAGCACTCTGCATGCTCCCCTCATCCCATAGATAATATTCCACACATCCCAGTGCATGGCCTGCATGAGGTCCCACTGACAGCACATGGATCTCAACAGTAGTAATGGATCTTAGCAGCCAACTGACTCTGCTGGTTTGGGAGAAGTCACAGAACACTGAACATTTCAGAGAACTTCCCCAAGGAAAATAAACTGGAGGCTCTCTGCACCACACCTGGCTTTTTGGGATTGAGAGAAGTCACAAAATCTTAACACAAGGGAACAGGAAAAGTAGAGCAGATGTATTCACAGAAAAGGTCTAAAAGACCCCCAGAATGTAGGGTTCACTGGTGCAGATCTTTCTCTCCCAAAGCTAATGAGGAAAAATGGGAGGAGGTAAGCACTTTTCCAAATGTGAACAGAGCAATGCAAGGCTTCAAGAAACATGAAAAATCAAAGTAAAAAGATACCATCAAAGGAACAAATGGAGATTTACAAATTCCTTGAAAAACAATTCAAAATAATTGTCTTAGAGAAGCTCAGTAAGACACAAACAAACAAAGATAGGCAAATAAACAAATTTAGAAAAATAATACATGAACAAATTGAGAAGTTCAAATCAAAAACTAAAAACCATAAGCAAGAACTAAAGAGAAATTCTGGAGCTGAAAAATAGTATATCTGAACTGAAAAATTCAATAGAGAGCTTCAACAGTAGACTTGAAGTAGCATAAGAAAGAATCAGTGAACTCAAAGACAAGTCATTTGAAATTATCCTGTCAGAGGAATAAAAAGAAAAAAAAAAAGTAAAGAATGAAGAAAGCCTATGGGATATTTTGGGAGCCCCAGAGGGAGTAGAGAAACAGAAAGGGGCAGAAAGTTTATTTAAAGAAATGAGAAAACTTACCAAATCTGGAGAGGGAAATGGACATCCAGATCCATGAAACCCAAATATCTCCAAATATGATGAGCAAAAAGAGGTCTTCACCAAGACACATTATATACAAATTGTTAAAAGTCAAAGATAGAGAATTTTGAAAGTAGCAAGATAAAAGTAACTTATGAACAAGTGAAGACCCATATGACTTCTAATTGAAGCAGAAACCTTGTAGCCCAGAAAAGAATGGGAAGAGATATTTAAAGTACTGTAAGGAAAAAACTGACAATCCAGAATGCTATACTTGGCAAATATGTCTTTTGGAAATCAAGGGGCGATAAAGAATTTTTCAGAAAAACAAAATCTAAGGGAATTCACCATGGGACTTCTTTACAAGAAATGCTTGAGTTCTTCAAGTTAAAACAAAGGACATTAATTAGCAAATCAAAACAAGAAGGAGATATTGTCTTACACCTGTTAGAATGGTATTTAGAATACAAAAGACCTGTTAGAATACAAAAGACAACAAGTGTTGGTGAGGATGTGGAAAAAGGGAAGTCTTGTGTGCTGTTAATGGGAGTGTAAATTGGTACAGCCATTTTCTAATACTGTATGGAGGTTCTTTGAAAATTAAAAAATGAACTACCATATGATCTAGCAATTTCTCTTTTGGGTATGTATCCAAAGGAAATGAAATCAGCATCTTGAATCCCATGTTCATTGCAACATTGTATACAATAACCAAAATATGAAAACAACTTTAACATCAATTGACAGATGAATGGAAAAAGCAATTATGGTATATACATACAACACAATATTATTCAGCTTTTTTAAAAAAGGAAACCCTGTCATTTGTAACAAAATGGATGACCCTGGACTACATTATGTTAAGTGAAGTAATCCAGACATAGAAAGACAAATATAAGTATGATCCCACTTATGTGTGGAATATAAAATAATCAGACTCATAGAAGCAGAGAGCACAATGGTGGTTGCCAGGCTCTGGGGGAAAGGGAAATGGTTAGGTGATGGTTAAAGGGTACAGAGTTTCAGTTACGTAAGATAAAAGTTCTGGAAATCTACTATATAGCATAGTGCCTATAGCTAACAGTACTATATTGTATACATAAAATGTGTTAAGAGGATAGATCTTATGTTAAGTACTCTTACCAAAAATGAAATAAAACAAAACTAAAATTGATAATGGTAAATGAGGTGTGAGGAAACTTTAGGAGGCACAGTATGTGTATATATCCTTCATGGTGGAAATGGTTTCACAGGTGTATACCTATCCTGAAACATACTGAGAGTACACATTAAATACGTACAGTTTTTATATTTCAATCATACCTCAATAAAGTAGTTTAAAAATAATGAATAAGTAAAATACTCTTGGTGATAGTTGTACAGCATTGTGAATGTGATTAATGCCATGGATTGTACACAGTATTCAAAATGGCAAATTTTGTGTTAAATATATTTTACTACAATTTTAAAAAATCAATAACAATATATCAGAAACTATCAAATTGTACACTTTAAATGTGTGAATTTAAATTGTGTGATATGTGAATTATATCTCAATACATCTGTTAAAAATATTTTAAAAGATAATAGTTGTTCCATCAAACTTATATTAAACAAAAGCAAATAAGACTACACTGAACTAGCATTTATTCATTATTAGAAAAGAAAAAATTCTGAAGTTTTGATAACACACTCTATTGTCTAGATTGTGGGTAAACTGACATTCATGAATTGCTAGTAGGAATGTAAATTAGTACAAAATCTATGAAAGACAATTTAGTAGTAATTTTCAAGTTACAAATTCTTTTAATTTGATGGAGCTTTTATACCTGAAAGAATTAATTGCACATTTTTCTAGCACATATGCAAAATAGCTTTTGTACAGAATTTTTCATTGAAACCTTGTTTCTAATAGCAAAATATTGGAAATAATCCAAATTTCCATCAAAGGAGGACTTCTTAAATTACATTACATGCATGCAATGGAATATCATTCAGCTGTAATAAAAGAATGAAGATGCTGTCAATGCACTGCCTAGAAAATAAAAGCATGGCATTAAGAGAAGAAAAAAAAAGGTACAAATCAATGTTTGGATAGACTACATTTTGTGTAAAGAGTAAGGGAAATGAGAATGTCTTTTCATCTTTGCTTGTATGTGCAAAGAAATTCTGGGAGGATACAAAATAAATTAATACAAATGGTTGCTTGTGCAGGATTGGGGGTAAGGTGGAACTAGGCAGATGTGAAACAGAGATGGTAGGGATATTTTTCACTGTATATCTTAAATGTTTTATTTGAATGAAGTGTAATTACTAGTTATTCAAAATTTTCAAAAGAATAAAACTTTGGATAAACTATACAGTTATGGCAATAATATTTTGAACATCTGTAGCTACATGGATGATAATGATGTTGACCAAGACAGAAAATAAAATTGGACAGAATAATTTGGGTATATGGAGAAAAGCTGACTGAATTCTGCTTGGGATATGTTGATTTGTGGTATCTAGGTTTATATGCACATGGAAATGCCCAGAAGAGAGTTAAAAATAGGTACCTCAGGAGATTTGAATTTGAGGGAGGAAAATATGAACGTAAAATCAAACAGCACAGAGTAACCCATGCTTGTTATTTCTGTCAGTGTTACCTGAGTAAGAAAAGTTGATGAAGTCATTTTAGAGGATGACACTATTTTAATAAAGCCCTTTTGAGAGGTATTAGTAGGTGAATCCCATGAGACTTTACTATAAAATCAAGGGTTGTCTCAAGGGCAGTTCTGCAGTTTCTCACATTTGTGATCAACAAGATAGTTTGAGGATTCCAGGTCAAATTCAAAATAGTATTTTGGAAAAAAAAAAAATGAGAGCAATAGGGTATATTAGCGATTTCTATAAATGAGGTACCCCACACAAAAAAAAAAAAAAAAAAAGAAAAAAGTTAGCTTATTGGATTTCATATTTGATCCCACCTTTCTTTGATTCAAAGTAAATTGTATTGGTCAGAGGAAGCATTCTAGAGACGTATAAGTTTAAGCAACATTTACAATGTGCCAATTTCCATCAGACTTGATTATTTAAAGATTAAGACACCTATAAAACATACATAACAAGTAGTATGTCAGGTATTAAGCATGGAAGCCTCATCATAAAAGTACATATGTGTGTGTATTGGTTTTCTGTTTTCTACTGCTACATAGTAAATAACTACAATCTCAGCAGCTTAATACAGCACAAATTTATTATCTTCTGTGGGTCAGGTATCTGGACATTGGTTAGCTGGGCCCTCTGTCAGGATCTCATTAGGCTGCATTCAAGACGTTGGCTGAGGCTGTGATCTTATCTGAGTCTTGGATTCATCTTGCAAGTTCACTTGTTCTCAGAAGAATTTACTTCTTTGTGGTTGTAGGACTGAAGTCCTTAGCTCCGAGGGCTGCAAGTTACTCGCTGCCAGATGGCCCTCTCAAGAAACTGGCAGTCTTCTTCTTCAAGACCAAGTGTAGAGCATCTGCTGCTTCTTCTCTCTTTTATGAGCTCATCTTTTTAGGTCAAGCCCACCAGGGTTATTTCCCTTCTAATTAAATCAAAGTCAACTGAAAAGAAATATTAATAAAGTACTCAAAATCTCTTCTCAATATAATGTAATGCAATCATTGGAGTAATACCCATCACATTCAGTTCTCACTTACAATCAAAGAGAGGAGATTGCACAGGTTGCATACAGTAGGAGGGCAGGAATCTTGGTGATCATCTTAAAATTCTGCCTATCACTGTGTGTGTGTGTCTGTGTGTGTGTGCGTGTGTGTGTGTGTGAAAGCACACACAAGCATGCTCATTTGGGATTGGGAAATGGCCAAATTATAGGGTATATTTACATTACTTTCTCAAGTGTTACAGTTTTTGTCAGATATTTTGAGCATTATTAAGATCAATGTATTTCTCATTCCACTTGTCATTTTTCCTCATAGAATAGTAATTTTGAGTCAGTACATATACAAGACAATGTATCACATAGAAAAACTGTTATATCATGCCTAGTATTACTCTAGTGGCCATCAAGTGCTAATGAATAAGGCCTAAATGATACTTAGAATATTTTGTAAATAAGATTTTATGTTACCCTTCTCATATCTGGACTTGGTTGATAACCTTAACAGTTGATTAAGGGGAGAACATTCAATTAATCCTGGCCACAGTCTGGTTTAATAAGACATTGAGGGTATAAAAGGAAATGAAGACAGCTGTGAGGCAGCTGTGAAACAGTTGTAAAATCACTAAGTATATCTCATAGATGCAGTGTCTGTGACAAACTGAAGGAAGAGTCACAGGATCCCTGTTCTCATGCCTAGTGGCCTCCAACAGCCAAGGTGATTCACAACTAGTAGACAAGTGTTCTTATGGTTTGAATTTGAACTGCAGTCTATAGATTGTTGAACTTCATATGAAAAAGATGCTAAGTGCCACTTGTCAATATATAAATATGTTGTCATAACTTTACTTTTGGTACACTTGAATTGGTTTCCATCTTGAGCTTATGAATAAGTGTCTTCTATGAATGTACACGAAAAGTTAAAGACCAAAAGAGAGTATTGTAATTTCATAATTTTATTTCATTGTATATGCTGTATGTACAATTTAATGTGATGATGTGCTATTTAAAACTTATATGTTACTTCTTATATTTTTGCATGGATTTTTTAATAATCACATTTGTGGGTTGTGACAAAATAACATAAAATTGAAAGGCTAGAGTGCTATATTACTCATTATGTAGAGAATGGAAACTAGTTAGAGTACAATTTAAGCAATTTTTGCCCACAATTTTATAGCAGATGACCTTTAATTAGTGTAAAGATATTCTATCCATATTATATTTGTTCACTTGTCTTACTGGGCAGTTGATGTCTGCTGTGAGGCATAGAGTTTTTTTTTTTTTTTTTTTTGGTCCTAATCCCTGTGATATGACATGATTAATGAGATAAAATTCCCATTTGGAGTTTCCTACCAATCAATAGGCAGATGGGCTATAGTGGATGTTGAACAACAAGACAGCAGGAGATGCTTAAGCTCTTGTTACTTTCTTGTAACAAACAAAAAAAAACTTTAGAGAAATATTATTTAAAGCTACAGCCAACATTTTCTCTACCTTATTTCTATATCAGATATCCTTCCTCTTGTTGAGCGCTTTGTGTCTCAAGCATATTCTTGTTCCAAGTGAAGATTTTAGCACATATATTCTCATAGTTACTAAAAAGAATAAGAACGCAAACAAGAGAATTTCTAATGCTTCACACTTTTGCTAAAGATCATATAGCTGTTAATATGTGGGTGAATAGTACAATATATACAATTTCTTATTACATTCTTACATATCAAAATGAATATTTGTAGGCTGTAACAGTTGCTCTTCCATCTAAAATATAGTTGCATATTAAGCAAAGCATTTGACATATAGATCGTGATTTGCTTGAATGTATGCCAGAGATATTTATCTTTTTCATACCTTTATCAAAGCATAAAAAGAAATCCAAACTTTTTTCAACTTCTTTAGTATTAAATCATTGCATATTGTGCACACCTTGCAGAGTGTAGACTTATTTGCAAAGGTCTTTATCCATTTTAATTTTACCTCTGAGGCTATGTACCACAAAATCTTTTTTATTCTCACCATTATTTAATAAATGACACATAAAAAAAAGGAAAAAGGAATATTCTCTGAATTCTGTCAGTAAAAATCACCGGTAGTAAAAGCATGAAATATGATCTTAGGGCTTAGACGAATCATAGGCAATTTCAAAATGTCTTTATAATAGCTTTGGAGAGAGTAGCATATTTTGTTATACTGTTTTATTTTAAAGAATTTTCCCTGTATATTATGAACTCTTTAAAAGGTTTAAATTCAATGAATTCTAGTGTGCCACAGATAAGAAATAAAGGGGGAGTAGATGAAATTTAAGTCATTAAAAATTTCTAAAAATGAGTATAATTTACATAGATTTCATGCTCAGGACTATAGATATCACTGTAATTACTCTAAAAGCAGACTAGCAGGTGGGGGAAGCCACGGAGCTCATTTGACAAAAAGATTTAAAGTCTAATGTGTCATCTTTGCTCTTATCTGTCATTAATATTTCACACGTGCCCTATAAGAGAACCATTCTAGTTCTTTCTATATAAAGACATCCAAGAAATACTTGTTTCCATGTCATGTAGAGGCCGTCATTGGCCTTGTATATATTATCACTAGTCAGGAATGTGCAAATTATTATTTTTCCCATTATATACTTGTTCCCATGTTTCCTTTTATAACTAAATAGAAATAAACTGGCTCTATAATGTCTTTAAATTTAAAAAATACAGAGATAAAGATAAATGCATTACGGGATGAAAAGTTCTATTGAATTAATCTGCTTCATTTCCCTGCTTTTGCATCATTGATCACAGCTATGTATTTTCTGTACCTTTTTAAGGTTTATCTGCAGTGTTCCTAGAGAGAATGCTCTTCTATAATACTGCTATCCAATAGTTGATGCTTCAACAACACAGTAAAGATCTTTGAACTGCAAAGTTGTCTGCCACTGATAGCTACCTTCTAACATTCTCACATGGCCCATTCCACACACATATATACAGTATTCTTTACAAATTCTTTACAATAACAATAAAGACAAGTTTTGTTTTAATTCTTAAGGTGTCTCTTTATAATTTTTTTTATTGGAGTATAGTTGCTTTACAATGTTGCATTAGTTTCTACTGTCCAGCAAAATGAATCAGCTATACATATTATATATACCCTATATTTTGGACTTCCTTCCCATTTAGGTCACTACAGTGCCTTAAGTAGAGTTCCCTGTGCTATACAGTATGTTCTAATTAGTTGTCTATTTTGTATATAGTAAAAATAGTGTATATGTATCAATCCCAATGTCCCAATTCCTCCCAGACCCCCTTTCCCCCTTGGTATCCATACATTTGTTCTCTATGCCTGTTTCTCTATTTCTGCTTTGCAAATAAGACATCTATACCAACTTTGTCAGATTCCACATATATGCATTAATAAAGGGTATTTGTTTTTCTCTTTCTGACTTACTTCACTCTGTAAGACACTCTCTAGGTCCATCCACATCTGTACCAATGACCTACTTTCATTCCTTTTAATGGCTGAGTAATATTCCACTGTATATATGTAACATATTTTTTTTATCCATTCATCTGTCAATGGACATTTAGGTTGTTTCCATGTCCTGGCTATTATAAATAGTACTGCAATGAACATTGTGGTGCATGTGTATTTTTGAATTATGGTTTATTCAAGGTATATGACCCATAGTGGGATTGCTGGTCATATAGAAATTATATCTTTTAGTTTTTTAAGGAAACTCCATACTGTTTTCCATAGTGGATGTATCAGTTTGCATTATCACCAACAGTACATGAGGATGCCCTTTTCTCCACACCCTCTCCAGCATTTATTGTTTGTAGAGTTTTTGATGATGACCATTTTGACAGGTGTGAAGAGATACCTATTGTGGTTTTGATTTGCATTTCTCTAATAATTATGGCTGTTGAGCATCTTTTCATGTGTGTTGACCATCTGTATGTCTTATTTGTAGAAATTTTTATTTAAGTCTTCTGTTCATTTTTGGATTGGATTGTTTGTTTTTTTAAGCTGCATGAGCTGCTTGTATAATTTGGAGATTAATATTTGTCAGATGCTTCATATGCAAATATTTTCTTCCATTCTGGGTGTTGTCTTTTCATTTTGTTTATGATTTCCTTTGTTATGTAAAGCTTTGAAGTTTAATTAGGTCCCATTTGTTTATTTTTGTTTTTATTTTCATTAATCTAGGAAGTGGGTCAAAAACGATCTTGCTGTGATTTGTGTCAAAGTGTGTTCTGCCTATGTTTTCCTCTAAGAGTTTTATAGTATCTGGCCTTCCATTTCGGTCTTTAATCCATTTTGAGTTCATTTTTGTGTATGGTGTCAGACAGTGTTCTAATTTCATTATTTTACATGTAGCTGTCCAGTTTTCCCAGCACCACTTATTGAAGAGATGGTCTTTTCTCCATTGTATATTCTTGCTTCTTTTATCAAAGTTAAGGTGATCATATGTGCTTGGCTATATCTCTGGGCTTTCTATCCTGTTCCATTGATCTATATTTTTGTTTTTGTGCCAGTACCATACTGTCTTGATTACTGTAGCTTTGTAATATAGTCTGAAGTCAGGGAGCCTGGTTCCTCCATCTCCGTTTTTCTTTCTCAAGGTTGCTTTGGCTATTTGGGGTCTTTTGTGTTTCCATACAAATTGTAAAATTTTTTGCTTTATTTCTGTGAAAAATGCCATTGGTAATTTGATAGGGATTGCATTGAATCTGCAGATTCCTGTGGATAGCCGAGTCATTTTCACAATATTGATCCTCTAATCCAAGAAGGTGGTATACCTTTCCATCTGTTTCTGTTGTCTTTGATTTCTTTCATCAGTATCTTGTAGTTTTCTGATTGCAGGTCTTTTGCCTCCTTAGGTAGGTTTATTCCTAGGTATTTTATTATTTTTCATGCAATGGTAAATGGGATTGTTTCCTTAATTTCTTTTTCTGATATTTCATTTTTAGTGTACAGGAATGCAAGAGATTTCTGTGTATTAATTTTGCATCCTACAACTTTACTAAATTCATTGATTAGATCTAGTAGTTTTCTGATGGCATCTTTAGGATTTTCTATGTATATTATTATGTCATCTGCAAACACTGACAGTTTTACTTCTTCTTTTCCAATTTGAATTCCTTTTATTTCTTTTTCTTTGATTGCCATAGCTAAAACTTCCAAAACTATGTTGAATAAAAGTGGTGAGAGTGGACATCCTTGTCTTTTTCCTGATAGAGGAAATGGTTTCAGTTTTTCACCATTGAGAATGAGGTTTCCTGTGGGTTTGTCATATATGGCCTTTATTATGTTGAGGTAGGTTCCCTCTATTCCAACTTTCTGGACAGTTTTTCATCATAAATGGGTGTTGAATTTTGTCAAAAGCTCTCTCTGCTTCTATTGAGATGATCCTATAGATTTTATTCTTCAATATATTAATATGGTGTATAACATTGTTTGATTTGCCTATACTGAAGATTCCTGGCATCCCTGGGATAAATCTCACTTGATCATGGTTTGTGATTTTTTTAGTGTGTTGTTGGATTCAATTTCCTAGCATTTTGTTGAGGATTTTTACATCTATGTTCATCAGTAATATTGGCCTCTAATTCTCTTTTTTTTGATATCTTTGTCTGTTTTTGGTATCACGGTGATGGTGGCCTTGTAGAATGAGCTAGATGTGTTCCATGCTCTGCATTTTTTGGAAGAATTTGAGAAGGATAGGTATTAACTCTTCTCTAAATTTTTGATAGAATTTGCCTGTGAAGTCATCTGGTCCTGGACTTTTGTTTAATGGAAGATTTTAAATCACAGTTTCAATTCCATTACCTGTGACTGATCTGTTCATATTTTCTGTTTCTTCTTGTTTCCATATTGGAAGGTTGAACCATTGTGAGAATTTGTCCATTTTTTCCAGGTTGTCCGTTTTATTGACATATAGTTGCTTGTAGTAGTCTCTTATGATCTTTTGTATTTCTGTGGTGTCCCTTGTAACGTCTCCTTTTTCCATTCTAATTTTATTGATTTGAGTCCTCTCCCATTTTTTTTATTTTTGATGGTCTGGTTAAAGGTTTATCAATTATGTTTATCCTCTCAAAGTACAGCTTTTAGTTCTATAATTTTTTGCTATTGTTTTCTTCATTTCTATTTCATTTATTTCTGCTCTGTTCATTATGATTTCTCTCATTCTAGTAACATTGATCTTTATTTGTCCTTCTTTTGCTAAGTGCTTTAGGTGTAAAGTTAAATTATTTATTTGAGATTTTTCTTGTTTCTTGAGGTAGGATTTTATTCGTATAAAATTCCCTCTTAGAACTGCTTTCACTACATCCCATTTGTTTTGTGTCATCGTGTTTGTGTTGTCATTTGTTTCTAGGTATTTTTTGATTTTCTCTTTGATTTCTCCAGTAATCTCTTGGTTATTTAGTAGTGTACTGTTTAGCCTACATGGGTTTGTATTTTTTACAGTATTTTTCCTCTTATTAATTTAAAATCTTATAGCTTTGTTATCAGAAAACATGCTTGATCCAATTTCAATTTTCTTAAATTTACTGAGGTTTGATTTGTGACCTAAGATGTGATTTATCCTAGAGAATATCACTTGAGCATTAGAGTAGAAAATGTATTCTGTAGTTTTTGGATGGAATGTCATATAAATATTCATTAAGTCCATCTGATCTAATGTGTCATTTAAAGCTTGTGTTTCTTTATTGATTTTCTGTCTGGATGAGCTGTCCATTGGTGTAAGTGCATTGTTAAAGCCCCCCACTATTATTTTGTTACTGTCGATTTCCCCTTTATGGCTGTTAGCATTTACCTTATGTGTTGAGGTGCTCTTATGTTGGGTGCATAATTATTTATAATTGTTATGTCTTCTTTATGAATGGAACCTTGATGATTATGTAGTGTCCTTCCTTGTCTCTTCTAATAGTCTGTATTTAAAAATCTATCTCGTCCAATATGAGTATTGCTACTCTAGCTTTCTTTTGATTCCCATTTTCATGGAATATCTTTTTCTTTGCCCTCACTTCTCACTTTCAGTCTGTATGTGTCCCTAGGTCTGAAGTGGGTCTCTTGTAGACAACATATATTTAGATCTTTTTTTGTATCCATTAAGTTAGTCTGTGTCTTTTGGTTGGAGCAATTAATCCATTTACATTTAAGGTAATTATCAATATGCATGTTCCTATTGCAATATTCTTAATTGTTTTGGGTGTGTTTTTGTAGGTCTTTTTCTTCTTTTGTTTTTCCTGCTTAGATAAGTTCTTTTAGCATTTGTTGTAAAGCTGGTTTGGTAGTGTAGAATTCTCTTAGCTTTTGCTTGTCTGTAAAGCTTTTGATTTCTCCATCAAATCTGAATGAGATCCTCACCTCATAAGGTAATCTTGGTTGTAAGTCTTTCCCTTCTGTCATTCTAAATATGTCATGCCAGTCCCTTCTGGCCTGCTGAGTTTCTGTTGAAAAGTCATCTGATAACCTTATGGGGATTCCTTTGAAGGTTATTTTTTGCTTTTCCCTTGCTGATTTTAATATTTTTCTTTGTGTTTAATTTTTTTAGTTTGATTAATATGTGCCTAAATGTGTTCCTCCTTGGGTTTATCCTGTATGGGAATTGCTGTGCTTCCTGAACTTGACCGACTATTTCCTTTTGCATGTTAGGGAAGTTTTTGAGTACAAGCTCGTCAAATATTTTCTCAAGCACTTTCCTTTTCTCTTCTTCTTCTGGGACCCATATAATTTGAATGTTGGTGTATTTAATGTTGTCCCCGAGGACTCTGAGACTGTCCTCATTTCTTTTCATTCTTTTTTCTGTTCCTTAGCAGTTATTTCCACCATTCTATATTTCAGGCCACTTATCCATTCTTCTGCCTCAGTTATTCTGCTATTGATTCCTTCTAGTGTATTTTTCAATTCAGTTATTGTGTTGTTCATCACTGATTTTTTGTTCTTTGCTTCTTCTAGATCTTTGTTAATCATTTCTTGTATCTTCTCAATCCGTGCCTCCACTGTATTTTCTGAGATTTTGAATCATCTTTACTGTCATTCCTCTGCATTCTTTTTCGGGTAGACTGCCTATTTCCTCTTCTTTTAATTGTGGTTTTGTGAGATTTTACCTTGCTCCTCCCTCTGAAACCTATTTCTCTGTTGTCTCATTTTGTCTAACCTACTGTGTTTATGGTCTCTTTTCCACAGGTGGCAGGGCCATATTTACTCTTGTTTCTGTTCTCTGCCCCCTGGTGAGTGAAGTTGGTCCAGGTGCTTGTGTATGTTTCTCTGTTGGAGGGACTGATACCTGTGCTCTTTTGGGTGGAGCTGAGGCATTTCCTTCTTAAGGGCAAGGCTGCATCATGTGGTGTGTTTTAGGGTGTCTGTGAGCTTAGAACAACTTTAGGCAACCTGTCTGCTGATGTGTGGGGATGTTTTCCTCTCTTGCTGGTTGTTTGGTGTGAGATGTCCAGCACTGGAGCCTGCAGGCAGTTGTGTGGGGTGCCATCTTCTTGTTGATATGGATACCTCTGGGAGCGTGCATGCCAATTAATATTCCCTGGGCTGGGGAATTCTCCGGTAGTTCAGTGTCCTGGACATGGCACTCCCATCCCAGAGGTTCAGGTCTGACACTTGGCCGGAGAACCAAGAGCCCACAAGCCACACAGTAGGGAAGAGAAAAATGAAAGAAAAGAAAAGAAAGAAAAAAAAAGAAAATAAACAAAACCAAAGACAAATAGCAAAACAACAAAAAACAGCAGCAACAATAACACAACACACACACACTCAGAGTAAAACCAAAAATAACAGGAAAAAATCGAATACAAAAAAACAAACAAAAAGAATCAAGAAATGAGAACAATACCTAAGGGTTAAAGTAACTAAAATAAAATGAAAAATTAAACAAAGACAGCAAGCAAACAAACAACAAAAAAGCTTAGAAACATAAAATGTACACATAAAAACAATCAAAAAATAAATAAAAAATAAATGAATAAAAAACAAAACAAGAAAAAGCACAAAACAAAAAAATAGAAAAATAAAAAATATATATATATAGAATAGAAAAAAGAATAAAAATAAGAATGAAATTAGAACACTCCCTAATACCATACACAAATATAAACTCAAAATGGATAAAGACCTAAATGTGAGGCCAGACTCCATCAAACTGTTAGAGGAAAACATAGGCAGAACACTGTACGACATAAATCACAGCAAGATCCTTTTTGACCCACCTCCTAGAGAAATGGAAATAAAAACAAAAATAAACAAATGGGACCTAATGAAACTTAAAAGCTTTTGCACAGCAAAGGAAACCATAAAGAAGATGAAAAGACAACCCTCAGAATGGGATTAAATATTTGCAAATGAAGCAACTGACAAAGGATTAATCTCCAAAATTTACAAGCAGCTCATGCAGCTCAATATCAAACAAACAAACAAACAAACAACCGAGTTCAAAAATGGGCAGAAGACCTAAATAGACAGTTTCTCCAAAGAAGATATACAGACTGCCAACAAACACATGAAAGAATGCTCAACATCATTAATCATTAGAGAAATGCAAATCAAAACTACAATGAGGTATCCTCTCACAGCAGTCAGAATGGCCATCAACAAAAAATCTACAAGCAATGCTGGAGAAGGTGTGGAGAAAAGGGAACCCTCTTGCACTGCTGGTGGGAATGTGAATTGATACAGCCAGTATGGAGAACAGTATGGAGGTTCCTTATAAAACTACAATTAGAACTACCATATGACCCAGCAATCCCACTACTGGGCATATACCCTAAGAAAACCATAATTCAAAAAGAGTCATGTACCTAAATGTTCATTGCAGCTCTATTTTTAATAGCCAGGACATGGAAGCAACCAAAATGTCCATCAACAGATGAATGGATAAAGAAGATGTGGCACATATATACAATGGAATATTACTCGGCCATTAAAAGGAATGAAACTGAGTTATTTGTAGTGAGGTGGATGGACCTATAAAATGTCATTCTGATTGAAGTAAGTCAGAAAGAAAAAAAACAAATACCATATGCTAACACATATGGAATCTAAAAAAAAAATGGTCATGAAGAACCTAGACACAAAGCAGGAATAAAGATCAGACCTACTAGAGAATGGACTTGTGGATACAGGGAGGGGGAATGGTAAGCTCGGACAAAGTGAGAGAGTGACATGGACATATATACACTACCAAATGTAAAATTGATATCTAGTGGGAAGAAGCCACATAGCACAGGGAGATCAGCTCGGTGCTTTGTGACCAGGTAGAGGGGTGGGATTGGGAGGGTGGGAGGGAGGGAGATGAAAGAGGGAAGAGATATGGGGACATATGTATATGTGTAACTGATTCACTTTGTTATAAAGCAGAAACTAACACACCATTGTAAAGCAATTACACTCCAATAAAGATGTTAAAAAATAAATGATAAAAAATAAAGCAACAACACCAACAGCTGAACAAAATGAAACAAACAAAAAAGAATAATAATAATCAGAGTATTTTACTGGGGCCTCCTCTGTCAGTGTCCTTGCTCCCGCAGTGAGCCAGAGCAAATCCCTGCCTCCCCAGTAGGCCTTCCAATACCTCTAGATAGGCCTCTGCACCTGCTGTGGTCACTGTGTGACAATCTGAAACACTAAACTTGCCCAACTGCTGCTTGTACTTGCCCCCAAAGTTCACTGCTGCAAAGGCTAGAGTTGTCTCCCTTTTGGGAATATTCATTGTCTATTCAGGTATTCCACAAATGCAGGATTTACCAAGCTTATGTCAGAGAATTAATCCATGGCTTGTGCAGCTGCATGGAAAGATTTTCATTCCTTTTCCTTAGTCACACTTCCTCTGGGGCTCAGCTTTGATTTTGACCCTGCCTCTGCATATGCGCCACCCTCAGGCATCCGTTCCTTGCCCAGGTGAGAGGTAGTGAAAGCAGAAACTGCATGGGGCACACTTATTCACTCAAGCTGCGGAGTGGTACAGTGGACACAATTGGGGTTATATGAGGTGCCTTTGGCAGTGGTACCAGCAGGCATTTGCAACAGACTGTGGCAAGCTAGCTCTGTTGGGAGTCCCTTCCACTGCCTGCAGAGGAAGAATCTGGCGTCTGAGAGCAGTGGCAGCCCTGCTAACCACGCAACTCTCAACAATGATGCCTCAATTTCCAGGTTTCCTCTAGTTGCATTCCCGGCCATACATCCCCTCACTCCCATCCCCCCTGATGTATCTGGGCAGCCAACAGCACTCCTCTCCCTGGATCCATTCTCCCAACCCCATGCTTTAGCACTCAGCCCTCACAAACATTGGCAAGCTCTTGTACCAGGCAGAGACACTAATGGCTCTTTCCCAAGGAGGCTTTGGGATGGGCAGCACTCAGGCGCCTAGACCCCCTAGGCAGAGGAGACCCTGGCCGGAGGAGTGGACATGTCCACTCAGATGGGAGCCCCTCCAAGGGCCCACAGAGGCCAAAGAAACCACAGCTGGGGAAAGGGGTTGTAATGGTGGCTCCACCCATTGAATGCCACTCAACAATGATGCCTTGCTTCTATGGTGTCCCGGGCTTTTTCCACAGACTTTCCCAGTTGTAGAGCTCTTTACTCCTGTCCCTTCAGGCTGTCTTTTCACAGCCAAGAGATGTCCCCTCCCTGGGTCTGCAGTTCAAATTCCACTTTCTGGCACCCAGCACCCCTTCACAACAAGCAACTCATGACTCAGGCTGGAATGCAAAGAGCTGTAGTGCGGACCATGCAAGCAGTTTTTACTTTGTCCTGCCTTCCACAGACCATCCACTGCATTCTCCTTAAATTTCCCCAAAGTTCCTTCTGTGTCCCAGCTGTTTTCCCCACCGTGAGGAAGTTTTTCTGAGTTTGGGGACTTCCATTCACCTTCAGCTTCCCACCAGGGTTCCTTGTCCCTGTTTTGATTCCTCTTTTCTTATTTTCTTCTTACATCCTGCCTAGTTGTGACAGGATTTTTCTTGTCCTTTTAGGTGTCTGAAGTCTTTTGCTAATGTTCAGCAGGTGCTCTATGAGAAATGTTCCACTTGTAGATGTATTCTTGATGTACTTGTGAGGAGTGATGAATTCAACATCCTCTTATTCCACCATCTTGACTCCCCCCTCTAAGACAAGTTTTATTTTGCTTTCCTTACTCCCAGAGTCATCACCCCTCATGGAATTAGAAAGAGCAGAAATGTGAATATCGTCTTATTTTGAACTTT
Source organism: Pseudorca crassidens (assembly GCF_039906515.1). Lineage (NCBI taxonomy): Eukaryota > Metazoa > Chordata > Mammalia > Artiodactyla > Delphinidae > Pseudorca > Pseudorca crassidens. The sequence goes on along the minus strand of NC_090317.1, from coordinate 57,848,650 downwards.
TATTATCTTTCTAAGATGTTTTATAAAAGGATATATGTACTTTTGCTTGATAATTTATCTTCAAGTGAGACATCCCATAGGTAAATCAGTGTTTTAGTTCAACATTAAAGTTTATAGAGTTTAATCCATCCCTTTGGACTTAACTGATGCAACCTACTTGATTTTTGATGTATATAATTGTCTTCCCTAAAATTATGCTGTATACTTTTATACATAAGATTGGTTTTAATCAACATTGAAAAGGTTATTTAACACTGATACAAGTAATGGTATATCTATTATGAAATTTCTTAACATAGAATTTCAAACAGACAATGTTGAAAACAAGCAATGCACTTATTTTGCTCATAATCTTAATCTATGGCAGTATCTTCTAAAGTTAGAAGTATATTTACAACATATTTAACAATCCATTGTTTGGCCCTTGGGCCAAATCCAACCTGCAGCCTGTACTTGTAAGCAAAGTTTTATTGGAACAAATTTGTGTTATTGTGACAGAGACTGCATAGCCCACAAAGCCAAAGATATCTACTATCTGGCCAATTACATAAAATGTTTTCAACTTCTTTATTAACACTTCTGCTTCAATGAGAAAAAAATAAGGTTCAATAATTAGACAACTTACCCAAAACAACTCAATTACAAATAAGTTTCATTAAAATTACCAACTTGTCCACACATCTTTTGTTACTATAATTTACAACAAGTGTAAAATTCAGGTTGTCATTTTTAACTTGCTAAAAAAATATACTTCCTAATGCCCATATAACTTTGTATTTGACAGATGATTAATGAATTCTCCAAAAAACACATTGACTCCTTTTTTCTTCTTTATGAGTTCCTTTTTAAAAGTTGCTAGATACAAGATATTTGCTTGTTTCAACCTTTTCCAAAAAAACAGTTTATTTGAATGGAAACAGAGAAAATTGTTAAAAAGTCAGTTCCTTGGGCATTCTTTTGTATACATGACCATTTGTCACCTTTGCAAACTGAGTGCCTAGTATTGTATGATCATTGCAGATAATTACATATATATATATATATATACACACACACACACACACACACACACACATACATACACACATCCTTCACATGCACATAGTTAAATTCTAAGGTATTTGGCAACAAAATAATTATAGTAGTCTCTCAGGCATAACCAGTTTTATGCATTCATACCAAAGAAGGGCTTTGGGGCGTCCTGGGGCTCCCAATACCTTCCCTGATGTTTGCCTGAAAGAGGGTTATTGTTTCCTAGATTAACCTGAGCAAAAAGTGGAGACACAAATAATTTGCAGCCACTCCAAGATTGTTAAATGCAGTGTCATGAAGGTTGCTCTAATACTGAAAAAAAAATAATATAAAAGAAAACAGAAAACACACAGAAACATATTTTCACAAGAGGTCTTTTGGAAACAATACATTTAATTGGGGAACTTTTAAAAAACTGTATCCATGATGCAGCCATTATATTTTTGTAAATGATATCAGAGTATTTTTCCTAACAATTATGAACTAGTTAAAACAGTAGAAAAAAAATGATTAAGCAAATTGCAAAAATAACTTTAAGCATTAAGTAAAGGAGAAGATCTTTTTTGAAAAAATAAAGGTCAAGTAACAATTGAAACAAAGATATTCTTGATCAGCAGATAATTAATTTAAAACATTTCATGCCTGAGGCATGATGTCAATAATCATCCATCCCAGAGTAAGTCATACTATTAGAATAACCTTAAAAATTCAAAGTCATTACTTAAATAGCCTTGCTTAAATCTTTAACAGATTTATTGCAACTTCATACTGATGTATGCCTGGACTAATATTAGAATTTTGTGCTGGACTTTAAATTAGACTAAGAAAGTTATTCAAATGCCAAAATGTAATAAAGAAAGCCATATGCACATAATTGGCCAGTTCATTTTGTTAATAACTTACTATATTAAAAAATTTTGTGTGGAAATAAAAATTTGAAAATGATAAAAAGCCATAAAATAAACAGAATGTGCAAGCAACAAATGTGGATGTCTATATATTTAGGTGTACTAAAACAGATAACAAAATTTTATAATATATATATATATATATTTTTTTAATCTCAGAAAATCCCTTTAGGTTAAAGGCAAAATATAAGGCATTTCAATTTCTGAAAGAATCATATGGCATTCTTATTGATGTTAAATTCAAAATTGTAATTTTATTCAGTAGAAAACAAAAACAAATTAAAATGAGTTCCTTGTTCCATGAGAACTTTGTCATGAAATTAAATCCACAAGAATTATCTTTGCCCTAAAGTGATGAGAGAACAGAAAATAAAATAATTTTACCATTTTAGCAAATGGCGAATGTGTTGATTGGCCTACCTATATTTTAAAAATTACAGCAGCTTGAATCTGAACTGTCATAAATAGACTAATTGATCAGATCAAGTGCTCTAGACATAAAAAGATTTTAAATTATTAAATATCATTAAATAGTTTTGTTTATGCAGTACATCATGCCTGACTTCCAATGAAAATTACAAGTTATACTAAAAGACAGAAAACATAGTTAAAGAGACAGAGTTAAGGATCAAAATCAGACTCAGATATAAAAGGGATGTTGGAATTATCAGGCCATCTATTTAAAATAACTATAATTATTATGCCTAAGATTCTAATGAAAAAAATGGAAAACATGCAAGAGCAGATGGATAATGTAAGGAAAAAGATGAAAATCCTAAGAAGGCTTAGAAACAAAATTCAAAAGAAATGCTAGAAAATTCAAAGTAATGTTAGAAAAAAAAAACAACAACAGTGTAACAGAAATGAAGAATGCCTTTGATGGTGTCATTAGTAGAGTAGACACAGCTGACAAAAGAATCAGTGATCTTGAAGATGTGTCAATAAAAGCTTCCCAAATTGAAAAACAAAGGGGAAAAAGACTAAAAAGGAACAAAATATCTAGGAAATGTGAGACAATACAAAAGGTGAATTATCCTTGCAATAGTAATACTAGGAGAAAGAAGAAAGAAAGAAAGGAAGGAAGGAAGGAAGGAAGGAAGGAAGGAAGGAAGGAAGGAAGGAAGAAAGAAAAAGAAAGAAGGAAGGAAGGAAAGAAAGAAAGAAAGAAAGAAAGAAAGAAAGAAAGAAAGAAAGAAAGAAAGAAAGAAAGAAAGAAAAGAAAAGAAAGAAAGGAGGGAAGGAAGGAAGAAAGGAAGGAAGGATGGAAGGAAGGAAGGGAGAGAGATAGAAAGAGAGAGAAAAAGAAAGAAGAAAGACAAATATTTAAAGTAATATTGACTGAGAATTTCCCTCAAATTAATGTCAGATACCAAAGCACAGTTCCAAGAAACTCAGAGAACACCAAGCAGATTAAATTCTGAAAAACTGCATCTAACCATATAATAGTCAAATTGCTGAAAATCAAAGACAAAGGAATAATACTGAAAGAAACCGGGGGGGGGGGAGAAACATCTTACCTCTAGGTGAGCAATGACAAGAAATTGCATTTGATTTCTTTTCAGAAACCATGCAAGCAAGAATAGAGTGGAGTGAAATATTTTAAGTGTTGAGAGAGAAAAGTCCACATACTCAAACGCTGTATGCAGTGAAACTAACCTTCAAAAGTGAAGAGAAGTAAATACTTCTTTTTTCAGGCAGAAAAATTAAGAGAATTTGTTGCTAGTAAATGCACCTTGCAAGAAATGTTAAAAGAAGTTCTTCAGAGAGGAGTAAGATGATACAGGTCATAAACCTGATTCCACGTAAAGAAAAAAAAAATTAGAGAAAGAATAAGTGAAGGCAACATAAAAATTTATTTTTCTTATTGACCTAATTATAACAGTTTGTTCAGAATAATAATAGCAACAATATATTTAATGGCTTGTAGTACTTTAACAATAAAATTAAGTGATAAAAGGTAATACTAAAGTACATTATTTTAGGAGACAGCATATAAGTATTTATGTGTGTCATTAAGTACAAGTACTTAAAAATACATATGCAAAACAAAAATATTAGAAGGAAGTTTTTTTAGAAAGTTCAGGTGACAGGTGATGAAATCCTGCATAAGAATATGGCAGGGTGGATGGTGAATAGAAGTTTATGTAGGGTATGGAAACAGGAAGAAGTAATGATACACAGGCCGTTATTTTCTAGAAATAATATTTACTCTCAGAGAATCAAAAGGGTGAGACAAATTGCGGACTGGTTATTCTGTGAAATTTCATGTATGACATGTGAGAAGAGAGAATGGACACTTCTGCAGGGGTCTACCTAAACCAGAAATCTTGAGATAGTGAGAAGTTACATTTTGTGACTTGTCTCCAATCTCTCATTGCTTTTTCAGCTTAAGAAAATCTAATTCTCTCCAACAGAGAATGTGACTTCCTGATAGTTGCTTGTAGATTTGGTTAAAAGGTAATTTAAATTTTATTTTTAAACACTGTTTCCCAGAATGAACAATTTATTTAAGATAACAGTTTTATTTTCTATAGTTTTATACAAATACTATGTGCAGGTACTAGTATTTCCTTCTTGTAGTAACAATATTTCCTTGACACCTGTAATAAATTTAAATGTGCAGAAATTAGTACAAAATATGGTTTTGGTTTTGGTCTCAGTAAAATATGTCCATGAAACATGCATAGTGTACATTTTGGCTATGTGTATAGAAAATTAAAATGCAGACACACTTTGACCAAATAATAATATTTGTAACCATTTACCCCACAGAGGTACAGTTCTGCACTAAGGTACATATACAAAGACGTTCATTGTAGCATTGTCAATAACAGAAAACATTAGAAACAATGGAAATTCACATTAATAAGAATCAAATTAAAATATACTTAATACAAATGGGCCAATTCCTTGAAAGACAAATCTGTCAAATTTCACACAACAAGCAATAGCTAATAAGAATTAACCCCTAGTAAGACAGCAATAAAGACACAGACCTCCTGGAGAATGGACTTGAAGATATGGGGAGGGGGAAAGGTAAACTGTGACAAAGCAAGAGAGAGGCATGGACATATATACACTACCAAATGTAAGGTAGATAGCTAGTGGGAAGCAGCTGCATAGCACAGGGAGATCAGCTCGGTGCTTTGTGACCACCTGGAGGGGTGGAATAGGGAGGGTGGGAGGGAGGGAGATGCAAGAGGGAAGAGATATGGGAACATATGTATAACTGATTCACTTTGTTACAAAGCAGAAACTAACACACCATTGTAAAGCAATTATACTCCAATAAAGATGTAAAAAAAAAAAAAAATTAACCCCTATCTGTTAAAACGAGAAAACACCAGGCCAGATGGCGTCATTGGTGAATTCTACCAAACATTTAAGGAAGAAATTATACCAATTCTCTACAATCATTTTCAGGAAATGAAAACAGAAGGAATGCTTCCTAATTCATTCTATGAGGGCAAAATTATCCTAATAACAAAACCAGAGAAAGATATTGAAAAAAAATCCTACAGACAAATATCTCTCATGAATATAGATGCAGAAATCCTCAACAAAATATTAACAAATAGAATATGACAATGTATAAAATAATTATACCTGGGACCATTAGGCTTTATCCCAGGTATGCAAGGTGGGTTCAGTATTCAAAAATCAATTATTTTAAACCATAACATCATCAGACTAAAGGAGAAAATTCACACAATCATATCAATAGATCCAGAAAAAGGCATTTGACAAAATTCAACTCCCATTCATGATAAAAAGAAAACAGTATATAATGAATACAGTGGGACTTCCTTAACTTGATAAAATATCTACAAAAACCCTACAGTTAACATCACATTTAATGGTGAGAAACTTGGAGCATTTCCTCTAAGATCCACAAGGCAAGGATATCTCCTTTCACCAGTGTTTTTAAACATTTTATTGGAAGTCCTAGATAGTGCAAATAAGACAAGAAAAAGAAATGAAAGGTATAAAGATTTAGAAGGAAGAAACAAAAATGTCTTGGTTGCATATGACATGATCATCTATGTAGAAAATCTGAAAGAACTGATCAAACAACTCCTGAAACAAATAAGTGATTACAGCAAGGTAGCAGGATACAAAGTTAATATGAAAAAGTCTTTCATTTTCCTATATACCAGCAATGAACAAGTGGGATTCAAAGTTAAAAACACAATACCTATTACATTAGGACCCCCCCCCCCAAATGAAATACCTAGGTATAAATCTAAAAAGTATTTACACAGTCTATATAAGGAGATACTAAACTTGAAAGATATCAAAGAAAAACTAGATAAATGGAGAGATATTCATTACCCATAAATAGAAGAGTCAATATTGTCAATATGTCAGTTCTTCCCAACATAATTTCATAATTTAGAGATTCAATGCAATTCCAATCAAAATCCTAGCAAGTTATTTTGTGGACATTAACAAACAGGTTCTAAAGTTTATATGAAGAGACAAAAGACAGAGAGTAGCCAACTCAATATTGAAGAAGAACAAAGTTGGAAGACTGACACTACCTGATGTTGACTTGCTCTAAAACTGCAGTAATCAAGACAGTGTGCTGTTGGTGAAATAATAGACAAATAGATCAATGGAACAGATTAGAGAGTCCAAAAGTAGATCCTCATAAGTATAGTCAACTCATCTCTGACAAAAGGGCAAAAGCAATACAATGCAGCAAATGCAGTCTCTTCGACAAATGGTGATAGATCAACAGGACATACATATGCAAAAAAAAAAAAAAAGAACTTTAACACAGACCTTAAACCCTTCACAAAAGGTATGGTAATAATTTTGATACATTACCAAACTCATGATCCCTGAAAAAAATATTTGATAAGTTGGACTTCATTAAAATGAAAAATTGCTCTGCAACAGATAACACCAAGAGAATGAGAAGACAAGCAACACACTGGGAGAAAATACATGCAAATACACATCTGATAAAGGACTGTTAACCCAAATATAGAAAGAAATAATCTGGAGGACATTATGCCAAGTGAAATAAACCAGACACAGAAAGAAAACTACTGCATGGTCTTATATGTGCAATCTAAAAATGTTAAAGTCACAGAAGCAAAGAGTAGAATGGAGGTTACCAGGGGTAGGGAGGTGGAGGAAATGGGGGAACGTTGGCTAGAGGATACAAAGTTCCAGTTATGGAGGATAATAAGTTTTAGAAATCAAACATACATCATGAAGACTATAGTTAATAATGCTGTGTTATATACTGGAAATTTGATAAAGCGTACATATCAGGTGCATTCAGCACACACACAAACACAATAGTAACTATGTGTGGAGATAAATATGTTAATTACCTTAGTTATAGTAATTACTTCATTATGTACATGTATAACAAAACATCATGTTGTAAACATTAAATATATTTTTTATTAAAAATAAAATAAAATAAATAAGTTTAAAACCCCAAATTTACAAACAACTCAAAAACTCAACAAGAAAACAAAAAAAACCCAATTAAAAAATGGGCCAAGGACCCTAATAGACACCTCACCAAAGAAAATATACAGATGGCACATAAATATATGAAAAGATGCTCCATATTACATGTCATCAGTGAAAAGTAAATTAAAACAATAATGAAATACTCCTAATCATTTCTTAGAATGGTCAAAATGAGGAACACATAACACCAAAAGGATGTGGAGTAACAAGAATTCTCATTCACTTTGTGTGGGGATGCAAAATGGTACAGCTCCTTTGGAAGACAGTTTTATGGTTTCTTACAAAACTAAATATATTCTTGCCATATGACCCAGCTATCACTCTCCTTGGTATTTACTCAAAGGAGGTGAAAACGTATGTTCACACAAAAACCTGCACAAGATGTTTATAGCAGCTTTATTTAGAATTGCCCAAACTTGGAAACAATCAACATGTCCTCTAGGAGGTGAATGGATAAATAAACTGTGGAACATCCAGAAAATGGAACATTATTCAGCACTAAAAGGAATTGAGCTTTCAAGCCATGAAAAGATATGGAGGAAACATAAATGCATATTACTAAGTGAAAGAAACTAATTAAAAAAGGCTTCATATTATAAGATTGTAACATATGGCATCTGAAAAAGGCAAAACTATGAAGGCATGAAAAAGATAAGTACTTTCCAGGAGATAGAGGTGGGGTAAAAATGATGAGTAGGTGAAACAGAGGACTTTTAGAGCAGTGAAATTCTCTGTATGCTGCTATTATGATGAATACATGTCATTAAACATTTTTCCAGACCCTTAGAGTGCAGAACACCAAGAATGAAACCTAACATAAACTATGGACTTTGGGTGTAAATGATCTATCAGTATAGGTTTATCAATTGTAAAAAATGTAATTCTGGTGGGATATGTTGAAATTTGGGGAAGGTGAGCATTTGTGAGAACAGGGGCAGTTATGGGAAATTTTTATACTTTCGATTTTATTGTGAAACTAAAAACGTGTTAAAAATAAAATCTTTTAAATATTTAAAATAATGGTCAAGACATTTGAAAGACATTTCATCAAATAAGTTATATGAATGGCTAATAAACACATGAAAAGATGCTCAATACAATTGCTTTATGAAATGTAAATTAAAAATCACAAAGAGATATCACTATAAACTCACTAGAATGGCTGTGATCCAAAAGACAACTATACTCACTATAGGATATAGTGAGAAACTGGAATGAACATATATTGCTGCTGAAAATTAAAAAGTGGAGCAATCCCTTTGGCAAATAATTTGGCAATACCTTAAAGAGTTAATCATAACTTTAGCATATGACCCAGCAATTACATTCCAAGGTATATACACAAAAAACTAAGAATGTATGTTCAAGGGAAGAAGTAAAACTGTCCCTATTTGCAGATGGTATGATGCTATATATAGAAAACCCTGAAGTCGCCACTAAAAAAATTACTAGAACTAATAAATGAATTTAGTAAAGTTGCAGGATAAAAGATTAATACAGAAATATGTTGCTTTTCTATAGAATAATAATGAATTGTCAGTAAGAGAAAGGAAGGAAACAACTCTGTTTAAAATTGCATCAAAAAGAATAAAACACCTAGGGATAAAAACCAAGAAGGTAAAAGACCTGTACTCTGAAAACTACAAAATATTAATGAAATAAATTGAAGATGATACAAAGAAATGGAAAGATATCCCATGTTCATGGATTGTAAGAATTAACATTGTTAAAACATCCATACTACACAAAGCAATCTACAGATTTAATTCAATCCCCATCAAAATACCCATGACATTTTTCACAGGACTAATAATCCTAAAATTTATATGGAGCCACAAAAGATGCTGAATAGCCAAAGCAATCTTGAGAAAAAAGAACAAAGTTAGAGGTATCATTATCTCTGACTTCAGACTATATTACAAATCTATAGTAATGAAAACATTATGGCACTGGCACAAAAACTAACACATAGATCAATTGAACAGAAAAGAAAACCCAGGAATAAACCCACGTACTCATGGCCAATTAATCTATGACAAAGGAGGCAAAAGCATACCATGGGGAAAAGGCAGTCTCTTCAATAAGTAGTGCTGAGAAAACTGGACAGCTATATGTAAAAGAATGAAATTAGAACATTTTCTCACACCATATACAAAAATAAACTTGAAATTAAATACCTAAATGTAAGACTGGAAACCGTAAAACTCCCAGAAGAAAACATAAACAGACCACTCTTTGATATATATCATAGCAATATTTTTTTGGCTCTGTCTCCTCAGGCAAAAGAAACCAAAACAAAATAAATAAAGTGGATCTGAATAAATTTAAAAGCTTTTGCACAGCAAAGGAAACCATGGCCAAAATGAAAAGACAATCTATTAAATAGGAGAAATATGTGCAAATTATATGTCCAATAAGGGGTTAATACCCAAAATATATAAACAGCTCATACAACTCATTATTTAAAAAATAAAAATAAAAATGGGCAGAAGATTTGAATAGACATTTTTTCAAGGAAGACATAGATGGCCAACAGGCACATGAGAAGATGCTCAACATTGCTTATCATCAGGGAATGTAGATTAAAACCACAATGAGATATTGCCTCACATCTGGCAGAATAGCAATCATCAAAATGACCACAAATAACAAATGTTGGTGAGATTGTGGAGAAAAGGGAACCCCAGGACACTGTTGGTGGTAATGTAAACTGGTGCAGTCATTATGAAAAACAATACGGAGTTTCTTCAAAGGAAGTAAAAATAGAACTACCCTATGATCCATCAATTCCTGGGTATATATATAAAGAAAATGAAAACACTAATTCGAAAAGATATATGCACCCCAATGTTCTTAACAGCATTATTTACAATAGCCAAGGTATGGAAGCAACCTAAGTGTCCATCAACAGACGAATGGATAAAGAAGATGTGTTATACATATACAATGGGGTATTACTCAGCCATAATAAAAGAATTAAAATTTGCCATTCAAAACAACATGGATGGACCTGGAGGGTATTATGCTTAGTGAAATCTGTCAGACAGAGAAAGACAAATACTGTAAGTTTTCACTTATATGTGGAAATTAAAAAACGAAACAAATTAATAAATATTACAAAACAGAAACAGACTCACAGATATAGAGAATAAACTAATGTTTGCCAGTGGAAGAGTGATAGGAGAGGGGCAAGATAGGGGTATAGGATTAAGAGGACAAACTACTATGTGTAAAATAAATAAGATACAAGGTTGATAGTACAGCAAATGGAATACAACCATTATTTTGTAATAAATTTAAATGGAGTATAATCTATAAAAATATTGAATCACTATGTTGTATGCCTGAAACAAATATAATTTTGTAAGTCAACTATATGCCAATAAAAAGAACATGTTAACACAAAGACTTGAATAAAATGTTCATAGAAGCATTAGTCATAATAGCTGTAAAATTGACAGAATCCATATTGTGGTTAAACAAAATGTGGTTTTATACAATGGAGTACTATTTAGAAATAAGAAAGAAACAAACTACTATTGTACACTATAGGGGAACCTTAAAAATATTATGCCAAGGGAGAGAAGACAGATACAAAAGAATGTATCCTGCATGACCTTATTTACATGAAATTTCTATAAAAGGCAAATCTTTAGCCACTGAAGCAGAATAGTACCTGGATTAGAAATGAGAGTGGGGATTGATTGTAAATGGGCCTGAGATAAATTTTGGGGGTGATATAAATGTCCTAAAACTGGATTGTAGTGATGGTTGCACAACTTTCCAAACTGGCAAGGAGTATGTGTGATGTGTCTTCTGCTTGATATTGCTGTGAACCTGAAACTGCTATAAAAATGAAATCTATTTAAAAGTTTAATTAATTCATATGATGAAGTACATGCATGAATTGCATATATGTGTACAGAAAAAACTATATATAGAATACACACATATATATAGTAACATACAGAAAAGAAAGCATAGTATATTACAATTTGTGTAAAACAAGGAAGACAGCATGTACACTTACACCCAAATCATAGAATGATAGAGAGATACACAAAAAAATGTTAAGCAATTGCCTTTGATGAGACAAGACAATTGGGGAATCCGGAATATATAGGATTGGAGATATATTTTCTTTTGTAATACAAGATACTTTTTATTCTGTGCATGCATTACTTTTTCAAATAAAACATTTAAAGTATATTTAAGAGAACATGGTTAACACTGTTAGTAATAATATTAATTTATAAATCATAGAATCCTGTACTATGAATGTCAGAAATAAAAAGAATCTTAAAGGTTATCTGATGCTTGATGATATGACATTCTTGGAAAGTGCTCACTCAGCCTTTACATGAACTCCTTAAATAACTGGGAACTCGCCAATCTATATATAGTACATGGACTGTTCAGGCTACTGGAGAATTGATTTTTATACTGAACTGTATTCTGTCTCCCTCCTTCACCCATTGCTCTTAGTTTTATCCCCTGGGGCCATAGAGAAAAAGGTGAATCATCTATCCATATGACAACTTGTAAGAAATAAAAATGCAAACTAATTTCTGTTTTTGTTTCTTTTTCGTTTGTTTTTCTTTTTTGTTTGAGCAGATCTTAAAAGCATCCATAGAGAAGATAGCAATAATGAAAATTCTCTCAGTGTTATCCCAATTTTTATATTATCAAGGCATCCTAATAATTTAATAGTGGTATCATACTTTTAAGGAAAAACTAATATTACTTTGTTAGCATATAAATATACAATTTACTCAAAATATTTAATCAAAGTAAATATACTATTTACTCATACAATTTTCTTTTTATCCACAGATAGATTATTAAAATAGAGGATAGGGAGAAATAATGCAGTGATACCACTCTAACAAAGTTGACACTTGGCAGCATTGTTCCTACAGTTTTTAAAGTGATAGGATTCTGTGTCTTTCTAAAATCTCAATTTCTCCCTTGGGTATATCCTCTGGAACCTAATCAAAGCAGTTAGAAAGGTATAAACAACAATGTTTTTATTTATTTATTTCCCGCACTATGCTATTCCACTAGGCAAAAATAAAATTACTATTGAATATAAAAGGGACTTCCTGTTGGTAGTTCTGCAACTTTATGAACAAGTCTAATCTTCAAAAGTAAAAATTTAAATGTGAACATTTTCTCACTCAATCATAAGCCCTGAAGAATTGCATGAGGAAATAAAACGTAAACTTTTATACAATTAACACTTTGATTTATAAAATAACGCAGATGTGTGCTTGCTAAAATCGTTAAAGAACAAGGAGGGAAGCCTATTTTCATACAAAGTAAAACCACTGGAGAGGTAAATAAAATTATAAAAGCAGCAAAACTAGGCGAGTACTTATTCTGGTGTCCACATCATTTACACATACGAGCGCCTGTGGAAAAACAATTTACCTTCAATACATGTCTTCCAAAACGTGCTCCATGAAGTACTGACCCAGCAAGATGATTCATTAAGATATGCTTTATAAGATATTGTCCTCTTGGAGATTTTCCATACCCATTAGCACATTAAAAGCTCTGGGAAGTGTGCTGCATTTAAGAAACCCATTTAACTTTGATTATCCTATCATTTCCAAATCTATTTGACTAAGAAAATCTTTTATTGCAAACACTGATTAGCAACCAAGTAAACTGATGTTTAATGGAATTGACATTGGGAAATTGTGCCTAAGATGAACACATTTTTATCAGAGCCTACATATCTGCAAACTTTTCAGAATTCCTTAAAAAAAAAACATTATCTTAAATACTTTTGAAATAAAGACAGATACTTCTATTTATCTGGTGAATGGGACAATTAAGCAAAAGTGCTATAATTGTTTGCCTTTAAAAAAAACAGCGGTTGTCTCCTGTAGGAAAATCATTCAGAGGAAAAAAATGATGGCAAGAATAATAGTAAGGAAGTGGAAAGATAAATGTATACATAGTGGAGATATATGGCCAAGTTATTAGAGAAAATTTAAGTGTGTGGAGAATGGTAGCATTGTTAAAAATTAAGCCAACAACATGATTTTTTACCAACTTTGTTAGAACAAGAACCATTGCCTTAAGACAACGGAATATCTGCAGTTCACATAATGCAAGGTGGAGTCAATCTCTTGGATGATTATTTTTCAGTTTTCCTTGGCTTATCTTTTTTACCCCAAAATCCTAAATATGGACGTTCTCCAAGACCTAGTACTAGGCCTATTTTTCTTTCTATGCACTATTATCCTCATAACTCTCCTATATTCTTATAGTTTCAATAATCATTAGTAACACAAGCAATCTATTCCCAAATCCATATCTCTAGGTCAAATATGTTTTCGTGCTTCAGTTCAGCATATAATGCACATGTGGAATATTTCCCTTCATAGGTCTTACCCATAGGTACCTCAACCAAAGTATTTCTAAAACCAAACACCTTCCTTTTTAGCCCATCCAGATTATCTATCAGGTATCTCAATTTCTATCATCTTTGTTTTCTTTTTCTCTGCCTAAGAACCTTTTCCCTGATCCCACATTTCTTAATACAATTACCTTATTTTGAGACTTTTGTGACCTCATGCCTGGACCACTGCAATAGTTTTATAACTGATATCACCATCTCTAGCGTCTTCCCCAACCCATGATGGAAACTTGTTTTGATAATACCACTTTCCTCATCTCAATTTACTAGTGATTCCTCACTGCTTATAGAATATTTAGAGTTCTCTATTAAATTCAGAAAACTTTTTCATACTCATTTTGCACTTTATTCCTAAATAAATTTTCTTCTCCAATCAAACTGGCCTACTCACCTGTCACCAGCACCCCCTCAGGCACCTCATACTTGCACAACCTGATGGCTTCATTAATCCCATTTTTACTCTTCTCTCCATCTAAACTCTAGTCATCCTTTAGCCCATAATTCAAAGCTCCTTTCCTCTGTGAAACACTTATTTATTTATCCAAACAGGGTTTGGCTAGTCCTTATTCTGGCCCAGGCTCTATGCTAACACCTAGGAATGCAATAATAAGAAATAGTTATTATGGTCAATAAGCTTATCATCTAGTGATAGAAATGATCAGAAAGGTACAATTTCCTATATAGTATAAGAAATGCAATTATTGATTTATGTATCAGTTTGTAGATACCATAGGATCAGGAAAAATTTCACAAAAGAAGAGACACTTAATCTGAAAATTTTAAAACAAATCATAGGTGTTTAGAAAGCACCAGACAAAAATATTAATGGGACTAAGTATTTTTTAACCCAGAACAATCTACAAATAGAAATAATGATTGTCTTCAAATATTTAAATGATTATTGTGCAAAAGACAGACTTGTACTGCATAGTTTGGCTTTGGCTCTACTGAGTTTGAGGTTTCTGCATGAAATTCAAATGTGGATTCCAATAAGTAGTTAAATATACAATTCTGGGGTTCAGAAGAGTGTTATCATTAGTCATGATGAATACATGTCTTATTTATTAAACATAATTAAGGGCCTACTATGGGTTTAGTGATTTTCAGAATACTTGCATGTATTATTTTATTTTATTGTCTTAATAATCTTATTTGGCAGGTATTATTATTATTTTTTATTTTTATTTTTATTTTTTTTTGCTGTATGCAGGCCTCTCACTGTTGTGTCCTCTCCCATTGCGGAACACAGGCTCCAGACGCGCAGGCCCAGCGGCCATGGCTCATGGGCCCAACCGCTCCATGGTATGTGGGCTCTTCCCAGATCGGGGCACGAACCCGTGTCCCCTGCATTGGCAGGTGGACTCTCAACCACTGCGCCACCAGGGAAGCCCGGTAGGTATTATTATTATCCTATTTAATATGCGAGAAAAGCAAGGCATAGAAAAACAGATTTGGGAGTAATCATCAGGATCAGGTGAGGCACGATATAGACAAAATTTCTTAGGCTAAGTGGGTAGATTCAAAGCATTGTCTGATAAAACTCTACAATGATGGGAATGCTCTATAATCTGCATTGCCTTATACAGAATTCACTATCCACGTGTCATTATTGAACACTTGAATTATAGCTAATGTGACTGAGGAGTTGAATATTTAATTTTAATTAATTTAAATTTAAATAGCCACTTGTGACTAATGGCTACTGTATTGGGCAGCACAGGTAGAATGAGAAATAAAGAGGGTCAAAGTTGAAACTTAGAGGATGTTAACATCTAAGTGATGAATACATGTAAATTAGAGTCTAAAGAACATTTTTGATCACCTTGGCCTAAAGTAACTTAATCTTCTACATTCCTTTTCATCTACCACCTACCTCATTCATTTGGGATATATTTTATATGGCTAAGTTCATGTGTACATGAAATTGTCAATAATCACAGCATAATTACTAGTGAATCAAGTAAGAATATTTAAAAAAATTTTCCCATGTTCAGTGTATGATACAGTGTTAGTGTCTATAAATCATTGCTACTTAATTGACTTGTTTGGTCAGAACATGTTTACAATCACTTTTAAGGAGTTATTTAGCTTTTATATATTGACAGGTTGTTCCCAACCAAGGGAAGAAGAATCTAATATAGTACAGAATTTGTATTTAAGTTAAATGAACAATGGTGTAGTACACACAGCTATATAAGCTTTTGAAATTTCCAGAATTTGTCTTTGTGTAACATATATCAAACTCCTTCCCTCATTATAAATAATGATATAAAAATATTTGGGGGCTTCCCTGGTGGTGCCGTGGTTGGGAGTCCGCCTGCCGATGTGGGGGACACGGGTTCGTGCCCCAGTCCAGGGGGATCCCACGTGCCATGGAGCGGCTGAGCCCGTGAGCCATGGCCGCTAAGCCTGCACGTCCAGAGCCTGTGCTCCGCAACAGGAGAAGCCACAGTGTTGAGAGGCCCGCGTACCTCAGAAAAAAACAAAAACAAAAAACTATTTGGTGCACTGAGTTAATTACAGTGAGAGTTATTATTTAATAAGTATATGAAACTGTGTTTGTTCTGAGTTATTTTTCCCCCTTGGTGCATTGTTATTCCTACGCTTCAATGACTCATAAAAATAATCACATCCTTCATATCTTTGCTGGAATTTCTATCTTGCAATTAATAAAGGGTTTAACGTATACTTTTAAATTTTTTTTTTCACTGAGGGAGCCAGGAACTAAATTTATCTACTTAATACAAAATATTCAGATCAGGAGGAACAACTCAGGTTTCATTATGCTTTGCTGTTAGTTTAAAAAATTATTTCTGTTGCCCTGAGTTTCAAACTTTAAAACAGAAAATTCAGTCCATAGATGGTTTGCTGTAACTAAATTGTGACAAACAGAGAGCTGAGTACTGTGACAGAATGCAAACATTCTTAACCTACCACATATAAATGAGAGTATTCAACAACTGTGTGTTGAATTGGACAAGCTGTTCTTATAGGAACACACTTTTAGGACAACTATATTCAAATTTACATTTTATTTGTAGGTTAAACTAACTGGAAGGTTTTAACACTTTAACAAATATGCCTCTGTGAAACCTAATTAAAACCTTGGCATTATTATAGCCACTCAAATATAAATTATACTCATCTTAAATGGCAAATTGGATCTTTCTGCCTATACTTACACAACACTGATTACTCCAATAGGGAAATATAATCATTAGGTTTGGTTTATATGACAAATACATGATTATTTGTACAAAGGTAAAGAATTGACTACATTTGTTAGTTTTAAGTTCTTTGCAGTCATATAATCATAGACTGAGTTTCAAAGAGATCAAAATGATAAAAACACATGGAGTGAGAATTAAACCACTTTAGCCATAGTCTTGGTTTTGTCATGAACTGGATATGAGAACATGATCAATCATCTGATTCTCTTTAGAAGCAAATCTTCTCATCTGTAAAATGAGGGAGTTGGAATATTGGACAATTTGAAGGTTGTCTTCTAGTACTCTGAGTATGTCAGAAAGCAGAACTGGTGATAAATAGTACAGAAACCTGAATTTAGTGACATGTACAGTAAGATTTTTTAGAGGAGCTGTCATCTAGTGAACAAAATACTGAATCCAGTCTTTCTTCTGATTACCACACATATGGGTTCTACTAACTGAAGTAATAACTTAGTTTACAACTCCAGGACAATAACAATACCAGTTTAAAATTAATTATCTCTTTATCATGCTTATGTTGGGAAGAAGAGTTAGCAAGCTGGATCAACTAGCCTCTTAGTGTATAAAAATGTTGATATGATAGCATAGGTGCATCATTACTGAAATGCCCATGCCTGTCTCCATATAATAAAATCAAAAACACAAATCAAGAGTAACATTACTATTATCCTACTAATTTAAAAATACAATTAATAAAGAATTTGGAAATTCTTAAAGAAAAAAATAGAAGTGGATTAAGTGGAATTGGAGAGTTAAGATGGTGGAGGAGTAGATAGATGTGCATTTCATCTCTCTCTACGGATGCATCAGGAATACATCTATAGATGCAACAATTCTCACAGAACACCAGCTGAACACTAGCATAAGAACTTGGACAACAGAAAGGACTATAAAGATCCCTTCATAACTGAGTAGGATGAAAAAAAGAAGGGAGAAAGAGGAGGAGAGGAAGCAGGACAGGACCTGCACCCTGGGGAGGGGACGCTGAAGCAGATAAGAGATTCACGAATTCAGGGAAACCCCCTCTCCAATGGGGAAATCAATTGGGACAGAAGGGAAGCATTTCAGATTGTTGGAAGAGGGTGAAGCAGCTGATCTGTGGCAGACTGGACAGAGTGAGAAATACACAGATGGTCCATACCACAGGACCTTATTGCCCCAGATTAAGACATGTGTTCACAGGTGTGCAAGGGGTCTGGGAGCTGGAGGTTGAGAATTGGAGAACAGCTCTGGAGCAAGAACTGCTGCTGGCTGTAGGGAGACAGACTGAGGGGACAGGAGGGAGGAAATCAGCAGCAGGGAATGCCTATGGAGGAAGACCAGCCTGCCATGGAAGCAGGGTGCTATTGCTGAGTCACATGCAGGGGGAGGAGCCACTATTGTAACCTCTCTCCCCCCACATGCTGGCGCCTGCCAACAACAATAAAAGACACCCTCTCAAGATTGGCTCTCACGTGCCAGTTGCTGAGCAATAAAAAAAAGCCCCCTCAAGGCTGGCCCTCATGTGCCTTATGCTGGGCACCAGAAAAGGCCCTCACTAGGACTATATCTCTTGTTCCTGTGGCGCTAGCTTCCCTGTGCATTTGGTGCCACCAGGGCTCCTGTAATCAAAGCACTCATGCCACCTCTGTGCCCTGTCCTCACTGGAGCAGACCCAGGAGCTCCAAGGCAGCCTCAGGACCAGACTACTGTGGGTGGACCACATGCAAAGATGGGGATAAAACCAAAGCTGAAACCAAGGAGCCGGGCGACTAAGGAAGAAGATCAAAAATATTTCCATCAGCTGTAGAAGCTGAAGATTAAATCCCCACATTCAGCTAGGTAGACACTGGGTCTGTATAATACCTGAGTAGACAAAGAGTGTTCCCACAAATGAAAAGGGTCTAGCTCTGACAGCTGTGGACATTGGGGCAAGCACCCACAGGAATTGGGCCAGATCAGCATCTGAGTGTTCCCCACAGGGCCCAGAGCAGGTTCAGAGACCATCCCAGAGGCAGAAGAGAGCCTCTTGGGGAGGCAGAGTTGGGCTGTGGATCACGGCATGTGCAAGGACACTTAGAGCGAAGACCCCAGGGAAACATAATTATTACTATAAATTTTATTATGTTTTGATTCATTCTGTTGTTGGTTCTGGCTTTTCTTTTCTTTGTTTGTTTGTAGTTGTTCTTTTAGGTATTTTTGTTATTTAGTCTTTTGGGATCTTCGTGTTTTATAACATACTTTTTCTTTTTTTATATATTTCTATTTTTACTTCACTTTTCTATTGTTCTGTGTTCTTTTCCCTTGTATTTTTTCTTTAATATATTTTTACTTTTTTATATTTCCATTTCTACTTTGCTATTCTGTTGTTCTGTGTTTTCTCCCTTTTTACTTTATTTTATTTAATCATTTTTATCAGTTTGTTCTGTTTCCTTGCTTTATTCTTCAGTTGGCACACTGCTTTGGTTTTGTATTTAGGTTTTGTGTTTTTGTTGGTTGTGATGCTAATTGTTTGATTTCATTTTGGGGTTCTTCTGTTTGTCTGGTTGTTTTCTTGCTTTTTGTTTTATTTGGTTCTTTTGTTTGTTTGTCTATCTGTGTATTTTATTTCCTTGTTTCTGTTTTTGTTTGATTTTGTTTATACCATTTCCTGGGGTTTTGTTTGTCTTTATTTTTTCTTTCTTTAATATAAAGTTTATGTTTCTATTTCCACTTTGCTTTTCTGTTGTTCTGTCTTCTTTCCCCTTTCTTTTTTTCTATTTTTCAAATCATTTTTCTCAATTTGTTTTGTTTCCTTGCTTCATCCTTCATTTGGCACTCTGCTTTGTTCTTTTTTTGTTTTGTGTTTTTGGTAGTTTTCCTTTTAAGTGTTTGATTACATTCATGTATTCTTTTGTTTGTCTGATTGTTCTCTTGCTTTTTGTATTATTTAGTTCTGTTTTTGTTTCTTTTCTGTGTGTGCTTGTTTCTATATTTGTTTCTTTGATTTTACTTTTTACCATTTGTCTGGAGTTCTTTTAGTTACGTTTTTTATTTAATCCTTTTTTTTTTTGTGGTACATGGGCCTCTCACTATTGTGGCCTCCCCAATTGCAGAGCACAGGCTCCAGATGTGCAGGCTCAGTGGCCATGGCTTATGGGCCCAGCTGCTCCACACCATGTGAGATTGTGCCAAACTGGGGCACAAACCCGTGTCCCCTGCATCAGCAGGCGGGCTCTCAACCACTGTGCCATGAGAGAAGCCCTTTAATCCTTTTTATTGCAAGGATGAGTGATTTGTGGGGTCTTGGTTCCTAGACAGGAAGTCAGACCTGAGGCTCTGGGGTGGGAGCACTGAGTCCAGGATACTGGACCACTAGAGAATTCCAGGCCCCAGGGAAGATTAATCAATGAGACCTGTCACGGAGGCCACTATTTGAATCCAAGACCTGGCTCCACCCAACTGCCTGCAGCTCACAGCATTGGACGCCTCACACCAAACAACAAACAAAACAGGAATACAAACACACCCATCAGCACACAGACTACCTAAAGTCATACTAAGCTGACAGGCATCACAAAACACACCAGCTGACATGGCCCTGCTCATCAAAGGGAAAAGATGCAGCTCTGCCCAACAGAATGAAGGCACAAGTCCCTCCCATCAGGAAAATTATGCAAGACACCGAGCAAACCTCACCACTGAGGGTAGAGAACAGAAGAAAGAGGAAATACAACCCTGCAGCCTAGGGTAAGGAGACCTCAAATACTGTAAATTAGAGAAAAAGAGATGACAGAGCAATATCTTGGAGGCAAATGAGCAAGATAAAACCTCACAAGACCAAATGAATGAAGAGGAAATAGGCAAACTACCTGAAAAAAAATTCAGTCATAACAGTAAAGATGATACAAAATCATGTAAATAGAATAGAAAAAATACAAGAAAATTTAACAAGGACCTAGAAGAAGTAAACAACACACAAATAATAATAAACAATACAATAACTGAAATTTAAAATACTCTAGAAGGAATCAATAGCAGAATAACTGAGGCAGAAAAACGGATAAGTGAGCTAGAAGATAGAATGGTGGAAATAACACCTGCAAGCAGAATTTTAAAAAAAGAATGAAAAGAATAGAAGAGAGTCTCAAACAGCTCTGAGACCACATTTAATGCACCAACATTTGAATTATAAGGGTCCCAGAATTGGAAGAGAAAAAGAAAGGGTCTGAGAAAATATTTAAAGGGACTATAGTCAAAAACTTCCCCAACATGAGAAAGGAAATTGTCAATCAAGACCAGGAAGCGCAGAGAGTCCCATACAGGACAAACCCAAGGAGAAACATGCCAAGACACATATTAATCAAGCTAACAAAAATTAAACACAAAGAAAAAATATTAAAAGCAGCAAGGGAAAAGCAACAAATAACCTACAAGGGAATCCCCATAAGGTTAACAGCTGATCTTTCAACAGAAACAATGCAGGCCAGAAGGGAATGGCAGGATATATTTAAAGTGATGAAAGGGAAAAAAATTACAACCAAGATTACTCAACCCAGCAAGGATGTCTTTCAGATTCGATGGACATATCAAAAGATTTACAGGGCTTCCCTGGTGGCGCAGTGGTTGAGAGTCCGCCTGCCGATGCAGGGGACACAGGTTTATGCCCCAGCCTGGGAAGATCCCACATGCCATGGAGTGGCTGGGTTTGTGAACCATGGCCACTGAGCCTGCGCATCTGGAGCCTGTGCTCCACAACAGAAGAGGCCACAAGAGTGAGAGGTCCATGTACCACAAAAAAAAAAAAGAAAAGATTTACAGACAAGCAAAAGTTAAGACAATCCAGCACCACAAAATCAGCTTTACAACAAATGCTAAAGGTAGTTTTCTAGGCAGGAAACACAAGAGAAGGAAAATGCCTACAAAAACAAATGCAAAACAATTAAGAAAATGGTAATAAGAGAATAGGTATCAAAAATTACCTTAAATGTAAATGGATTAAATTCTCCAACCAAAAGACACAGGTTTGCTGAGTGGATAAAAAATAAGACCTGTATATATGCTGCCTACAAGAGACCCACTTCAAACCTAGGGACACATAGAGACTGAAAGTGAGGGAATGGAAAAAGATATTCCATGCAAATGGAAATCAAAAGAAAGCTGTAGCAGTAATTCTCATATCAGACAAAATAGGCTTTAAAACAAAGCATTTTAAAAGACACAAGGAAGGACATACATAATGATCAAGAGATCAATCCAAGAAGAAGATAAAAAAATTGTAAATAACTATGAACATAACATAGGAGCACCTCAATACATAAGGCAAATGCTAAAAGCTATAAGGGGGGAAATTGACTGTTACACAATACTGGTAAGGGACTTTAACACCCCACTAACGCCAATGGAGAGATCATCCAAACAGAATATAAACAAGGAAACACAAGCTTTAAAAGTCACATTAGAGCAGATGGACTTAATCAATATTTATAGGACATTCCATCCAAAAACAACAAAATACATTGTCTTTTGGAATGCCGAAGGAATATTCTCCAGGAAAAATCACATCTTGGTTTACAAAACAAGCCTCAGTAAATTGAAGAAAACTGAAATCAGATCAAGCATGTTTTCCAGCCACAGTACTATAAGATGTTAAATTAATTACAGGAAAAATACTGAAAAATATATATATATAGGCTAATCACTATGCCACAAAATAACCAAGAGATTACTGGAGAAATCAAAGAGAAAATTAAAAAAATACCTAGAAAAAAATGATAACACAAACACAATGACCCAAAAAATATGGGATGCAGCAAAAGCAGTTCTAAGAGAAAAGTTTATAGCAGTATAATCCTACCTCAAGGAACAAGAAAACTCTCAAATAAAAAAACTAATCTTATGCCTAAAGCAATTAGAAGAAGAACAAATACCCAAAATTAACAGAAGGAAAGAAATCATTAAGAACAGGTCAGAAATAAATAAAAAAGAAGTGAAGGAAACAATAGCAAGGATCAATAAAACTAAAGGCTTGTTCTTTGACAAGATAAACAAAATTGATAAACCATTAGCTAGACTCATCAAGAAGAAAAGGGAGAAGACCCAACGCAATAAAATTTGAAATGATAAAGCAGAAGTAAGCACTGACACTGTAAAAATACAAAGGATCATGAGAGATTATTACAAGCAACTATATGCCAATAAAATGGACAACCTGGAAAAAAAATGGACAAATTCTTAGAAAAGCACAACCTACTGAATGAATCAGGAAGAAATAGAAAATATAAACAGACCAATCACGAGCACTGAAATTGAAACAGTGATTAAAAATCTTCCAACAAACAATAGCCCAACACCAGGTGGCTTCACAGGTGAATTCTATCAAAGAGTTTGAGAAGAGCTAACACCTATCCTTCTCAAACTCTTACCAAATATAGCAGAGAGAGGTACATTCCCAAACTCATTCTACATGGCCACCATCACACTGAAGCCAAAACCAAAGACACCACAGAAAAAAGAAAATTACAGGCCAATATAAATGATGAGCATTGACACAAAAATACTCAATGAAACACTAGCAAATAGAATCCAACAGCACATTAAAAGGATCATACACCATGATCAAGGGGGGTTTATCCCAGGAATGTAAGGATTCTTCAATATATGCAAATCAATCAATGTGATACACCATATTAACAAATTGAATGATAAAAACCATATGCTCATCTCAATAGATGTAGAAAAAGCTTTTGACAAAATTCAACACCCATTAATGATAAAAAATCCCCAGAAAGTGGACATAGAGGGAACATACCTCAACATAATAAAGGCCATATATGATAAACCCTCAGCAAACGTTATTCTCAATGGTGGAAAACTGAAAGCATTTCCTTTAAAATCAGGAAGAAGACAAGGCTTTCCACTGTCACCAATATTATTTATCATAGTTTTGGAACTTTTAGCCATGGAAATCAGAGAAGAAAAAAAATAAAATGAATCAAACTTTGAAAAGAGTAGTAAAAATGTCATTTTCTGCAGATGACATACTATACATTGAAAATCCTAAGGATGTCACCAAAAAATTACTAGAGCCAATCAATGAATTTGGTAAAGTAGCAGGATATAAAATTATTGCACAGAAATCTCTTGCATCCCTATACAATAATAATGAAAAATCTGAAAGAGAAATTAAGAAAACACTCCCATTTACCATTGTAACAAAAGGAATAAAATACCTAGGAATAAACCTACCTAAGGAGGCATATGAACTGTGTGCAGAATACTATAAGACACTGGTGAAAGGAATCAAAGATGATACAAACAGATGGAGAGATATACCATTTTCTTAGATTGGAAGAATCTACATTGTAAAAATGACTATACTACCCAAAGCAATCAACAGATTCAGTGCAATCCTTACCAAATTCCCAATGGCATTTTTCACAGAACTAGAACAAGAAATTTTACAATTTGTATGAAAAAAAAAGACCCAAATAGCCAAAGCAAACTTGAGAAAGAAAAATGGAGCAGGAGGAATCAGGTTCCCCGACTTCAGACTATACAACAAAGCTACAGTAATCAAGAAAATATGGTAGTGGCACAAAAACAGGAATATAGATCAATGGAACAGGATAGAAAACCCAGAGACAGACCCACGTATATATGGTCACCTTATTTTTGACAAAGGAGACAAGTATATACAGTGGAGAAAAGACAGCCTCTTCAATAAGTGGAGCTGGGGAACCTGGAGAGCTACATGTAAAATAATGAAATTAGAACACTTCCTAACACCACGTACAACAATAAACTCAAAATGGATTAAAGACCTAAATATATGGCCAGAAAAAAGAACTCTTAGAGGAAAACATAGACAGACACTCTAGGACATAAATCACATCAGGATCATTTTAGACACATCTCCTAGAGTAATAGAAATAAAAACAAAAATAAGCAAATGGGACCTAATGAAACAAAAGCTTTTGCACAGCAAAGGAAACCATAGACAAGATGAAAAGACAACCCTCAGAATAGGAGAACATGTTAGCAAATGAAGCAACTGAACAATGATTAATATTGAAAACATACAAGCAGCTCATAGAGCTCAATATCAAAAAAACGATCAACCCAATCCAAAAATGGGTGGAAGACCTAAATAGACATTTCTCCAAACAAGACATACAGATTGCAGACAAACACATGAAAAAATTTTCAACATCACTAATCATTAGAGAAATGCAAACCAAAATCACAATTAGGTATCACCTCACACCATTCAGAATGACCATCATCAAACAATCTGGAAACAATAAATGCTGGAGAGGGTGTGGAGAAACGGGAACCTTCCTGCCCTCTTGGTGAGAATGTAAATTGCTACAACCACCAAGGAGAACAGTATGAAGGTTCCTTAAAAAACTAAATATAGAGCTACCATATGACCCAGCAATCCCATTACTGGGCATATACCCTGAGAAACCCATAACTTAAAAAGGCACATTAAAAAAAAAAAGGTACATGTACCATAATGTTCATTGCAGCACTATTTACAATAGCCAGGACATGGAAGCAACCTAAATATTCATTGACAGCTGAATGGATAAAGAAGATGTGTTGCATATATACAATGGAATATTACTCAGCTATAAAAAGGAAAAAAATTGAGTAACTTGTAGTGAGGTGGATGGATCTAGAGTCTGTCATACCGAGTGAAGTAAGTCAGAAAGAGAAAAACAAGTACCATAAGCTAATGCATATATAAGGAAGCTAAAAAATCGGTACTGTTGGGGCTTCTCTGGTGGCGCAGTGGTTGAGAGTCCACCTGCCAATGCAGGGGACACGGGTTTGTGCCCCTGTCCGGGAAGATCCCACATGCCACCGAGCTGCTAGGCCTGTGAGCCATGGCTGCTAAGCCTGCATGTCCAGAGCCTGTGCTCCACAACGGGAGAGGCCACAGCAGTGAGAGGCCCATGTAACGCAAAAAAAAAAAAAAAAAAAAAAAAAAAAAGGCACTGTTGAACCTAGTGGAAGGGCAGGATTATTATTATAGAAGTAATAATATCTAAAATAAAGATAGCCAAAAACATTTTGGTGAGGTCTTTAGCTAGTTTCAGATCATCATAACAGTATTTTTATATTTGAAATATATCCATTAATTCATTGTATGGTTTAAGTCTTAAAATTACTGGCATGAGGGATTGATCAAGATAGTGGAGTAAGAGGATGTGGAACTCACCTCTCCCCATGAACACATCAAAGTACATCTACATGTGGAACAATTCTCACTGAAAACTAACTAGAGACTGGCAAAAATATTCCTGTATAACCAAAGCTGTAAGAAAAATACACATGGAACCAGGTAGAAAGGAGAGAGAAGTAATGAGGTTGGGACGGAAATCAGGGAAGAAAGGAGAATACGTGGGTGGAAATCCATCCTGTGGAGTAAGAAGTTCGAGCCACATATTAGGTGCCCCAGTCCTGGGCTTGAACACATGGAAGGTGAGCCTCCTTAGCAGGTTGGAGGTACACTGGGACTAATATGAGGTATGTGGGAAGAGTGGACTCCACTTATGAGGAGTGTACAAGGCTTTCTTGCTCTTAAGGCAGGAAAGAAACGGCTAATTGAGCATCACTGTAGTGGCTGCCTGGTTTCCCACATGCAACCTGGTTTCCCAGACCCCAGCCTGAGCCTAGCAAAAGCTTACTTCACCTTGCAGCTCCCCGCTGGAGCGAGGCCTACCATGACTGGGGAGAGAGCTCAGCCATGGGATGCAGAGGTGACTCAGTCCCAGGGCTGCATCTGAGAGCAGAGGGGGAGGCCATTGCTGGGGTTTACACAGGCAACCCATCAGGAACAGTCCCAATCTCTGATGGCAGCTAGATCAACACAGCCTTTACCCTGAAACATGCAAAGAGCTCATACAGGCCTTGTGTACCCTGTGGAGTGCCTCTACCGCAGGGCAGGTTTGTCAGAGTAGGGGGAAGTGATCAGCTGTGAGGGACAAATAAGACTCATGCTGGGGGTTACCATTCCTGGGGTTTGCACAGGAGGCATGTCAGAGTCAGCCTGGATCTCTCTCTGGGACTGGCCCACAGAAGCCTGCACCGTGTCACAAGCTGAGAGCCAGCATTGGTCCCACTTGCTCTAGCAATATTCCCCTCTGGGGCAAGTGGACTGGTGCTGGGAGATAGGAGAGCACACATTTAAAGGGAACAGAGCCAGCTAAGACTCAACCCTCAGGGCTTCTGATCCATCAATGTGGGATCCAAACTCACCCATGATAGTGAGGAGATGGCCACTGACCAGAGGGAAAGCCCTGCCTTATATTGTAAGTCCCCTACATACAAATGAGTTCCATTCCAAGAGCACATTCATAAGTCCAATTTGTTCATAAGTCTAACAAAGTTAGCCTAGATACCAACTAACACAATTGGCTATCTAGTACTGTACTGTAACAAGTGTACATTCCCATCTTTGAAAGTTTGCAACTAGAAGGTTTGTATGTACGGGACTTACTGTATACAAAAATCAACTGAGTTTCAATTCACTAGCAATGAACAATATGAAAATGAAATTAAGAAATAATTCCATCTGCAGTATCATAAACAAAATACTTAGGAATACATTTAGTCAAGGAGCCACAAGACATACTGTGAAAATTAAAAACATTGTTAGGATAAATTAGAGAATATTTAAATAAATGGAATGACATCCTGGGTTCATGGATTGGAAAACTTAATATTGTCGTGATGGCAAAGAGGGAAGACATGACTTTTGTTCACATCAAATCTATCTCTCTCACCAAATGCACTGGGCACACAAACATTATATAGGGATGCTCACACAAAAGGACACCTCTTCAAGACCACAATAGGTAACTGTTTCACCTAATTTCATAGAGACAAAGAAAGATAAGCAAAATGAAAAGACAGGGATTTTCTCAATTGAAACAGCAAGAGAAAAGCTCTGAAAAAACAACTAATGAAACAGAAATAAACAATTAACCAGATACAATATTTTAAGTATTAGCAATAAGAATGATAACAGAATTAGGGAAAAGAATAGACAAACAGTGAATTTTAACAAAGAATTAGGAAATATAGAAAAAAGCCAGTTAGAACTAAAAAATACAAACACTGAAATGAAAACACAATAGAAGGATGAATAGCAGACTAAGTGTTACAGAAGAATGCATATGTGATATGGAAGTTACAGTAATGGAAATCACCCAATTAGAACAACAAAAAGAAAAACAAACTAAAAAAAAGAGATAACCCTTGGATTATACAGGTCCCCGAAGGAGAAGAAAGAGAAGGGGGTCAAAGATATATTTGATGAAGTATAGCATTCCTATACACTAGCAACAAAAGATGAGAAAGAGAAATTAAGGAAACTATCCTACTTACTACTGCAAAAGAAGAATAAAACACCTAGGAATAAACCTACCTAAGGAGGCAGAACATCTATACTCAGAAAACTGTAAGATACTGATGAAAGAAACATGACAGAAACAGATGGAGAGATATACCATGTTCTTGGATTGGAAGAATCAATATTGTGAAAATGACTATACTACCCTAAGCAGTCTAAAAATTCAAGGCAATCCCTGTCAACTTACCAATGGCATTTTTCACAGAATTAGAAACAAAATTTTTACAATTTGTATAGAAACACAAAAGACCTCAAACAGCTAAAGCAATCTTGAGAAAGAAACATGGAGCTGGAGGAATCAGGCTCCCTGACTTCAGACTGTACTACAAAGCTGCAGTAATCAAAACAGTATGGTACTGGTACAAAAGCAGAAATATAGATCAAAGGATTAGGATAGAAAATCCAGAGATAAAACCTTGCACCTATGACCACCTAATCTATGACAAAGGAGGCAAGAATATACAATGGAGAAAAGGGAGCCTCTTCAATTAGTGATCCTGGGAAAACTGGACTGCTACATATAAAAGAATGAAATTAGAACACTCCCTAAAACCATACACAAAAATAAACTCAAAATGGATTAAAGACCTAAAGGTAAGGCCAGGCACTGTAAAACTCTTAGAGGAAAACATAGGCAAAACTCTCTTTGACGTAAATCAGAGTAATGAAAATAAAAACAAAAATAAACAAATGGAACCTAATTAAACTTCAAAGATTTTGTGTTACAATGTAAACCATAAACAAGACGAAAAGACAACCCTCAGAATGGGAGAAAATATTTGCAAACAAAGCAACTGACAAGGGCTTAATATCTAAAATATACAAACAGCTCATGCAGCTCAATATCAAAAAAAGAAACAACCCAATCAAAAAATGGGTGGAAAACCTAAATAGACTTCTATCCAAAGAAGACACAAAGATGTTCAAGAGGCACATGGAAAGATCCTCAGCATCACTAATTATTAGAGAAATGTAAATCAAAAGTACAATGAGGTACCACCTCACACAGATTAGAATCTCTATATGAGATTTATATTTAAAGTGGCTTTCTGGTTGACAGATTATAGTTGGGTTGCATTTTTTATCCACTCTAACAATCTCTGTCTTTTTATTGGTGCATTTAGACCATTGACATTTTAAGTGATTATTGATATAATTGAATTAGTATCTACTATATTCATTACTGGTTTATATTTGTTGAATTTCTCTTTTATTTCTATTTTTTCTTTCACTTTTTCTGCCTCTTGTAATTTTAAGTTATTGTTTCATATGATTCCAATTTCTCTCCTTTCTTAGCATATCAGTTACACTTTTTAAAAGATTTTTTTTAGTGGTTGCCTTAGAATTTGCAATATACATTTACAACTAAAGTCCACTTTTAAATGGCACAGTACAATTTCACAGGTAATATGTGGACCTTATAATAATAATAATATAATCCTAATTCCTTCCTCCTTTCCTTATATCATTGCTGTCATTTATTTCACTTATATATAAGAATATGTAAATATATGTATATGTGCGTGTGTGTGTGTGTGTATATATATATATATATATATATATATATATATATATGAGATACTTAAAAATACCTAATCAAATACATTGGTGTTATTGTTATTTTGAACAAACTGTTATCTGATAGGTCACTTAAGAATAAGAAAAATAAAAAAAATTATTTTACCTTCACTTATTTCTTCTTCAGTGCCCTTCCTTTCTTTATGTAGATCTTAGTTTCTGACCTATATTAGTTTCGGTTTTTCTAAAGAATTTCTTTTAATACTTCTTGCAAGACAGGTCTACTGACAACAAATTCCCTACATTTTGTTTGTCTGAGAAAGCCTTTATTTCTCTTTCCACTTTTTGAAGGATAATTTAGCAGGATACAGAATTTAGTTTGGTGGGTATTTTTCCTCTCAACATTTTAAATATTTTACTCCACACTCTTCTTACTTGCCTTGTTTCTGAGGAGAAAAAGTAGTTATTATATATTTTTCTTCCTCTATACATGTTTTTCCCTCTGGCTCCTTTCAGAATATTTTCTTTATCTTGGATTATGTGTAATTTGAAAATTATATGCCTATGTGTAAATATTTTGTAGAATTTATTCTGCTTAATATTCTCTGAGTTTCCTGGATATGTGTTTTGCTGTCTAATATTAATTTGGGGAAATTCCCAGTTATTATTGATTCAAATACTTTTTCTGTTCTTTTCTTTTTTCCTCTTTCTGAAATTTCAGTTATGTTATACATTTTGTAGTTGTCCCATTGTCCTTAAATATTCTGCTTTTTTGTTTGTTTCAGTTCTTGTTCTCCTTTTTTTTTTTTTTGGATTTTGAGGATTCTGTTGCTATATGCTGTAGCTCAGAGATTCTTTCCTTAACCATATTCAGTCTACTAATAAGCCCATCGAATGTCTTCATCATTTATGTTACAGTATATTTTACCTTTACCATTTCTATTTGGTTCTTTCTTAGGATTTCCGTCTGTATGCTTACACTTCACTTCTGTTATTGCATGTTGTTCACTTTAATCTTTAGAGCCCATAGCATATTAATTACAGTTGTTTTAAACTCCCAAACTGATACTTCCAACATCTTTGCCATGTCTGGTTTTGATGGTTTTTGGTCTCTTCAAAAATTTGTTTGGCTTTTGGTATGCTTTATAATTTTTTCTTGAAAGCCAGATGTGATGTAGAGGCATACATCAGAGGTATTGTGGGTTTTGTTCCAGACCAATGTTATAACGTGAATACTGCAATGAAGCAAGTCACACAAATTTTTTGGTTGCCCGGTGCATATAAAAGTTTACACTATACTATAGTCTATTAAGTGTGCAATGGTTTATGTCTATAAAAAGTACATACCTTAATTAAAAAACACTTTATTGCTAAAAAATGCTAACCATCAACTGAACCTTCAATGAGTCATAATCTTTTTGCAATAGTAAGATCAAAGATCACTAACCACTTCACCATAACAAATATAATAACAATGAAAAAGTTTGAAATATTGTGAGAATTAGCAACACGTGACACAGAACACAAAGTTGAGCAAATGTTCTTTAAAAACTTTGCACTGATAGCCTTGCTTGATGCAGGATTGCCACAAACCTTCAATTTGTTTAAACACACACACACACACACACACACACACACACACACAATATTTACAAAGTGCAATAAAGTGAAGAAGAGTAAGATGAACTATGCCTGTACTGGGTAAAAGAAACAGCTATAAACAGGCTTTTTTTTTTAACATCTTTATTGGTGTATAATTGCTTTACAATGGTGTGTTAGTTTCTGCTTTATAACAAAGTGAATCAGTTATACATATGTTCCCATATCTCTTCCCTCTTGCGTCTCCCTCCCTCCCACCCTCCCTATCCCACCCCTCCAGGCGGTCACAAAGCACCGAGCTGATCTCCCTGTGCTATGCGGCTGCTTCCCACTAGCTATCTACCTTACGTTTGGTAGTTTATATATGTCCATGCCTCTGTCTTGCTTTGTCACAGCTCACCCTTCCCCCTCCCCATATCCTCAAGTCCGTTCTCTAGTAGGTCTGTGTCTTTATTCCTGTCTTACCCCTAGGTTCTTCATGACATTTTTTTCCTTAAATTCCATATATATGTGTTAGCATACGGTATTTGTCTTTCTCTTTCTGACTTACTTCACTCTGTATGACAGACTCTAGGTCTATCCACCTCATTACAAATAGCTCAATTTCATTTCTTTTTATGGCTGAGTAATATTCCATTGTATATATGTGCCACATCTTCTTTATCCATTCATCTGATGATGGGCACTTAGGTTGTTTCCATCATAGGGCTATTGTAAATAGAGCTGCAATGAACATTTTGGTACATGACTCTAGTAACAACTGACACTGCAGAAATACAAAAGATCATGAGAGATTACTACAAGCAACTCTATGCCAATAAAATGGACAACCTGGAAGAAATGGACAAATTCTTAGAAATGTATAACATTCCAAGACTGAATCAGGAAGAAATAGAAAATATGAACAGACCAATCACAAGCACTGAAATTGAAACTGTGATTAAAAATCTTCCAACAAACACAAGCCCAGGACCAGATGGCTTCACAGGCGAATTCTATCAAACATTTAGAGAAAAGCTAACACCTATCCTTCTCAAACTCTTCCAAAATATAGCAGAGGGAGGAACACTCCCAAATTCATTCTACGAGGCCACCATCACCTTGATACCAAAACCAGACAAGGATGTCACAAAGAAAGAAAACTACAGGACAATATCACTGATGAACATAGATACAAATATCCTCAACAGAAAAATAGCAAACAGAATCCAACAGCACATTAAAAGGATCATACACCATGATCAAGTGGGGTTTATTCCAGGAATGCAAGTATTCTTCAATATACGCAAATCAATCAATGTGATAAACCATATTAACAAATTGAAGGAGAAAAACCATATGTAAATAGGCTTTTATTAATGTGATGGTGAGGTTTGAGGAGAAGGGAAGCATTCTACTGTCCGATGATTAGGTTGCCGTCTTTCAGTTCATCTACTTCTCTGAACTGTGAACTTCACAATTTTGTATCAGTTTTTTTTCCCACCTTTAGGTTGGACAGGATGGCTACAGTTTTATGGATTTGGCTTATTACCCTTCCCCAGGTCAGTTTGGTGCTGATTATTGTTTAGGTGTGAATAAGGGTTTAGGCTGTGGTTGGCTAGTTTCCCCTGAGGTCAGGCTTGTTAAGAAGAACAGAATGCTGTGTTATATTTCAGAGTGGTTCCTTTTCCTTTCCCCGCCAGAAGCCTAAGGGAATTTTTCTCTGATACTTACTCTGGGAACCTGGTTGAGCTCCTGGAAATATATCTCACAATACTGTGGGCCACCCCCATAACTGAGCCCCTACTGGAGTTTTTAACTCTTGAATTGCCTGCACTGAGCATCCACAGCATTCTTCAATTCTTACAGTTCAGGTTTCCCTACGCTGGAACTTGTTTCCATTGTTATTTCTACTCATGAGTCTCTGCTTCCATAAGCTATCTCTCCCTGTCTTCACCTGTCTGCCTCTCCAATCTTGGGGTCAGTGGTTTGTCCTGTGCCTTCACTTCTTTTATGGATGCAAGAAATGTTATTGATTTTTACATCTGTTCAGCTTTTTACTTGTTCTTAAGACAAAGTGGTGATGTCCAAACTTCTTATGTGCAGAACTGGAAATGGGCAGTCCAATATTGAGTTTTAAAAGTCTTTAAAGTCCTGTATCAAATGAGTGATGGGCAAAATGCTCTCTATGTCTCTGACTTGTGTTTTCATTCTTTTAACAGTATCTTTCAAAGAGCAGAGTTATTAATTTTAATGAAGTCCAATTTATAAAGTTTTATAACTTTATTTTTTAACATCTTTATTGGAGTATATTTGCTTTAAAATGCTGTGTTGGTTTCTGCTTTATAGCAAAGTGAATCAGCTATACATATACATATATCTTCATAACTCCTCCCTCTTGCATCTCCCTCCCACCTTCCTTATCCCACCCCTCTCTGTGGTCACAAAGTACCAAGCTGATCTCCCTGTGCTATACAGCTGTTTCTCACTAGCTATCTATTTTACATTTGGTAGTGTATATATGTCCATGCCACTCTCTCACTTCGTCCCAACTTACCCTTCACCCTCCCTGTGTCAAGTCCATTCTCTACATCTGCATCTTTATTCCTGTCCTTCCCCTAGATTCTTCAGAATCTTCTTTTATTTTTTTTTAGATTCCATATATATGTGTTAACATACGGTATTTGTTTTTCTCTTTCTGACTTCACTCTGTATGACAGACTCTAGGTCCATCCACCTCACTACAAATAACTCAATTTCATAAAGTTTTATAATTTTAGATCTTACATTTAGTTCTATGATCCATTTTGTTATGTTTGTATATGTTATAAAATATGGATTAA
This sequence comes from Pseudorca crassidens, assembly GCF_039906515.1. Lineage (NCBI taxonomy): Eukaryota > Metazoa > Chordata > Mammalia > Artiodactyla > Delphinidae > Pseudorca > Pseudorca crassidens. Next base: position 57,814,241 of record NC_090317.1, on the reverse strand, counting down.
ATTTTATTTTATTTTATTTTGTGTACATGGATATTCAACTGATCCAGCACCATTTGTTGAAAACACTAAATTTTCTCTATTGACTGATATTGGCACTTTGTCAAAAATCTATTTATCATATATTCTTAGGTCTATTTCTGGACTCTCTGTTATGTTCTATTGATATATTTATCTATCTTTATACTAATACTTTACTGTCTCAATTATTGTAAGATTGTAATAAATGTTGAATTCTGATAGTGTTAGTTTTACTAATTCATTATTATGTTAAACTTTGCTTGGCTATTTAAGTTCTTTGAATTTCCATATGAACTTTGGAACAAGCTTATCAGTTTCTACAGAAAGACTTGTTAAGATTTTGATAGAAATTGTATTGAACCTAGAGATAAATTTGGAAATACTTAACAGCTTAGGAATATTGAGTCTTCATTTCCATTAGTACTTTATATTTCTCCATTTATTTCTTTAATTTTTATTAATGTTTTGTAGATTTCAATGTGTGACATTTTCACATATTTTGTAATATTTATTCCTAGGTATTTCACATTTTATTCTACTTTAAATTGTATTTTAAATTCATTTTCCAGTGGTTCATTGATAGTATACAGCATTTCAATTTATTTTTTGTATGTCGATCTTGAATCCTGCAACTGTGCTACTCTCACTAATAAGATCTAGCAACTTTGTTTGTTTGTTTGTAGATTCTATAGAATCTGTGAATACAGATAGCTTTACTTACTTTTCTTCCAATCCGGAGCCTTCTTCCCCATCTTTTCTCTTGCATTATTTCATTAGCTGGAGCTTCCAGCACAATGTTAAATAGAAGTGGTGAAAGTGGACATCTGCCTTGTTTCTGATTTTAGTTGAAAACATTCACCTTTTCCCCAGTAATTATATGTTATCTGTAGTTTAGTTGAGAATTTTAATCAGGGATTGATGTTAGATCTTCCTGTATCTATGTTGATCATTTTTTTCTGCTTTATTCTGTTAATATGTTGAATTTCATTGATTGATTTTTTTTTAAGGATTTCCTCTGGTGGTGAGGTTGAAGGTTGAGTCTCTGAACACTGCTATCTCAATATTTATTTGTCACTTAATACTAATTGGAAATTTTCACAAAACGCACAAAGCTAAGAGGACAACAGAGATTCTGAAAGGAGACAGAGTCCTGATGAGCACTACAGGCAGGAGCAAGAGCTTCTCCCACCAAATGCTCCATCTCAGATACCTTGGTTTAATCTATGTTCCTGACCCACACACCACAACAGAACTTTTTCTATTCAGGATTAAGGGATTTGAACTCCCTCTAGAGGCTGAAGTGTGCCACTAAGAGCAAGTCTGTACAATACTAAATGCCATATGTGTTGAAAGAAAGCCAAGTGTGAAAAGCTGTGAGAATAATGAAGAGGCAGTTATTGGGTCTAATGCAATACAGGCATACCTCAGTGATATTGTGAGCTCAGTTCCAGACCACTGCAATAAAATGAATATCAGAAGAAAGTGAGTCACAGAAATTTTTTGGTTTCCCTGTGCATATAAAAGTTATGTTTAGACTTTACTGTAGTCTATTAAGTGGACAATAACATCGTGTCTAAAAAATGTACATACTTTAATTTAAAAATACTTTATTGCTAAAAAAAATGCTAACCGTCAACTAAGCCTTCCATAAGTCACAACCTTTTTGCTCATGGACAATTTGATAAATTGCTAGAATTACCAAAATATGGCACAGAAACATGGAGTGAGCAAAGGCTGTTGGAAAAATGGCACCAATAGACTTATTTGATTCAGGGTTGCCGTAATCGTTTATTTTGTAAAAAAAATGCAATATCTGCAAAGTGCAACAAAATAAGGTATGCCTATAACTTTTAAAAGGCTTTGTATAGAAGGTAACAGAGTGATTGAAAGAATGAGCATATGAGTGTTGCATTGCTCTAGTTCATACTTGATTGCACAAATTTTCTTATTCTGAATGCTTGAAAATACACATAAACTATAGGGTGCATATTTCTATTTGGGAAATGAGACATTTCTTGGTTCTCTTTCTGGATTTTCTCTAAGTTTCTTATTGCCATTCCTGGCTGGCGTCTGTGCAGAAATGCTTAGCTCTTCCTGAGACATGGTGTATGATACTAGTCCCTTTGAGTCTCTGTTGGACAGGCACATGTCTGCAATCTTCCAAAGGATTTTGAAGCCCCTACATGCCCCCAATACAGGATCAGGTATTTTGACATAGAATAACAAGTCAGACCTCTATCTCCTCTGCCTACATTTCCTCCATATTAGCTTTAAAAAGGGTGATGGTATTTAGGAGGAAGGAGCCACCCAACAAGAAGCACAAAGTGATTCTTTTCTTCAACACTGGGAAGTAATGGGTTTACTTTGAATCTTCTGTGCTGGTGGCAGGTGATGATCAAGGATTTAAATTACTTTCCAAGTTATTTTTAATGAAACTCTTGCTCCAAGTGTTAAGAAATCTCCCTCTCTAATTGATGTCTTTATTCAGTGGCTGCTTGTAATCAAGACAATTTTACTTAAAAGGTATAGAATCTGGTCTTATTATTGGCATTAGAAGATTTTGTTTTGTAATTACCCGTCAGTGAATCTATAACCACTAGATCTCATACAGAAAAAAAAAGAAAGACAGACATTTTAGTGCAAGCCATGCTTATCCACCAAGAAATCTCTGTGTTGTGCTGTTTGCAGCAAGAAATACCATTGGTTTTTCCTCTTTGAAGTTTTATCGTGTCCTATTCCATTTATTTTATAATGAAATTATTGGTTATATTCATTCTAGAAAGTTTTGTAAACAATGACCTGAGGATACAGATCTAGGCAAACAAACTGTTGAATTTAAGACAATATGATGAGGAACACTTGGGGAGAACATACATCAGAGGTCAGAAAAATTTTCCATTTAAGGGTTAGATAGAAAATATTTTAAGTTTTGTAACCCATATGATCTTTGTTACAACTATTCAACTCTGTTCTTATGATGTGAAATCAGCCATGAGCAACACATAAATGATAAGCCTGACATTTTCTAAGAAAATTTTAATTTATTTATGGACATCAAATTTGAATTTTTATATAATTTTCGCCTGCTACAAAAATATTCTTTTTTGATTATTATTCAAGCATTAACAAGTGTAACAACAACAAAAAAAACATTCTTAGCTCACAGAAAAAGGCAATGGAACAGATTTGGCCAATGGGCTATAGTATGCTGACTTCTAACAAGGACTAATCTCAGGACCCTCTTGCCACTGTTCGAGAAGTGTGTGACAGAGTGGAAGAGAGTATGTTTCTTTGTCTCAGGTGTGACCATATGTATCACTCTCACAGAGGCATTAGTGTTGGTAAAATATTGAAAGATATTTAAATATTAAGACCAGGAGATTTTCTGTACTCCACTCCTCCCATTAGTCACTGTTCCAATGACTAAGCACCATAATATGAGCGAATTCTTCCTGAAGTCTTAATTAAACCCATTGTGCTAGAGGTAAGAATGAATCACCCAAATGAGACCAAACTCCAAACACTAATGCATCTGAATTGTTTCTCCATAAAACTCCATGGCATGGAAAGAGTTTAACTGTAGGTATAAATCATAATAGGAGGGCAGTTTCTTCAGTGTGGATGTAGATTAGCACAACCCATCTAAATGGGCATTGACATATCAGACTCCTTGTCACCTGGAAAGAATCTTTGTCAAGTTTAGAGTCCACTTTATACTAAAATCTGATGATGAAATGAACTACTTCCAGAGACATGAGCTTCTCACACTGGAAAAAGATATAAATATGGGGAACCCACTGATTGATTTTTATAACCACATACCTCAAAAAGACTTCTACGTCATGGCAAAAATAAATGTCTTTGTACTGGAGTAGACAATTTGAAATATTTATTTTTGCAGAGGTTAAGTTTTCCTGTAATACTTTTTGTTTAGGATTCTAAGAATGGCCAGAGAAGCTGAGTCTAAAGGTTTCCTTCATATACTTTATCTACTAAAATAATTATTTGAAAATAATAAACAGGATGAAATGTAACAACCAATTACAAATTTCAAAATACTTTGAGGAAAAAAATGTAAACTGTGTTTTTATTTAAGGAGATAATTTCATTAATATTATTTTATCTATTTACCTACCTATGTATCTAGCTAGCTACTATAAAATAGTAAATTTTTGAGAATAATTTTATCTTTTAAAACTGATAATTTGGGCTTCCCTGGTGGCGCAGTGGTTGAGAGTCTGCCTGCCGATGCAGGGGACACGGGTTCGTGCCCCGGTCCGGGAAGATCCCACATGCCACGGAGCGGCTGAGCCCGTGAGCCATGGCCGCTGAGCCTGCGCATCCGGAGCCTGTGCTCCGCAACGGGAGAGGCCACAACAATGAGAGGCCTGCGTATGCAAAACAAACAAACAAACAAAAAAAAAAAACCCTGATAATTCTGTAAAATATAACAAAAATATTGGCATCCATTCAGTATGGTTTATAACAGGAGGAAAACATTCTTTCTGTGGTATTTAAGATCAATTTATTAAGTCAACCTAGATGGACAGTTTCAAGGTTGCATATGACTTTAAACCTCAGTAGGCTTTTCACCCAGTAATATAAGCTTTCAGTTGGAGAAGAATTTGTCATAGCTCCACAAATAATAATTGACATAGCATATCTAAATTTCCTGCTGAATATTAACCTTATTATAAATACTATGTTGCCATTAATAATAACTATTAACTAGTGAGTATTCATCATACACCAGAAATGCTGGAAATAATAACATCCTGAAATTCTGGGATAAAATCGACTTTGCCATATTCTATTATTACTTTAAAATATAGTGTGATTAGATTTTCTAAATGTTAAGAAAATTTGCATAAATGTTTATGAAGGGTACTACAGTTTTCCTTTAACATCTTGTAGTATTTTTTCCTTATAATATCTTTGTCTAGTTTTAGTCTAACTGGCCTCTGAGAATGCTGGAATGAAATGGAATATATTCCCTTTTCTTTATATAGAAGAGTTTAAGTATACTTTTGTATTACTTCTTCTGTAAATGTTTGGTGAAGTTTATGAGTGAAGTCATCTGTGACTGAGGTTTTCTTTGTGGGAAGTTTTGTAACTAAAAACTGAATTGTTTAATAGATATAAATGTATTCAGTTAATCTATTTCATAGCATTTTGGTTGAAAAAGATGCTTGATATGATTTCAATTTTCTTAAATTTACCAAGGCTTGTTTTGTGCCCTAGCATGTGATCTATCCTGGTGAATATTTCATGTGCACTTCAAAGTAATGTGTATTCTGCTCTTTCAGATGGAACACTCTATATACATATCAAGTCAATTTGGTTTAATGTGTTATTTAAGGCCAGTGTTTCCTTATTGATTTTTCTGTCTAGATGATGTCCACTCATGTAAGTGTGTTGTTAAAGTCCCCTACTCTTATGTGTTACTGTTGACTTCTCCCTTTATGTCTGTAAATATTTGTTTTATGTATTTAGGTGCTCCTCTATTGAGTGCATATATATTTACATTTGTTATATATTATTGGTTGATCCCTTGATCATTGTATAATCTCCTTTGTCTCTTTAAAGTCTTTACTTAAAGTCTATTTTGCCTAATATATGTATTGCTTCCCTGGTTTTCTTTTGATTTCCATTTGCATGGAATAACTTTTTCTATTCCATCCCTTTCAGTCTGTGTCTGTCTTTAGATCTGAAGTGAGCCTCTTGTAGGCAGCACATATATATGCCTTCTTTTTTCTTATTTATTCAGTCACTCTATAACTTTTGATTGAGCATTCAGTCCATTTACATTTACAGTAGTTAATGATATGTATGTTCTTATTGTCATATTGTTACTTGTTTTGGAGTTGTTTTCATAAATATTTTTTGTTCCTTTTTTCTTCCTTTGTCCTCTTCTCTTGCTATTTGATGACTGTATTTAATGTTATGTTAGAATTCCTTTTTCTTTTTAGTCTGTATATTATAGATCTTTGGTTTTAGTTACCAAGTTATATATATTCTGATTATATTATGTTGCTGATCTCTTAATTTCAAATTCATTTTAACAGCCCTTCATTTGTACTCTCCTCCCCTCACAATTATAGTTTTTGATATCACATTTTATAACTAATTGTTTTTTGGGTCCCTTAATTTCTTATTGTGGATATACATGATTTTACTACTTTTGTCTTTTAACCTTCTTACTAGCTTTGTGTATGGACGATTTCCTTCATTTACTGTATGCTTGCCTTTATCAATGAGCTGTTTTTTTGTAATTTTTATTTATAGTTGTGACATTTTCATTTTTGCTTAGAGAAGTTCCTATAATATTTATTGTAAAGCTGATTTGGTGGTGCTGAACTCTTAACTTCTGCTCTTTTGTAAAGCTTTTGATCTCTCCATCAAGTCCAAATGAGTCTTGCTGGTGTCCTTGATTGTAAGTTTTTCCCTTTTATCACTTTAAATATATTGTGTCACTCCTTTCTGGCTTGAACATTTTCTGCTAAAAGTCTGCTGATAATTTTATGGGCGTTCCCTGGTATATTATTTATTGCTTTTCCCTTCCTGCTTTTAATATTCTCTCTTCATCTATAATTTTTGCCATTTTTAATTACAATATGTCTTGGTGAGTTCCTCTTTCAGTTAATACTGCATGGGACTCTCTGTGCTTCCTGGACTTGGGTGACTTTCCTTTCCCTTGTTAGGAAAGTTTTCAGCTATTATGTATTCAGATATCTCACTCACTTTCTCTCTCACTTCTCTTTCTGGGACCCCTATAATGTAAATATTAGTGTGCTTGATGTTGTCCCAGAAGTCTCTTAAACTGTCTTCATTCCTTTTCATTCTGTGTTTCTTTTTTCTGTTCAGCATCAGTGATTTCCACTACTCATCTTCTAGGTCACTGATCTATTCCTCTGTATCATTTAGTTTACTGTTGAATCCTTCTAGTGTATTTTTCATTGCAGTTATTGTATTTTTCATTTTTGGTTGGTTGTTTATATTTTCTAACTCTTTGTTAAAAAACTTCTAACTTCTTGCTTTGTGCACTCATTCTTTTCCTGAGCTCTTTGATCATTTTTACAACCACTACCCTGAAGTCTTTCTTGGGTGTATTGCTTATCTCTAGACACTTCATTCTTCTTCTGGTGTTCTACCTTTTTCTTTTTTCTGGAACATGTTCCTCTGTTATGTCATTTTGCCTAAGATGCTGCTTTTTATTTTTATTCATCTAGTAAGTTGGTTACATTTCCTGACCTTGGAGAAGTGGTCTTTTGTAGGAGACATCCTGTGTGTCCCAGCAGCACACTACACTGTCATCACCTGAGATATATGTGCTAGGGCTTCTTTCTATAAGTGCTATGTGTGTCCTTCTGTTTTGGCATACTCACTATGAGGAGGTCTGGTAGGTTTGGTTGGTCTCTGGTTCAGTTGGTAGCCAGGCCTTGCCTTGTGTGGAGGTGGCAATCTGCTGGTTAGCAGGACTGGGTCACAAGGCAGCTGACTGCAGAACCCAGGAAGATTATGCTGGCTCACTAATGGGCAGAGTCAGGGTCCAGAAAACTCCAAGGCTGTTGACTACCCACTAATGGGTGAAGCCAGGTGCTGGGGTTAGTGCTGGTCCACTGGTGGGCAGAGCTGTTTTGTGGAGTCTGGTTGCAGGACCCAGTGGTCCCAGAGTTTGTGTTGGATCATGGGGAAGGGAGGTTCCTGACACATTTAGGGACATGGTCTGGGGTGTCTTGAAGCATGTGTTGGCCTACTAGTGGTCAGGGTCCAAGCTCAGCTGGTCCCAGGGCAGGGTCTGGCCTGCCGAAGCGTAGGCTAGATCTGCAGGTGTAGGATTGTGGTTTTCTGAGTGTGGTATCTGTCCCTGGTGAGTTAGCCTTGTCCAGAGGCTAGAGTATGCTCCATGGAAGGAAGGCCAGGACCCAGAGGATTCTAGGACTGGTGCCAGCCCACCAGTGATTGTAGCTGTGTCCTGAGTCCTCTCGTGGGCAGGGCCATGCCCAGAGGTGACCCTGAACTCAGGGGGTCTTAAGGTAGCCTGTATGTTGATTGGTGGGGGTGTGTCCCCACCCAGTTAGTTGCTTGGCTCAATGTCTCCCAGCACTGGCACCTACAGGCTGTTGGGTGGGGCCAGGTCTTGGTGCTAATGAGCAAGAAGGATTCCACAATGGCGCTTGCCAGCACTAGTGTACACATGTCAGAAAGAGATCCAAAAAATGGCTTCCACTAGTGTGTATATTCCCAAGGTGAGCTGCAGTTGTCTCCTGCCTTTCCAGAAGACTCTCCAATATAAGCAAGGAAGTCTTACCGAGGCTCCTCTCAAATTACTGTTTCTGCTCTTGGTCCCAGAGCATGTGAGATTTTGTCTCCTCCTTTTAAGAGTGAAGTCTCTATTTCCTCCAGTCCTCTGGGTCTCCCAACATAAGCCCTGCTCACCTCCAAATCCAAATGCTCTGGGGCTCATCTTCCTTGTACAAGAGCCCCAGGTTGGGGAAGCTGACATGGGGCTCAGATCTCTCACCTCTTTGGGAGAGCCTCTGCAATGTACTCATTTACCAGCTTGAGTGTTGCCCACCCAGGGGTACGGGACTTGACTATAATGTGAGCCTGCCCCTCCTACCCATCTTGCTGTAATCCCTTATTTATGTCTTTAGTTATAAAAGATCTTTGTGGTGGGTTCCACTCTTTTTGGTCAATGGTTGTTCTGAAGATAGTTGTGATTTTTGTGTGCCTGTTAGTGAAGATGAGCTCAGGGTCTTTCTATTCTGCCATCTCCATTCGCTCACACACTGTTTTCAATGAACAATCTGTTGTCATCTTATCTTTGTCCCTCTGTACATAGCAGAGCTTCTCTACAACCGGTTAACAACACTTCCTAGTAGTTCACCTGATGTCCCTGAATTATGAGCCTTTACAATTTGGCTAGTGGTAACAGAAACTATTTTAAGACCTGTGTGAGCTCCATGCAGAGGTTTCTCTAATCCTTTCAAGTTGTTCTTTCCTTGGGCTTGGGTAGTTTCCTTACACACATGCATTGGTCAATACTCAACTGAATACTTAACAGAGAATCTCTATAGATCTCTAGATTTCTCTTTATGTACATTTCAATCTTCTTAATACGTTAAACTGTGAACTCTAGCTACTTTGGCTCACACATATTCCCAGCTCCTTACCGTTATCTCAGAGAAATTGTCAGACTTGGTCTTGTTTTTCACCCCTGTGCAGTGGACTGGAAACTTTCTCCAGAAAGTAGTCCAGTGCATACATGGTACTATTTTGTTTGTAATACTTATAGGTAGAAGTATTATCTTGTTACCCCATTTTGGCCAGAAGCAGAAGTCTTATACATTTTTATAAATTGCCTTCTGCTTTCTTAAGATAATAAACAACTAAAATAACAGTTGGTAACCAAGATCAACAGCATGGGAACTGAAAACATTCCACCTAAACATTGGTGAAACAGTGAGAAAAACAAAGATCTAGACTGTTAAAGAAAACTTGATTAAAATCAAATTTTCAGTTTTCCAAGGTTTTCTTTATATTTTGTTGATGTGAAATATCTCACTGAATTAACAATATCTCACTTGCTAAACACTAATCATTATCAAAAATTCATAGGAGAATAGACACCTTCAAAGGATGATATTATGCAACACAATGTTAATAGATTGATAATATGGGTTGTAGAATTTTCTTAGTAAATATTGTCAAATAGTTGCTGCAGAGAAGGTGTTAAAGACACTTTGCTCACCATTTCTTTGTAAAGGTAAGGTTTACCATTTAACTTTTTTTTTCTTTTGTGGTACGCCGACCTCTCACTGTTGTGGCCTCTCCCATTGCAGAGCACAGGCTCCAGACGCGCAGGCTCAGCGGCCATGGCTCACGGGCCCAGCCGTTCCGCAGCATGTGGGATCTTCCCAGACTGGGACATGAACCCGTGTCCCTGCATTGGCAGGCAGACTCTCAACCACTGCGCCACCAGGGAAGCCCTGTAAAGGTAAGGTTTAGAGTATTCTATTTTGCACTCTGAAAATACTTCCATTATACAGCAGGCTGATGTACTCATAGTGTCAATCATGTATAAAAGATACTAAAATCACTGACTATCTCTGGAGCATCCTCTGCTATTCACATAAATCTGCTTGAATATGGAGCAAATACAGGCTTCTTTTAACCAGAAATGGCATAGTAATCATTTTATTAGACATACAGATAGTATAAAAGACATGCGGTAGTACAAAAGAATTATCTTTTTAGTGACTAGGTTTTGTTAAAGTAATTTAAAACTTATCCCAACAAATTTGACATTTTATACTGCTGTGAAGAAAGCATGTAAAATGAGTCCATGTTTTAAAACAGCAGGGTAGCTTCCAGTGCAACAATTAACTGGCAACATATGCCACTGCTGCCAAGAGGAGTTTTAATCCCATTAAACATTAATGTAGCATTTTTGCTTCTGTCACAATAAGGCAGCCATCTGTGTTTGAACCTGCTGTGAAACTGGGGATATGTTTGCAGAAGGAGAAGAAACAAACAAACAAAAAATGCAAATAGGCAAGAAATGCACACTTATAAAGCTGGTATCTAAAGTAAAGATCTTTAAAAAAACATTATTTATGGAGTTAGATGGCTATATGAGCACTTTTGATCTGCAACTGCTCAACTGCAGCAACTGCTTTTTAAATTTTACATAAATAAGTAGTTTTTGACTGTACTATAGGACACTTATTAATCCATCTATCTGAAGAGTAAAAAGAAGGCAATTTAGTCTAGAACCTTTGTTAATATTTTATAAAACAAGGATTGCAATGCTTGCTTAGAACTGACCTTCGCATATTCAGAAGGAGGTAGTGTGGGTGCTTCAAAAGTTGCTAAAATTCAAGTGTAGTACGACTACATTTTAGAGACTTCTTAGAAAGTCAATGATCCAAAATACATGAAGGAAAAAGTGTTAGCTTACAGTTAACAGTGTTTCCTAGTCACAAATGTTCACTTGAGCCCTAGGATGCTGAAACGGTAGCTTTTGAATTGTTACTAATTTGTGTACACTGTATAAGGCATGAGAATGCTCCTTCTTATATTTCACTGAATTTATTTCACTTTGATGAAAGCCAGTGTGCTATATTGAAAGAAATATAGTACAGAGTTAGAACATCACAAACCCTAGGTTCTAGGATTTAGCTTCTCTACCATATGAAAATATAAAATAAGTTAAGTACCCTGAACCTCTTTCTTCAGTTACAAAAGAAATTGACAAATGTTTCATTTTTAATTTTTTTTCACTAGTTTAATTCTGCAACCAATAACTCACACAAGTGCACAACATGTAAAATCCATAAAGGGCAATCTTCTTTTATAAAATAGAATTAGTAGGCCCAGAAGCTCTTCTACCTCAGAGTGCATGAGGAAGTAGTTAGAAAACACATCAAGTTGAAAAACTGCATATTAGTGAAAGAAAAAGTAATTAATTTGTTGGGAAATGTGTGTCTGATCATAAGATCATAGAAAAATATAATTACTATTAATAGGATAGAAAAGTATAGTACAGATTCCAAGAGAAAAAAAAGAATAAAAAAGAAGTTGACTAAAGCATGAAAATAAATATAAGAAGGAGAAATAATTAAAAAGCAATACAAAATTAATAACAAAATATAGAAGTATTAAAAATTCGATATAGGTATAACTTGGAGATATTGTGGGTTCAAATCCAGACCATCTGGATAAAGCAAGTCACACAAATATGTTGCTTTTCCAGTGCACATAAAAGTTATGTTTACACTGTATTAAAATTTATTGAAATTGTAGTAGCATTATGGCTAAAAAAATGTACATAACATATTTTAAAATAATGTTGCTGGGAAATGGTGTCAATAGAGTTAGTGCAGGGTTGCCACAGACATTCAACATGTAAAAAAGGTAGTATCTGTGAAGCACAATAAACTGAAGTGCAGTAAAATGAGGTATGCCTGTACTCTTCAGAGTAGGATAACTGGAATTGTAATCTCCACAATTCATCTATAATGTCCATTATTTAAAAATAAATTATGAAACATGTTAATCTGCATGAAAATGTGACATATAATTAAGAGAAATGAACAATAAAGCTACTCAAAATAAGCCAAATGTTGCAATTAGCAAATACTTAAAACAGATATTTTATTTATTTATTTATTTTGTATTTTTGTTCTTTTTTTTTTTCTTAAGCAAGAAAAAAACAATTTCTGTACAGATTCTTGAGAATAATATCAGTCACTCTTTCACTCAGTATAAAGTTTTAATGTCTAAGATCCATAAAACTTTGTTAGATATTTTCCAATAACCTGTTTATTTATTTAAATGCTAATACATTTTAAACCATTGTTCTTAACCAGAGTTTCTTGGAATTAATAATTACAAAAAGTAATTGTAAAGTATAGATATTCAAATGCTGGTTGAGACAAGTACTCAGGCTGTCCCTCTGACATAGGCTAGAAACATATGCAGGTGTCTCAAGAGCTTCTTCCATTGAAGAAAAATTTACTCAGATTAGATATAAATAATGCTGAATTAACTATAAAGGATCAATCTTACTGTGAAGAATGAACATGCCATATTTCTGTGGTTAGAAGTAGACATTATCCATGCACCCGAACATAATAAGCAGAATCATGAATATGAGGGAATTCTGTGTTAAAAAATTACTAAAGGGACTCCTGAAGATTTTTTTTTCTATTTTATTTTTTAACATCTTTATTGAGGTGTAATTGCTTTAGAATGGTGTGTTAGCTTCTGCTTTACAACAAAGTGAATCAGCTGTACATATACATATACATATACACCATATCTCTTCTCTCTTGCCTCTCCCTCCCAGCCTCCCTATCCCAACCCTCTAGGTGGTCACAAAGCACCAAGCTGATCTCCCTGTGCTATGTGGCTGCTTCCGACTAACTATATATTTTACATTTGGTAGTATAGGTAAGTCCATGCCACTCTCTCACTTCGTCCCAGCTTAGCCTTCCCTCTCCCTGTGTCCTCAAGTCCATTCTCTATGTCTGCATCTTTATTCCTGTCCTGCCCCTAGGTTCTTCATAACCTTTTTTTTTTTAGATTCAATATATATGTGTTAGCATACGGTATTTGTTTTTCTCATTCTGACTTACTTCACTCTGTATGACAGACTCTAGGTCCAACCACCTCACCACAAATAACTCAATTTCATTTCTTTTTATGGCTGCGTAATATTTCATTGTATATATGTGCTACATCTTCTTTATCCATTCATCTGTTGATGGACACTTAGGTTACTTCCATGTCCTGGCTATTGTAAATAGAGCTGCAATGAACATTGTGGTAGATGACTCTTTTTGAATTATGTTTTTCTCAGTGTATATGCCCAATAGTGAGATTGCTGGGTCGCATGGTAGTTCTATTTTTATTTTTATTTTTTAAGGAACATCCAAACTGTTCTCCATAGTGGCTGTATCAATTTACATTCTCACCAACAGTGGAAGAGGGTTTCCTTTTCTCCACAGCCTTTCCAGCATTTATTGTTTCCAGATTTTTTGACGATGGCCATTCTTACTGGTGTGAGTTGACAACTCATTGTAGTTTTCACTTGCATTTCTCTAATGATCAGTGATGTTGAGCATCCTTTCATGTGTTTGCTGGCAATCTGTATATCTTCTTTGGAGAAAAGTCTATTTAGTTCTCCTGCCCATTTTTGTGTTTCTTTGTTTTGTGTTTTTTAAATAAATTTATTTATTTAAATTATTTATTTTTGGCTGCATTGTGTATTCATTGCTGTGCGTGGACTTTCCCTAGTTGTGGAAAGCAGAGGCTACTCATCATTGTGGGGCACAGGCTTCTCATTGCAGTGGATTATCTTGTTGAGTGGCACAAGCTCTAGTTGCACAAGCTTCAGTAGTTGTGACATGTGGGCTCAATAGTTGTGGTTCATGGGCTTGGATAGAAGGCTCAGTAGTTGTGGTGTATGGACTTAGTTGCTACGCGGCCTGTGGGATCTTCCCGGATGAGGGCTCAAACCCATATCCCCTACATTGGAAGATGGATTCTTAACCACTGTGCCACCAGGGAAGCACTTCTGTCCATTATTGGATTGGGTTGTTTGTTTCTTTCATATTGAGCTTCATGAGCCGCTTGTATATTTTGGAGATTAGTCTTTTGTCAGTTGCTTCATTTGCAAATATTTTCTCCCATTCTGAGGGTTGTCTTTCTGTCTTGTTTATGGTTTCTTTTGCTGTGAAAAAGATTTTAAGTTTCATTAGGTCCCATTTGTTTATTTTTGTTTTTATTTCCATTTCTCTAGGAGGTGAGTCAAAAAGGATCTTGCTATGATGTATGTCATAGAGTGTTCTGCCTATGTTTTCCTTTAAGAATTTGAGAGTGTCTGGTCTTACATTTAGGACTTTAATCCATTTTGAGTTTATTTTTGTGTATGGTGTTATGGAGTGTTCTAATTTCATTCTTTTACATGTAGCAGTCCAGTTTTGTTAGCACCACTTATTGAAGAGGCTGTCTTTTTTCCATTGCGTATTCTTGCCTCCTTTATCAAAAATAAGGTGACAGTATGTGAGTGGGTTTTTCTCTGAGCTTTCTATCCTGTACCATTGATCTATATTTCTGTTTTTGTGTCAGTACCACACTGTCCTGATTACTGTAGCTTTGTAGTATAGTCTGAAGTCCAGGAGCCTGGTTCCTACAGCTCTGTTTTTCTTTCTCAAGATTGCTTTGGCTATTCGGGGTCTTTTGTGTTTCCATACAAGTTGTGAATTTTTTTGTTCTAGTTCTGTGAAAAATGCCCTTGAGAGTTAGGCATTGCATTGAATCTGTAGATTGCTTTGGGTACTATAGACCTTTTCACAATGTTGATTCTTCCAATTGGAGAACATGGTATATCTCTCCATCTGTTTGTATCATCTTTCATTTCTTTCATCAGTGTTTTATAGTTTTCTGCATACAGGTCTTTTGTTTCCTTAAGTAGGCTTATTCCTAGGTAGTTTATTGTTTTTGTTGCAATGGTAACTGGGAGTATTTCTTAAATTCTCTTTCAGTTTTTTCATCATTAGTGTATAGGAATGCAAGATAATTCTCTGCATTAATTTTGTATCCTGCTACTTTACCAAATTCATTGATTAGCTCAAGTAGTTTTCTGGTAGCATCTTTATGATTCTGTGTTTAGTATCATGTCATCTGTAAACAGTGACAGCTTTACTTCTTCTTTTCCGATTTGGATTCCTTTTATTTCCTTTTCTTCTCTGATTGCTCTGACTAAAACTACGAAAACTATGTTGAATAATAGTGGTGAGAGTGGGCAACCTTGTCTTGTTCCTGAAGTTAGTGGAAATGCTAATAGTTTTTCACCATTGAGGATGATGTTGGCTGTGGGTTTGTCATCTATGACTTTATTATGTTGAGGTAAGTTCACTCTCTGCCTAATTTCTGGAGGATTTTTATCAAAATGGGTGTTGAATTTTTTCAAAAGCTTTTTCTGCATCAAGACTGTCATATGGCTTTTTTCCTTCAATTTGTTAAACTGGTTTAATCACATTGATTTGTGTATACTGAAAAACCCTTGCATTCCTGGGAAAATCCTACTTGATCATGGTGTATGATCCCTTTCATGTGCTGTTAGATTCTGTGTGCTAGTATTTTATAGAAGATTTTGCATAGATGTGAATTGGTGATATTGGCCTGTAGTATTCTTTCTTGGGGACTTCTTTTTCTGGTTTTGGTATCAGGGTGATGGTGGCCTCGTAGAATGAGTTTGGGAGTGTTCCTCCCTCTGCTATATTTTGGAAGAGTTTGAGAAGGATAGGTGTCAGCTCTTCTCTAAATGTTTGATAGTAATCGCCTGTGAGGCCATCTGGTCCTGGGCTTTTGTTTGTTGGAAGATTTTTAATCACAGTCTCAGTTTCAGTGTTTGTGTTTGGTCTATTTATATTTTCTCTTTCTTCCTGGTTAAGTCTGGGAAGGTTGTGCTTTTCTAAGAATTTGTCCATTTCTTCCAGGTTGTCCATTTTATTGGCATGTAGTTGCCTGTAGAAATCTCTAATGATCCTTTGTATTTCTTCAGTGTCAGTTATTATTTCTCCTTTTTCATTTCTATTTCTATTGATTTGTGTCTTCTCACCCCCTCCCCTTTTTTTTTGATCAGTCTGGCTAATGGTTTATCAATTTTTTTATCTTTTCAAAGAACCAGCTTTTAGTTTTATTGATCTTTGGTATTGTTTCCTTCATTTCTTTTCATTTTATTTCTGATCTGATCTCTATGGTTTCTTTCCTTCTGCTAACTTTGTGGGGGTTTTTTGTTCTTCTTTCTCTAATTGCTTTAGGTGTCAGGTTAGGTTGTTTATTTGAGATGTTTCTTGTTTCTTGAGGTAGGATTGTATTGCTATAATCTTCCCTCATAGAACTCCTTTTGCTTTACCCCATAGGTGTTGGGTCGTCGTGTTTTAATTGTCATTTGTTTCTAGGTATTTTTTGATTTCCTCTTTGATTGCTCAGTGGTCTCTTGTGTATTTACTAGTGTATTGTTTAGCCTCCATGTGTTTGTTTTTTTTACAAGTTTTTTCCTGTAACTGATGTCTAGTCTTATAATGTTGTGGCCTGAAATGATACTTGATACAATTTCAATTTTCTTCAATTTATCAAGGCTTGATTTGTGGTCCAAGATATGATCTATCCTGGAGAATGTTCCAGGAGCTCTTGAGAAGAAAGTGTTTTCTGCTTTTTTTTTTTTTTGATGGAATGTCTTATAAATATAAATTAAGTCCAGCTGTTTAATGTATCATATAAAGCTGGTGTTTCCTTATTTATTTTCATTTTGGATGATCTGTCCATTGGTGAAAGTGGGGTGTTAAAGTCCCCTTTTCCCTTTTATGGCTGTTACCATTTACATTATATATTGGGGTGCTCCTGTGTTTGGTTTATAAATATTTACAATTGTTATATCTTCTTTATGGATTGATCCCTTGATCATTATGTAGGGTCCTTAATTGTATCTTGTAATAGTCTTTATTTTAAAGTCTATTTTCTCTGTTATGAGAATTGCTACTTGAGCTTACTTTTGATTTACATTTGCATGAATATCTTTTTCCATCCCCTCACTTTCAGTCTCTATGTGTCCCTAGGTCTGATGTGGGTTTCTTGTAGGGAGCATATATATGGGTCTTGTTTTTGTATCCATTCAGCCAGTTTATGTCTTTTGGTTGGAGCATTTAATCCATTTACATTTAAGGTAATTATTGATATGTATGTTCCCTTTACCATTTTCTTTTTTGTTTTGGTTTTGGTACTGTCAATCTTTTCCTTCTCTTTTGTTTCCTGCCTAGAGAAGCTTCTTTAACGTTTGTTGGTGCTGAATTCTCTTATCTTTTGCTTTCTGTGAAGTTTTTAATTTCTCCATCGAATCTGAATGAGATCCTTGCTGGATAGAGTAATCTTGGTTGTAGATTCTTCCCTCCCTTTCATCACTTTAAATATGTCCTGCCCCTCCCTTCTGGCTTGCAGAGTTTCTGCTGAAAGATCAGCTGTTAACCTTATGGGTTTTCCCTCTTATATTATTTGTTGTTTTTCCCTTGCTGCTCTTAATATTTTTTCTTTGTATTTAATTTTTAATATTTTGATCAAAATGTGTCTTTGTCTGTTTCTCCTTGGATTTATCCTGTATGGGATTCTCTGTGCTTCCTGGACTTGATTAACTATTTCCTTTCCCATATTAGGGAAGTTTTCAACTATAATCTCTTCAAATATTTTCTCAGTCTCTTTCTTTTTCTCTTCTTCTGGTACCCCTATAATTCGAATGTTAGTGCATTTAATATTGTCCCAGAGGTCTCTGATACTGTCCTCAATTGTTTTCATTGTTTTTTCTTTATTCTGCTCTTCAGTAGTTATTTCCACTACTTTATCTTCCTGGTTACTTATCTGTTCTTCTCCCTCAGTTATTCTGTTATTGATTCCTTCTAGAGAATTTTTAATTTCATTTATTGTTTTGTTCATCATTGTTTGATTGCTCTTTAGTTCTTCTACATCCTTGTTAAATGTCTCTTGAATTTTCTCCATTTTATTTCCAAGATTTTGGGTCATCTTTACTATCCTTACTCTGCATTCTTTTTTCAGCTAGACTGCCTATTTCCTCTTCATTTTTTTGGTGTGGTGGGTTTTTACTCTGTTTCTTCATCTGCTGTGTATTTCTCTGTCTTATCATTTTGCTTAACTTACTGTGTTTGCAGTGTCCTTTTCACAGGCTGCATGTTTGTAGTTCCCATTGTTTTTGGTGTTTTCCCTCAGTGGCTATGTTTGGTTCAGTGGGTTGTGTAGGCTTCTTGTTGGAGGGGAGTAGTGCCTGTATTCTGTTGGATGAGGCTGGATCTTGTCTTTCTGGTGGGCAGGACCATATCCAGTGGTGTGTTTTCAGATGTATGTGACCTTATTATGATTTTAGGCAGTCTCTTTGCTAATTGGTAGTTTTGTGTTCCTGTCTTGCTAATTGTTTGGCATAGGGTGTACAGCACTGTAGCTTGCTGGTCGTTTGATGGAGCTGGTCTTAGCATTGAGATGGAGATCTCTGGGAGAGCTTTCACCATTTGATATTATGTGGAGCTGGTAGGTCTCTGGTGGACCAATGTCATGAACTTAGCTCTCCTACCTCAGAGACACAGGCCTGACACCCAGCCAGAGCACCAAGGCCATGTCAGCAACATGTTTCAGAAGAAAAGGGAGAAAGAAAGAAAGAAAAATAAAATAAAGTTATTAAATTAAAAAGTAAAAAAAAAATTATTAAAAAAAATAATTTAAGTCATAAAAAAAGAAAGAAAAAGAAAGCACCAAACCAAAAAAACAAATCCACCAATGATAACAAATGCTAAAAACTATACTAAAATAAAATCCAAAAAAAAAACAAAACATGACAGAGAGAACCCTAGGACAAATGGTAAAAGTGAGACTATACAGACATAATCACAGAAATAAGCATACACATACCAACTCACAGAAAGGGAATAAGGAGAAACAAATATATATCTATATATTTTTTAAAAAGAGGAAGAGAGCAACCAAATCAATAAACAAATTTACCAATGATAATAAACTTAAAAACTAAAGTAAGATAAACATAAAACCAAAAAGAAATTAGATGCAGAAAGCAAACCCCATGTCTACAGTTGCTGTGAAAGTCCACTGCCTCAGTTTTTGGCTGATTCGTTGTTTATTCAGTTATTCCACAGATGCAGGGTACATCAAGGTGACTGTGGAAATTTAATCCACTGCTTCTGAGGCTGCTGGGAAAAATTTCCCTTTCTTTTCTTTGTTCACACAACTCCTGGGGTTCAGCTTTGGATTTGGCCCTGCCCTGTGTGTAGGTCACCTGAGGGCGTCTGTTCTTGACCCAGAAAGATGGGATTAAAGTAGCAGCTGATTAGGGGTCTCTGGTTCACTCAGGCCCGGGAGAGGGAGTGGTACAGAATGCGGAGCAAACCTGTGGCGCCAGAGTCCAGCATGATGTGGCAATAGCCTGAGGTTTGCCATGTGTTCTCCCAGGGAAGTTTCCCTGGATCACGGGACCCTGGCAGTGGCGGGTTGCACAGGCTCCCAGGAGAGGAAGTGTGGATAGTGACCTGTGTTTAGACACAGACTTGTTGGTGTCTGCAGCTGCAGCCTTAGCATTTCATGCCCATGTATGGTGTCCCTGTTGATAGTGTGGCTCGAGCCCATCTCTGAAACTCATTTAGGTAGTGCTCTGAATCCCCTCTCCTTGTGTGCTCTGAAACAATGGTGTCTTGCCTCTTAGGCAGGTCCAGACATTTTTTCAGACTCCCTCCCAGCTAGCTGTGGTGCACTAGCTCCCTTCAGGCTGTGTTCATGCAGTCAGCCTCATTCCTCTCCCTGAGATCTGACCTCCGACCCAGAGCTTCAGCTTCCTGCTCCCACCCACCCTGGTGGTTGAGCAGACAAGCCTCTCAGGATTTTGAGTGCTGGTCAGCATCATCCTCTATTCAGGAATCTCTCTGCTTTGCCCTCTGCACCCCTATTTATGCTCTCTCCTCCATTGCTCCAAAGCTTCCCCCCTGCCACACCCCATCTCCACCAGTGAAGGGGCTTCCTAGTGTGTGGAACCTTTTCCTCCTTCAAAGCTCCCTCCCATATGTGCAGGTCCCCTCCCTATTCTTTTGTCTCTGTTTTTTCTTTTTTCCTACCCATGTATGTGAGGAGTTTCTTGCCTTTTGGAAAGTCTGAGGTCTTCTGCCAGCGTTCAGTAGTTGTTCTGTAGGAGTTGTTCCACATGTAGATGTATTTCTGATGTATTTGTGGGGAGGAAGGTGATCTCCACATCTTACTCCCTCACCATCTTGAAGGTCTCCTAAGTTATTTATTTAAAGTATTGTATTTTATATAAAATATTTTATGTTATATAAAAATATTTAAAATATCCATATTAAATATTATAAGAGAAAGTGAATATAATGGAGAACAGATGTGAAATTTTAGAAGAGATAAAAAGTATAAAATTGAAACCTCAAAGTAAAAAAAAATAATACCTGAAATTAAAAAAAAAATGCATCAGATGGAGTTAAGGGAAGTTTGGTGCAATACGAGAAACATTCAATGAACTTGAAGACCCATAGTAGAAATTAAATTGTAGAACTATAAAAATATGTGAAAACAATTTAACTTAAATAAAATAATCTCTGGAACAATACCAAGTGGTCTAAGTTCCCTGTTAATTAGAATCCCCAAAGGAGAGGATAGAGAAAAGGGGCAGGACAAAATTTCCAAATTATATTCTAAACTTCAACAACCTCCAAAGAACCCAAGATTAATCCAGGCACATGCTGGTCAAATTTCCAAAAATCAAATATAAAGAAAAAAATCTTTAAAAAACACCTGTTGGAGGAGTTGAGATAACTTATATAAATAAAAAATAAGAACTTTTTGAGGGACCAAAATGGTGACATAGAGGGTCCTGGAATTCCTTTCTGATATGGATGCACAGAATGTACAACCACTATTGAAGCAATTCCCTCTGAAATAAATCCAGAAACTAGCTGAGTGACTCCTATACATCAGATGACTTAGAAAATATCCACATTGAAACTGGTAGAAAAGGCTGAGACACACTCTTGCCATAAAACTCATGCTTAGCACAGTGCCATGTAATTGAGAAGGATGTCCCAACTCCCACCTTTTCTCAGAGGAGCAAAGAGTTTAGATCACACATCTATTGTCCCAAATTCAAGACTCCATCCAGAGGGGTAAGTAAGTCCCCAAATCACCTAGCTCTCAAAGTCAATGTGCCTTGCATTCATAAGACCCAGAGGACTACAGCAAACAAAGAAGTAGTTATTGATGGAGCATGCAACCACTCACTGTAACTGAGCTGAAACTTATGGAGCCTTCCTGGGACAGACCTTCACCCACCTGCCTCTTGTTTGTATAAAAAATTTAGCCTCCTACGTCTTCCCCAAGTTCCAAAACACAAATTTAATCAGAGAAGTGAGAAAATACAGAAACAAAGGAAAACAGTCAAGCAAGACATAATAATAATAATATTTTAGCCATTAAATAAAGTCAAAGAATTTTAGTTCCTCCTCAGGTGCTATAGATAATATTCTGAATCATATCCTTGAGCTATTTTGCAGATATTGAAATGCTTACCAGCAGAAGTTAACTGCATGCTGCCCACAAGCATGTAGACCCCAGACCATTGTAACCAAAAGATTCATGATGTTGACTCCCTGTTACCTCACAACCAGCAAGTCAGAAGAATGTCCACAAGCTGATCATGCACTCCACAACCCTCTCTCTCACCCTGTCTTTAAAAATCTTTCCCTGAAAACCATCAGGGAATGCAGGCCTTTTGAGCATTAACCACCTATACTCTTCGCTTGGCCCCTGCAGTAAACAGTGTACTTTTCTTCACCACAATCTGCTGTCAGTAGATTTGCTTACTGTGCATAGGTGAGTGGACCCAAGTTTGGTTCTGTAGCATCACCATGCCTATCCCCAAGGCTGATCACAGAGACAGAAGGCAAAAATGCCTATCTCCTAGTCTTTTCCTAAGTAAAATGAGTTTATTTGAGATCAGCAAAGAATTGCAATCCAGGTTCTGCAACACATTTTTGATGGAGAAATAACTGGTAGTCTATTTGTTTTAGGTCAACAACACTACAACAAACTATCTGTGAAAGACATAAAGAAAACAATCCCATATACAATATCATCAAAGAGAATAAAATACTTAGGAATAAATTTAATCAAAGAGATGAAAGACCTGTACACTGAAAATTATAAAACATTACGGAAGGAAACTGAGGAAGACACGTATAATGGAAAGATATTCCATGTTCATAGATTGAAAAAATATAATATTGTTAAAACGTCCATACTATCCAAAGTGATCAACAGATTCAGTGCAAACCCTATCAAAATTCCAATGGTATTGGCATTGAATGTGAATGGCATTTTAAATATTTTCCCAATATCTGCCAATTGCATTTTACTGCACATATACATTTGAATCCATTAAAAATGGTATCAGAACTTTCACACAAATCAAAAAAAAAAGACATTTTAATGTAAATCCTATACAATATATTTAAACTTGTATTTAATATTTTCAGTTGTTTGGCTGTTTGATATATGTGAAAATATGTATGTGTGGGTTTCTGTAACTGCGTTTATCTCTATCTATCTATCACCTATCTATCTATCCATCCACATTAGATTGTGAATAGAAATAGAAAAAAATAATCCCCAAATATTATGGAATCATAAAAGATCCTGAATAGCCTAAGCAATTTTGAGAAAGGAGAACAAAGCTGGAGGCATCACACTTCCCGATTTCAAAATATATTTCAAGGCTATAGGAATCAACACAATATGGTATTGGCATAAAAAAGACACATGGAACGATGAAACAGAATAGAAAACCCTGAAATAAACCCATGCATAGATGGCCAATTAATTTTCAACAAAGGAACCAAGAATACACAAAGGAAAAAGTATAACCTCTTTGATAAATGGTGTTGGGCAAACCACATTTTTACATGTAAAAGAATGAAATTAGACCTCAGTGTTACACCACTCAATAAAATTAACTTGAAATGGATTAAAGACTTAAACATAAGACCTGAAACCAGAATATACCTAGAAGAAAACACAAAGAATAAACTCCTGACATTAGTCTTGGCAATGATTTTTTGGGTTTGTCAGCAAAAGCAAAAGTGACAAAAGCAAAAATCAAGAAGTGGGACTACAACAAGCTTAAAAACTTCTGCATAGCAAAGGAAACCATTAACAAATGAAAGGCAACATATGGAGTGGGGAAAATTTTGTAAACCACATATATGATAAGGAGTTAATATCCAAAATTTACAGAGAACTGATAAAAGTCAATAGCATAAAAAACTAATTAAAAATGGGCAAAGTAGCTAAATAGCCATTTTTACAAAGAAGGCATACAAATGGTCAACAGATACATGAAAAGATGGTCAGCATCACTAATCAAAAGGGAAATGCCAATCAAAACCATAACAAGATAGTACCTCACAAGAGTAAGGATGCCTATTATCAAAATGATAAGAGATTATAAATGCTAGCAAGTATGTGGAGAAAAGGGAACATTTGTGCACTGTTGGTAGCAATGTAAACTGGTACAGCCATTATGGAAAACACTATGTAGGTTCCTCAAAGAATCAAATATAAAATTATATGATCCAGAAATCCCACTTTACGGTATATATCCAAAGGAGATAAAATCAATATGCTCAATATATATCTGCACTACCATGTTCACTGTAACATTGTTCACAATAGTCAAGATATGGAAACAACTTAAATTTCTGTTGACAATTGAATGGATAAAGAAAATGCGATATATATAAACAATGGAATATTATTCAGTCTAACAAAAGAAGTAAATTATGCAATTTGTGACAATGTGGATGAAACAGGAGTGCATTATTCTTGGTGAAATGACCCAGAAATAGAAAGACAAATACTGTACAGTATCACTCATATGTGGAATCTAAAAAATGAAGAAAAGTTGAACTCATAGAAACAGAGTGGAGGGGCAGTTGCCAGGGTTTGGGGAGGTGGGGGGAATATGGAAAACTGGCAAAAGCATACAAACTTTCAGTTATAAGATGAATAAGGATTGAGGATCTAATGTATAACATGGTGACTATATTTGACAATAAAATATTGAATAATTAAAATTTGCAAGAGATTAGAATGTCAGTGATCTCTCCAAAAGAAGGTAACTATATGAGATAATGGATGTGTTTATTAATTCAAATCCTTTCACAATGTATTTGTATATCAAAACATTGTTTTATACTTTAAATATCTTACAATTTTGTCAATTATGTCTCAATAAATCTGAAAAAAGAATTTTATGACTGATATTTTAGTAGAAAAAATGGAGTACCGAAGTCCATGGAATGACATGCTTAATATGCTGAAAAGTATGTCAACCTTGAATTCTATATTTAATGAAAATGCTTTCAAGTAGGAAGACAATAGTTAGAGATTTTATGACAAACAAAACCTGAGAAGACGAATCACCAGCACATCAACACTACAAGAAATACTAAGAAATTTCTTCAGACAGAAGAAAAAAGATACAAAATTGAAATTAAGATCTACAGGGATGAATGAAGATCACTGGGAATGGTAAACATGTGGGTAAATATAAAAGAATAATTCCCCTTCTTTTCCTAGATTCTTTAAAACCTACTAGTACTAATGAGTGAGTTTAGCAAGGTATCAGAATAAAAGATCGATGTACAAAAAATTAATTTATTTTTATACACTAGCAATGAACAACTGGAAATTTTTTAACTTTAAATGTAATTAAAAATAACATGAAAACACATGGAATACTTAAAGATATATGTAACAAAATATTCCAGATTTACTTAATGAAAACTACCAAACACTGATGAAAGTAAAGAGCCCTAAATAAATACAGAGATATACCATCTTCATGTAATGAAAGATTCGATTTTGTTAAGATGTCAGTTCTGCCTAAGGTGATTTATCCATTCAGTGCAATCCCAGCCAAAATCTCAGTAGGTATTTTTTGAAGAAATTGATATGATTGTTCTAAAATGTATATGGAAAAACATTATTTCAAATAACCAAGACCATTTTGAAAATGAAGTGAAAGGGAGCTCAAAGTATATGAATTCAAGAAATATTACAGAGCTATAATAATCAAGAGAGTGTGGTATTAGCATAAGTATAGACATGTAGGTAAAAGAGACATAGACTCTAGAAACAGAACTTTATATAAGGTGAATTGATTTCTGACAGAGGTACCAAGCCAATTCAATGGGAAATTGTCTGACTTGAAAACAACCAGGGTTAGGATAATTTGGTATCCATATTTTTAAAAAGGACCTCAAGCCTTTCTTTAAGCCATAAGAAAATTAACTAAAAATGAATAATAGGATTAATGTAAAATCAAAACCTATAAAACTTTTGAAATAAAGGCTAGGAAAAGCTCTTAGTGAATTTAGTGGAAAATATTTCTTAGGAAACATAAAGCATGGTTCGTATTGGTTTAATACATAAATCTGAGGAAGGACTTGTGGCTAAAATATCTAAAGATCACTTACAACTCAGTAGTAAAAAGGATGAACAATTTAACAATGAATATGCAAAAGATTTGGATACTTCACCAAAGAGATATAGATTAAAATAAGCACATGAGAATATGTCAAATTTTGTTATTCATTAGATAAATGAAAATTAAAACCACAATAAGATACCACTTCACAAATACTAGGATAGTTTAGAAAAAACTTTCATTACAAAGTGTTTTCAAGAATGTGGACCACTGAAAATTTTTTGTGACTTTGATGGGAATGTAAAATGATTTAGTCAGTTTGGGAAATAGTGTGGTAATTTCTTTGAAATTATGCATATACCTAGGCATTTAAGCAAAAGAAAAGGAATCACATTTACACAAAGACCTGCACATGAGTGTTTATAGCAGCTTTATTCACTATAGTGAAAAAATGAAAATAATCTCGATGTGTTCTGCCATGGTCTATTTGTGACCCCTTGCCTCAAATTCATATATTGAAATTCTATTGCCCAAAGTAATGGAATTAGGAGATAAAATACTTTGGAAGTGCCTAGGTCAGGAGGGTAGAGCTCTTTTGAATGGGGTTAATGCTCATATAAGAGACCCCGCACAGCTCTCTAGCTCCGTCCACCATTTAAGAACACAGCAAGAAGTTGGAAGTCTGCAAACTGAAAGAGGGTCTTCACCAGAACCTGAACATGTTGTCACCCTAATCTTGGAATTCCAGCCTCCAGAACAGTGAGAAATAAATTTATATTTTTTATAATGTACCTAGTCTGTGTTATTTTCTTATAGCAGCCTAAACATATGGTGAATAGTGAAACAAAGTATGGTACATCTACAAATAGAAACACCACTCAGTAATAAAATAAATGAACTACTGTTTTGCACAGTAACATGGATTAATGTCAAAAGTGTTATGCAAATGAAAGAAGCCATACAAAAAAGACTACATACTGTAGAGCTGCATTTATTTGTCATCCTGGAAAAGGTTACACTGAAATGGAGCAGGACCCTATGGTCCTGGCTCCCTGTGCCCCCACTTGCTTTTTGTCTGTGGAAAAACTTTAGCCGAAGAATAAGTTTAGTGAGAGAAGTGACAAAATGCTGAAACAAAGGAAAACCGTCCAAAAAGACTAAATAATAATAGTCTAGTCATTAAACATAGTCAAAGACTTTTAGTTCCTTCTCAACGGCTATAGATAATATTCTGAGCCACATCTTGCGAGCTGTCTTGTTAATACTGAAACTTCCACCACGTGGAAAAAGTTAATTACATGATGACCAGACTGTAGCCATGACATAAGCTGCCACAATTCCGAGAATTGGTCTCAAGGAAATGGAAAAAAAACAACCCTGGAACTTAAGATTAACTGTACTTAAAACAATCAAGATGACGCTGATCAGACCACCTCATGACAATTTCAAGATGACTGTCAGAGCTGACTGTACTCTTTCTGTGGGTAGCCCACTCCTTCCGTCTATAAAAGCTCTTGCCCACTGATTGTTGAGGGTGCCTTTGAACAGGAGTCCACCCTCCCCCTAAACCCCATTGCTGGCATCCAAAATAAAGCAAACTGTCCTTTCCACCAACGTTGCCTCTTTATTGGCTTTTGGGTGGCGAGCAGCTGGACCCCCACTTTCGGTAACAACACTACAGGGACAGAAGTAAGATCATTGGTACTAAGGGCTTGGGAGTAGTGGGAGGGACTGATTTAACAAGGGCATGACAGGAATTTCTGATTGTGAAGGTGATTACATAATTGTATATATTTGTCAAGTCACCAAATAGTACACCATAAAATGGTAAATCTTTCTACAGGTAAAATATGCATCTATAAATCTAACAAAAAGCTAACTACTTACTGCTTAAAGAAAAAATGATAATGTATTGTGGGATTTAGAACATATACAAAAGTGCAATCATTGACCAACATAATACAAAATATGGAAAGGGTTAATAGAATTGTAATCTTGTAAATTTTTACAAAAATAGGATGAAACAAATTAAACATTTTTTTATTAGCTGCACTAAATATAAGCAGGTCTAGACCAATATCCCTGATTAATATAGAAGCAAAATTTTCAACAAAATATTAGTAAACTGAATTCAAGAATTCATAGAAGGATTATATACCATGACCAAGTGGAATTTATTCTTGTGATTCAAGGATGGTTCAGCATACAAAAATCAATAAATGTGATGCATGACATTAATAGAATAAAAGATAAAAATCATATAATCATCTCAAAAGAGGTATAAAAAGCATTTGACAAATTCAACACCCCTTCATGATAGAAAACCTTCACAGACTGGGTATAGAAGGAACATACCCAGCATAATAAAGGCCATATATGACAAATCCACAGCTAATATCATACACAACATAGATAAAAATGAAAGCTTTTCCTTTAAAACCAGTTATAAGAGAATGGTGTTCACTCTCTCCTCCCTTATTCAAGGTACTACTGAAAGTCTTATCTAGAGCAATCAGGCAAGGCAAATAAATCAAATGTTTCCAAATCAGAAAGGAAGAGTAAAATAATTATTTGCTGCTGATATTGAAATTCCCAAAGACTCAACTTGAAAACTGTTTAATCAATAAATTCAGTAAAGTTGCAGGGTATAAAATCAATACACACTTAGCATAATACCTTCCAAGTCCATCTATGTTGTTGCAAATGGCAAAAATGCATTCTTTTTTTATGGCTGAGAAGTATTACATTGTATATGTATACCACATCTTCTTTATCCATTCTTCTGTTGATGGACACTTAGGTTGCTTTAATATCTTTGCAAATGTAAATAATGCTGCCATGAACATTGTGGTGCATGTATCTTTTCAAATTAGTGTGTTAGTATTTATTTTTCAGATAAATACCAAAGAGTGGAATTGTTGGGTCATATTGTAGCTCTATTTTTAGTTTTTTGAGAAACTGCCATACATTTTCTACAGTAACTGCACCAATTTACATTCCCACCAAAAGTGTAGGAGGGTTCCCTTTTCTCCACATCCTCACCAACATACATGTGTTATTTGTGTTCTTTTTGTTGATAGCCATTCTGACAGGTGTGAAATGATATCTCTTGGTTTTAATTGGCATTTCTTTGAGTATTAATGATATTGAGCATCTATTCATTTGCCTGTTGGCCATCTGTATGACTTCTTTGGAAAAGTGTCTATTCAGGTCTTCTGCCCATTCCTTAACCAGCCTGTTTGTTTTTCTGATGTGGAGTGGTATGAGCTTTTTTATATATTTTGGATATTAACCCCTTACTGGTCATATCATTAGCAAAAACTTTCTCCCATTTAGTAGGTTGTCTTTCCATTTTGTTACCTTTCCAATGGTTACCTTTGCTGTGCAAAAGCTTTTAAGTCAATTAGGTCTCACTTGTGTGTTTTTGCTTTTATTTCATTTGCTTTAGAGACAGATCAAAAAGTAGTAGGATTTATTTTTATATTTTTAAATTAATTTTTATTGGAGTATAGTTGCTTTACAATGCTGAGTTAGTTTCTGCTGTACAGCAAAGTGAATCAGTTATACAAATACATATATCCACTTCCTTCCCATTTATGTCACCACAGAGCATTGAGTAGAGTTCCCTGTGCTATGCACTAGGTTCTCACTAGTTATCTATTTTATATATAGCAGTGTATATACGTCAATCTCAACCTGCCAATTCATGCCACTCCCCCCTTCCCCCCTTGGAAACTATGTTAGTTTTCTACATCTGTGACACCATTTATGCTTTGCAAATAAGTTCATCTGTACCATTTTCTAGATTCTACATGTAAGCAATATTATACAATATTTGTCTTTTTCTGTGTGACTTACATCACTTATTATGATAATCTCTAGGTCCATCCATGTCACTTCAAATGACATTATTTCATTCATTTTTATGGCTGAGTAATATTCCATTGTATATATGTACCACATCTTCTTTATCCAATCCTCTGTCGATGGACATTTAGGTTGCTTCCATGTCCTGGCTATTGTAAATAGTGCTGCAATGAACATCAGGGTGCATGTATCCCTTTTTTTTTTTTTTTTTTTTTAACATCTTTATTGGAGTATAATTGCTTTACAATGGTGTGTTAGTTTCTGCTTTATAACAAAGTGAATCAGTTATACATATACATATGTTCCCATATCTCTTCCCTCTTGCGTCTCCCTCCCTCCAACCCTCCCTATCCCACCCCTCTAGTTAGTCAAACCAACGAGCTGATCTCCCTGTGCTATGCGGCTGCTTCCCACTAGCTATCTATTTTACGTTTGGTAGTGTATATATGTCCATGCCACTCTCTCATTTCGTCCCAGCTTACCCTTCCCCCTCCCCATATCCTCAAGTCCATTCTTTAGTAGGTCTGTGTCTTTATTACTGTCTTGCTCCTAGGTTCTTCATGACCTTTTTTTTTTTTTCCCCCCTTAGAGTCCACATATATGTGTTAGCATACAGTACTTCTTTTTCTCTTTCTGATTTACTTCACTCTGTATGACACACTCTAGGTCCATCGACCTCACTACAAATAACTCAATTTTGTTTCTTTTATGGCTGAGTAATATTCCATTGTATATATGTGCCACATCTTCTTTACCCATTCATCTGATGATGGACACTTAGGTTTTTTCCATCTCCGGCCTATTGTAAATAGAGCTGCAATGAACATTTTGGTACATGACTCTTTCTGAATTATGGTTTTCTTAGGGTATATGCCCAGTAGTGGGATTGTTGGGTCCTATGGTAGTTCTATATTTAGTTTTTTAAGAAACCTCCATACTGTTCTCCATAGTGGCTGTATCAATTTACATTCCCACCAACAGTGCAAGAGGGTTCCCTTTTCTCCACACCCTCTCCAGCATTTTTTGTTTCTAGATATTTTGATGATGCCCATTCTGACCAGTGTGAGATGATATCTAATTGTAGTGGTGATTTGCATTTCTCTAATGATTAATGATGTTGCAGATTCTTTCATATATTTGTTGGCAATCTGTATATCTTCTTTGGAGAAATGTCTATTTAGGTCTATTTATTGGATTGGGTTGTTTGTTTTTCTGACATTGAACTGCATGAGCTGCTTGTAAATTTTGTATCCATTCAGCCAATCTGTGTCTTTTGGTGGGAGCATTTAGTCCATTTACATTTAAGGTAATTATCGATATGTGTGTTCCCATTCCCATTTTCTTAATTGTTTTGGGTTTGTTATTGTAGGTCTTTTCCTTCTTTTGTGTTTCTTGCCTAGAGAAGTTCCTTTAGCAGTTGTTGTAGAGCTGGTTTGGTGGTGCTGAACTCTCTCAGCTTTTGCTTGTCTGTAAAGGTTTTAATTTCTCCATCAAATCTGAATGAGATCCTTGCTGGGTAGAGTAATCTTGGTTGCAGGTTTTTCTCCTTCAACACTTTCAATATGTCCTGCCACTCCCTTCTGGCTTGCAGAGTTTCTGCTGAAAGATCAGCTGTTAACCTTATGGGGATTCCCTTGTGTGTTATTTGTTGTTTTTCCCTTGCTGCTTTTAATATGTTTTCTTTGTATTTAATTTTTGACAGTTTGATTAATATGTGTCTTGGCGTATTTCTCCTTGGATTTATCCTGTATGGGACTCTCTGTGCTTCCTGGACTTGATTAACTATTTCCTTTCCCATATTAGGGAAGTTTTCAACTATAATCTCTTCAAATATTTTCTCAGTCCCTTTCTTTTTCTCTTCTTCTTCTGGAACCCCTATAATTCGAATGTTGGTACGTTTAATGTTGTCCCAGAGGTCTCTGAGACTGTCCTCAGTTCTTTTCATTCTTTTTTCTTTATTCTGCTCTGCAGTAGTTATTTCCACTATTTTATCTTCCAGGTCACTTATCCGTTCTTCTGCCTCAGTTATTCTGCTATTGATCCCATCTAGAGTACTTTTAATTTCATTTATTGTGTTGTTCATCGTTGCTTGTTTCATCTTTAGTTCTTCTAGGTTCTTGTTAACTGACTCTTGCATTTTGTCCATTCTATTGTCCATTCTATCTCCAAGATTTCGGATCAACCTTACTATCATTATTCTGAATTCTTTTTCAGGTAGACTGCCTATTTCCTCTTCATTTGTTAGGTCTGATGGGTTTTTATCTTGCTCCTTCATCTGCGGTGTGTTTTTCTGTCTTTTCATTTTGCTTATCTTACTGTGTTTGGGGTCTCCTTTTTTGCAGGCTGAAGGTTCGTAGTTCCTGTTGTTTTTTGTGTCTGTCCCCAGTGGCTAAGGTTGGTTCAGTGGGTTGTGTAGGCTTCCTGGTGGAGGGTACTAGTGCCTGTGTTCTGGTGGATGAGGCTAGATCTTGTCTTTCTGGTGTGCAGGTCCACGTCTGGTGGTGTGTTTTGGGGTGTCTGTAGACTTATTATGATTTTGGGCCGCCTCTCTGCTAATGGGTGGGGTTGTGTTCCTGTCTTGCTAGTTGTTTGGCATAGGATGTCCAGCACTGTAGCTTGCTGGTCGTTGAGTGAAGCTGGGTGCTGGCGTTGAGATGGAGATCTCTCGGAAATTTTTGCTGTTTGATATTATGTGCAGCTGGGAGGTCTCTTGTGGATCAGTGTCCTGAAGTTGGCTCTCCCACCTCAGAGGCACAGCACTGACTCCTGGCTGCAGCCCCAAGAGCCTTTCATCCACAGGGCTCCTTAATTTGGGATGATTGGTTGTCTATTCAGGTATTCCACAGATGCAGGGTATATCAAGTTGATTGTGGAGCTTTAATCCGCTGCTTCTGAGGCTGCTGGGAGAGATTTCCCTTTCTCTTCTTTGTTCTCACAGCTCCCAGGGGCTCAGCTTTGGATTTAGCCCCGCCTGTGCGTGTAGGTCGCCGGAGGGCGTCTGTTCTTTGCTCAGACAGGACGGGGTTAAAGGAGCCGCTGATTCGGAGGCTCTGGCTCACTCAGGCCCGGGGGTAGGGAGGGGCACGGAGTGTGGGGTGGGCCTGCGGCTGCAGAGGCCGGCCAGACGTTGCAGCCTGAGGCGCGGCTGTGCGTTCTCCCGGGGGAGTTGTCCCTGGATCCCGGGACCCCGGCAGTGGCGGGCTGCACAGGCTCCCCGAAAGGGCGCGTGGCCAGTGACCTGTGTTCGCACACAGGCCTCCCGGTGGCGGCAGCAGCGGCCCTAGCCGCTCTGGGCGGCCCTAGCCACGTCCGTCTCTGGGCTCCGCACCCCTAGCCGCGGCTCGCGCCCGTCCCTGGAGCTCTCTCAAGCAGCGTTCTTAATCCCCTCTCCTCGTGCACCAGGAAACAAAGAGGGACGTAAAAGTCTCTTGCCTCTTCGGCAGTTCCAGACTTCTCCCCGGACTCTCTCCCGGCCAGCCGCGGTGCACCAACGCCCCGCAGGCTGTGTTCACGCCGCCAACCTCAGTCCTCTCCCGGCGCTCCGACAAAAGCCGGAGCCTCAGCTCCCAGTCCCGCCCGCCCCGGCGGGCGAGCAGACAAGCCTCTCGGCTGGCAAGTTCCGGTCGGCCCGATCCTCTGCGCTGGAATCTGTCCGCTTTGCCCTCCGCACCCCTGTTGCTGTGCTCTCCTCCGCGGCTCCCAAGCTCCCCCACTCCGCCTCCCGAAGTCTCCACCCGCGAAGGGGCTTCCTAGTGTGTGGACACTTTTCCTCCTTCACAGCTCTCTCCCGCTGGTGCAGGACCCGTCCCTATCCTTTTGTCTCTGTTTAGTTTTTTTCTTTTGCCCTACCCAGGTACGTGGGGGGTTTCTTGCCTTTTGGGAGGTCTGAGGTCTTCTGCCAGCGTTCAGTAGATGCTCTGTAGGAGTTGTTCCACGCGTAGATGTATTTCTGGTGTATCTGTGGGGAGGAACGTGATCTCCGCATCTTACTCTTCCGCCATCTTCCCGGAAGTGACCCGCATGTATCCCTTTGAATTATGGTTTTCTCCATATATATGCCCAGGAATGGGATTACTGGGTCATATGGTAGCTCCATTTATAGGTTTGCAATGATCTTCCTTTCTGTTCTCCATAGTAGCTGTACCAATTTACATTCCCACCAACAGTGTGGAAGGGGTCCCTTTTCTCCACACCTTCTACCAACATTTATTGTTTGTAGATTTTTTGATTATGGCCATTCTGACCAGTGTGAGGTGATACATCACTGTAGTTTTGATTTGCATTTCTCTCAAAATTAGTGATGCTGAGCATCTTTTTATGTGGTTTTTTTTTTGCCATCTGTATGTCTTCTTTGGAGAAATGTCTACTTAGGTCTTCTGCTCATGTTTTGGATTCAGTTGTTTGGTTTTTTGATATTGAGCTGCATGAGCTATTTGTATATTTTGGAGATTAATCCCTTGTCAATTGCTTCATTTGCAAATATTTTCTCCCACTATGAGGGTTGTCTTTTCGTCTTGTTTATGGTTTCCTTTGCTGTGCAAAAGCTTTTAAGTTTAATTAGGTCCCATTCATTTAAAAGAGTGTTCTGCCTATGTTTCCCTCTAAGGTTTTTATAGTATCCGGCTTTACATTTAGGTCTTTAATACATTTTGAGTTTATTTTTGTGTTTGGTGTTAGGGAATGTTCTAATTTCATTCTTCTACATGTAACTGTCCAGTTTTACCAGCACCACTTATTGAAGAAGCTGTCTTTTCTCCATTGTATATTCTTGTCTCCTTTGTCATAGGTTAGGTTATCATAGGTGTGTGGGATTATCTCTGGACTTTCAATCCTAATCCATCGATCTATATTTTTGACTTTGTGCCAGTACCATACAGTTGTGATGACAGTAGCTTTGTAGTATAATCTGAAGTCAGGGAGCCTGATTCCTCCAGCTCAGTTCTTCTTTCTCAAGATTGCTTTGATATTCTGGGGTCTTTTGTGTTTCCATAAAAATTATTTGTTCTAATTCTGTAAAAACTGCCCTTGGTGATTTGATAAGGATTGCATTGAATCTGTAGATTCTTTTGGTAATAATATAGTCATTTTCATAATGCTGATTCTTCCAATCCAAGAACATGGCATATCTCTCCATTTGTTTGTGTTATCTTTGACTTCTTCCATCAGTACCTTATAGTTTTCTGAGTACAGGTCTTTTGCCTCCTTAGGTAGGTTTATTTCTAGGTATTTTATTGTTTTTGATGTGATCGTAAATGTGATTGCTTTCTCAATTTCTCTTTCTGATTTTCATTGTTAGTATATAGAGATGCAAGAGATTTCTATGTATTAATTTTGTATCCTGCAACTTTACCAAATTCATTGATGAAATCTAGTAGTTCTTTGGTAGCATGTTTAGGATTTTCCATGTATAGTACCATGTCATCTGCAAAAAATGACAGTTTTACTTCTTCTTTTCCAATTTGGATTCTTTTATTTCCTTTTCTTCTCTGATTGCCATGGCTAGGACTTCCAAAACTACATTGAATAATAGTGGTGACAGTGGACATCCTTGTCTCATTCCTGATCTTATAGGAAATGCTTTCAGCTTTTCACTATTGAGTATAATGTTAGCTGTAGGTTTGTCATACATGGTCTTTATTATGTCGAGGTAGGTTCCCTCAAGCCCATTTCTGGAGAGTTTTTATCATAAAAGTGTGATGAACTTTGTCAAAAGATTTTTCTGCATCTCTTGAGGTGATCATATGGTTTTTATTCTTCAATTTGTTAATGTGGTGTATCACATTGATTTGCGTATATTGAAGAATCCTTGCATCTCTGGGATAAATCCCATTTGATCATGGTGTGTGATCATTTTAATGTGTTGTTGGATTTAATTTGCTAATATATTGTTGAGGATTTTCCGTCTATGTTCATTGGTGATTTTGGCCGGTAATTTTCTTTTTTTGTGGTAACTTTGTCTGGTTTTGGTATCAGGGTGATGGTGGCCTCATAGAATGAGCTTGGGAGTGGTCCTTCCTCTGCATTTTTGCAAGAGTTACAGAAGAGAAGGTGTTAACTCTTCTCTAAATATTTGATAGAATTTTGCCTGTGAAACCATCTGGTCCTGGACTTTTGTTTGTTGGGAGTTTTTTAATCACACTTTCAATTTCCTTACTTGTGATTGGTGTGTTCATATTTTCTATTTCTTTCTGGTTCAGTTTTGAAAGGTTGTTCCTTTCTAGGAATTTGTCCTTTTTTTCTAGGTTGTCCATTTTATTGGCATAAAATTGCTTGTAGTTGTTACTTATGATCCTTTGTATTTCTATAGTGTCCTTTGTAAATTCTCCTTTTTCATTCCTACTTTTATTGATTTGAGTTTTCTCTCTTTTTTTCTTGATGAGTCTGGGTAGAGGTCTATCAATTTTGTTTATCCTCTCAAAGAACTAGTTTTTAGCTTCATTGTTCTTTACTCTTGTTTTCCTCATCTCTATTTCTTTTATTTCTGCAGAAATCTATGATTTCTTTCCTTCTACTAAGTTTGGGTTTTGTTTGTTCTTGGTTCTTTAGTTATTTTAGGGATAAGGTTAGGTTGCTTATTTGAGATTTTTCTGGTTTCTTGAGGTACAGTTTTATTGCTTTATCTTCCCTCTTAGAACTGCTTTTTCTGTGTCCCACAGATTTCAGATCCACGTGTTTTTGTTATCATTTGTCTCTAGGAATTTTTTTATTTCCTCTTTGATTTCTTCCATGATACTTCTGTTATTTAATAATATATTGTTTGGGAGCTTCCTTTGCCATCCAGTGGTTAAGAGTTCATCTTCCAATTCAGGGAGTGCAGGTTCAAAACCTGGTCAGGGAACTAGGATCCCACATGCCTCATGGACAAAAAAAAAAAAAAAAACATAAAACAGAAGCAATATTGTAACAAATTCAATAAAAACTTAAAAATAAAACTTAAAAAATATATAGATATTTTTAGGCCCCCATGTTTGTGTTTTTTACAGTCTTTTTCTGTAATTGATTTATAATCTCATAGTATTGCTATCAGTAAAGATGCTTGATATGATTTCAATTTTCTTAAATTTATTAAGACTTGATTTATTACCCAAGATATGATCTATCCTGGAGAATGTTCCATGTGCACTTGAGAAGGAAGTGTATTCTGCTGCTTTTGCATGGAATGCCATATAAACACCAATTAAGTGTATTTGGTCTAATGTGTCCTTTAAGACTTGTGTTTGCTTATTAATTTTCTGTCTGAATGATCTCTGTCTATTGGTTTAAATGGGGAGTTAAAGTCCACTAGTATGGTTTTACTGTCAATTTCCCCTTTGATGGATGTTAGCATTTGCCTTATACATTGAGATACTCCTATGTTGGGGTCATATATATTTACACTTGTTATATCTTCCTGATCATTATGGAGTGACCTTTCTTGTCTCCCTTAACAGTCTTTATTTAAAAGTCTATTTTGTCTGATATGGGTATTGTTACTTCAGCTTTGTTTTGCTTTCCATTTTCATGGAATATCATTTTCCATCCCCTCACTTTCAGTCTGTATGTGTCCCTAGGTCTGAAGTGGGTCTCTTGTAGACAGCATATATATGGGTCTTGTTTTTGTATCCATTCAACCAGTCAATGTCTTTTGGTTGGAGCATTTATTCCATTTCATTTAAGGTAATTATTGATATGTATGTTCCTATTGCCATTTTCTTAATTGTTTTGGGTTTGTTATTGTAAGTCTTTTTTCTTCCCTTCCTCTTTTTTTCTCTTCTCTTGTTTATTCTGCCTAGAGAAATTCCTTTAGCATTTGTCATAAAGCTGGTTTAGTAATGCTGAAATCTCTTAGTTTTTGCTTTTCTGTAAAACTTTTAATTTGTCCATTGAATCTGTATTATAGCCTTCCTGGTTGGAATATTCTTGGTTGTAGGTTTTTCCTTTTCATTACTTTAAATGTATCATGCCACATTGTTTTGAGCTGCACAGTTTCTGCTGAAAAATCAGCTGATAAACTTATCGGGATTCCCTTGTATGTTATTTGTTGCTTTTCCCTGGTGGCTTTTAATATTTTTATTTGTTTTTAATTTGTGCTACTTTGATTAATATGTTTCTCGGCACGTTCCTCCTTGGGTTTATCCTGTATGGGACTCTGTGCTTCCTGGATTTGAGTAACTATTGCCCTTCCCATGTTAAGGGAGTTTTTGACTACAATCTCTTCAAATATTTGCTCAGGCCCTTTCTATTTCTCTTCTTCTTCGAGAACCCATATAATTTGAATGTTGGTGCCTTTAATTATGTCCCAGAAGTCTCTGAGACTGTCCTCATTTATTTTCATTCTTTTATTATTTTATTCTGTGTGGCTGTTATTTCCACCATTCTGTCTTTCAGCTCACCCATCCATTCTTCTGCCTCAGTTATTATGCTACTGATTCTTTCTAGAGTATATTTTCTTTTCAGTTATTGTATTGTTTATCTCTCTTTGTTTGTTCTTTAGTTTTTCTAGGTCCTTGTTAAACATCTCTTGCATCATCTCAATCTGTGCCTCCACTCTTTTCTTTCTTAAACATCTTTATTGGAGTATAATTGCTTTACAATGGTGTGTTAGTTTCTGCTATATAACAAAGTGAATCAATTATACGTATACATATGTTTCCATATCTCTTCCCTCTTGTGTCTCCCTCCCTCCCACCCTCCCTATCCCACCCCTCTAAGTGGTCACAAATCACTGAGCTGATCTCGCTGTGCTATGTGGCTGCTTCCCACTAGCTATGTATTTTACGTTTGATAGTGTATATATGTCCATGCCACTCTCTCACTTTGTCACAGCTTACCCTTCCCCCCCCATATCCTCAAGTCCATTCTCTAGTAGGTCTGTGTCTTTATTCCCGTCTTATTCCTAAGTTCTTCATGACCTTTTTTTTCCTCTTAGATTCCATATATATATATATATATATATATATATATATATATATATATATATATATATATATATATATATATATATATATATGTTAGCATACGGCATTTGTTTTTCTCTTTCTGACTTACTTCACTCTGTATGACAGACTCTAGGTCCATCCACCTCACTAAAAATATCTCAATTTCATTTCTTTTTATGGCTGAGTAATATTCCATTGTATATATGTGCCACATCTTCTTTATCCATTCATCCAATGATGGACACTTAGGTTGCTTCCATGTCCTGGCTATTGTAAATAAAGCTGCAAGGCCAGACACTATCAAACTCTTAGAGGAAAACATAGGCAGAACACTCTATGACATAAATCACAGCAAGATCCTTTTTTACCCAAAAAGGGTCAAAAAGGATCTTGAGAAATGGAAATAAAAACAAAAATAAACAAGTGGGACATAATGAAACTTAAAAGCTTTTGCACAGCAAAGGAAACCATAAACAAGACCAAAAGACAACCCTCAGAATGGGAGAAAATATTTGCAAATGAAGCAACTGACAAAGGATTAATCTCCAAGATTTTCAAGCAGCTTATGTAGCTCAATAACAACAACAACAAAAAAAAACAACCAAATCCCAAAATTGGCAGAAGAACTAAATAGACATTCCTCCAAAGAAGATATACAGATTGCCAACAAACACATGAAAGAATGCTCAACATCATTAATCATTAGAAAAATGCAAATCAAAACTACAGTGAGATGTCATCTCACACTGGTCAGAATGGCCACCATCAAAAAATCTAGAAACAATAAATGCTGGAAAGGGTGTGGAGAAAAGGGAACCCTCTTGCACTGCTGGTGGGAATGTAAATTGATACAGCCACTATGGAGAACAGTATGGAGTTTCCTTAAAAAACTAAAAATAGAACTACCATACCACCCAGGAATCCAACTACTGGGCATATACCCTGTGTCTCCATTCTTTTTTTGAGATCTTGGTTCATCTTTAATGTAATTATTCTGAATTATTTTTCAGGTAGATTGCCTAACTAATCTTTATTTACTTGATCTTTTTTATCTTGCTCCTTTGTCTGCAACAGATTTCTCTGTCATCTCATTTTGTCTAACTTATTGTGTCTGTGGTCTTCTTTCTGCAGGTTGCAGCATTGTAGCTCCTCTTTCTTCTTGCGCCTGTCCCCTGCTCTGTGAGATAGACATTGAGCAGGGCTTCCTATTTGCTCTATGGTTGTCACTGCACTGTCAGGCACAAGAGGTTCTCCCTAGTTGTTGAAGTAGAGGCCCCGAATTCTTCTTCTTAGCTGTGAGGAAGGCAGAATTGGATCACTCTCAGAGTGAGAGAAGACTCTGAGTATTCCTCCTCTGGTGCTGTTCACTTGTGCGTGTGTTCTGTTCTGTCCCCTTTCACCTGTTGTACAGGCTCACAAAGTACACTGTTATTGGCACTGCTTTTGATCCCACCTTAATTGTGGGTATGCCAGCAACTGGCCCTGGTGACTCTCAGGTGTTGTCTTCACTAGGCCATTGGCACAGATCCACTGAGGTCAGTTCCCTGGACTGCAGTAACCATGAACCTGGACCTGCTGTGTGAGCTATGGAGGCATCTCGGACTCTGGTCTGGCTCAACCCTCACAGGAACATGCCCACAAAGCCCACAGCTGCTAAAGCCAGATCCATCACAGCTTCAGGAGCACTTGTTGTCCTTCGAGATGTTCTACAGGCACTGAAGTTAAGAAGCCGTTAGTGGAGGTGTAACTCCATGGTTCTTGTAGCCATGAGGAGAGATTTCTGCTCTTCTTCCTTAGTTGTGCAGTCCCTGGGCTCAGCTGTGGTTTCAGCCTTACCCCTGTGTGTGATCCTCCCAGCAGTGTCTGCTCCTGAGGCTGCCCCAAAGCACATGTGACCATGCAGGCCAGCAGGGGAGGTGTTGAGGGATGTGGCTACTGGGGATGACATGGCTGGAAGTTGGCTGGGGTGGTATTGCTATGATTTATGTTAGAGTATTCTGCTTATGCTTTTTTTTAGTTTATTTTTGTATATGGTGTTAGAGAATGTTCTAATTTCATACTTTTACATGAAGCTGTCCAGTTCCCCCAGCACCACTTATTGAAGAGAGTGTCTTTTCTCCATTGTATATTCTTGTCTCCTTTGTCAAAGATTAATTGACCATAGGTGGATGCATTTATTTCTGCACTCTCTACTCAGCCATAAAAATGAATGAATATTTTCCATTTGCAAAAACTTGAATGCACTTGGAAGGTATTATGCTAAGTGAAATAAGTCAGACAGAGAAAAAAAATACTGTGTAATATAACTTATATATGGAATATAAAAAGAAAGCAATCTTTTAAATATAACAAGAAAAAAACAGACTCACAGATATGGAGAAAAATTTAGTGATCACCAGTGGAGAGAGGGAAGGGGGAAGGGGCTAGATTGGGGTAGTGCATTAAGAGGTAAAAACTATTATGTATAAAATAAATAAGTTATAAAGATGTACTGCAAAACATGGAGTACATAGCCAGGAACTTTTAGTAAGTAAAAAAGGAATATAACATTTAAAAATTGTGAATCACTATGTTGTACACTTGTATCTTATGTAATATTGTACATCAACTATATCTCAATAAAAAATTCAAGACACAGAATTCAGTTGCTTTTCTATACAGTAACAATG
The DNA here is from genome assembly GCF_039906515.1 of Pseudorca crassidens. Taxonomy (NCBI): domain Eukaryota; kingdom Metazoa; phylum Chordata; class Mammalia; order Artiodactyla; family Delphinidae; genus Pseudorca; species Pseudorca crassidens. The sequence goes on along the minus strand of NC_090317.1, from coordinate 57,773,199 downwards.
AAAAATCTGAAAAAGAAATAAAACTATTTAATTCATATTAACATCAAAAATAAATTGCAAATAAATTTAACTAAGTAAGTGAAAGATCTATACAATAAAAACTACAATGTGTTGCCAAAGAAATCAAAGGACAAACAAAAAAATAGAAGCATGTACTTCATTTGTGGATTGAAAGCTAAAATTACTAAAATGTCCATGCTACCCAAAGCCATCTATAGATTCAATGTAACCTCTACCAAAAATCCAATGGCATTTTTCACAGAAATAGAAAAAAATGGTAAATGTTATATGGAACCATGAAAGACCCCAAATAGCCAAAGAAATCATGACAAAGAAAAACAAATCCAGAGGCATTACACTTTCTGATTTCAAACTATTCTACAAAGCTGTAATATTTAAAAGAATACAGTACAGGTGTTAAAAATAGATACATACAACAATGGAATAGAAAAGAAAGCTCAGAATTAAATACCCATGTATATGGTTAACTAATATTTGATAGGGGAACCAGGAACTTCCATTGGGGGCAGTATGGTCTCTTCAACAAATTGTGTCAGGAAAACTGGAAAACATGCATAAAAATGAAATTGGACCCCTATATTACACAACTCAAAAAGTTAACTCAAAGTATATCAAAGACTTAAACATAAGATGTGATACCATAAAACTCCTAGAAGAAAACATAGGGAATAAGATTTTTGACATTAGTCTTGACAATGCTTTTTTTGGATTTGACAACCAAAACAAAAGTGACAAAAGAAAAAAAACAAGTGAGACCACATCAAACTAGCAAGCTTCTGCTTGGCAATAGAAACAATCAGCAACATAAAAAGGCAACATGTGGAGTTGTAGAAAATAGTTGTAAACAATGTATCTAATAATTGATTAATATCCAAAATATATAAAGAGCTAATGTAAGTCAATAACAAACAAGCAAACCAAATCTGATTTTAAAAATGGGCAGAGGGGGTGGCTTCCCTGGTGGTGCAGTGGTTGAGAGTTCGCCTGCCTAAGCAGGGGACATGGGTTTGTGTCCCAGTCCAGGAAGATCCCACATGCCACGGAGTGACTGGGCCCGTGAGCCATGGCCATGGAGCCTGTGCATCCGGAGCCTGTTCTCCACAATGGGAGAGGCTGCAACAGTGAGAGGCCCTTGTACTGTAAAAAAAAAAAAAAAAAAAGGCAGAGGAACTAATCAGACATTTCTCCAAAGAAGACATCCAAATAGACAACAGGTACAAGAAAAAGTATTCAACATCAAGAATCGCCAGGGAAGTGCAAACTAAAACCACAATGAGATATCTCCTGACACCTATAAGAATGGCTATTATCAAGAAGATAAGAAATGACAAGTGTTGGTGAAGATGTGGAGAAATGGGAATCCTGTACACTGTTGATGGTACTATAAACTGGTTCAGCCACTATGGAAAACAGTGTGGAAGTTCCTTAAAAAATTAAAAATAGATCTACCATATGGTCCAGCAATCTCACTTTTGGGTATATATCCAAAGGAGGTGAAAATAGGTTACACAAGGGATATCTGCACTCCCTTTATTGCAGCATTATTCACAGTAGCCATGATTTGGAAATAACCTAAGAAGTGTCCATCAATAGATGAATGGATAAAGATGTGGTATTTATATGTACAATGGAATACTATTCAGGCATGAGAAAAAGGAACATTCTGCCATTGCCACAATATGAATGGAACTTGAGGTCTTTATTCTGAGAGAAGTCAGACAGAGTAAAACAAATATGGCATGTCATCACTTATATGTTGAATCTAAAAGAGTCAAACTCATAAAAATAAAGTAGTAAGAAAAAAAATAAATAAATAAAAATAAAGTAGTTAGGTGGTTAGCAGTGGCTGGGAGGATGGGGAAATTGGGAAGATATTGGTCCAATGGTACAAACTTACATTTAGAAGATGAATAAGTTCTGGAAATCTAATAAACTGTTTAGTGATTTTAGTCCACAATATGGTATTATACAATTCAAAGTTGCCAAAAACTAGTTCTTAAATATTCTCAGGAGAAAATGAAATGATAATTATGTGATGTGATGGAGGTGCTAGCTAACACTTCAGTGCTAAAAGTACTGCAATATATAAATATGTCAAGTCAACAAGTTGTACACCTTAAAATTACACAATATTATGTGTCAATTATGTCTCAATTTTAAAACGACTGAATATTCTAATTAAGATAAATATAATATTGGATTTGGGTAGAAGGAAGTAGAAGTATACAGGAAAAAAATTTTCAAACATGGTAAACATTGATAATAATGGGAAAGAAATACTAGGAAAGTACAATCAGAAAAAGAATTTTAAAATGGCTATATTAGTATTAGACAATGTAGAGTTTAAGGTAAAAAACAGAAAATTAACTGGATATTATATAATGATAAACAGTTTATTTTTATAAAATTATAGTTAGTAATATGTAAAAGTCAAAATAACATAGCAGTGAAGTAAAGAAAAATAATCTGAAACATAGGGAGATGGTATTGAAACAAATATAATGCATTTGTTTATTATAAGAGGACATTATACACCTCTTCTAGAAAAGAACAAAGGTAGTAGATTACAATATGTATGGCTACAAAAGAATTACACAATGCAAATAATAGACCTGATTCAAAGATATATAGAAAATCTTCATATTAGACAGATCATATGCATATTGTTTTCCTAGACACATGGGCCTTTTATAAAAATAACTTGTTACATACTTGAATTCAAATAAAATTTTAAGGCATTTTTAATAGAAGAGATTTTTGCAAGACAAATTATCATATTTTAATCAATAAAGTTAAGAATACATGCAAATTTTGACCAATTTTTTTTTTGTGTGTGTGGTACTTGGGCCTCTCACTGTTGTGGTCTGTCCCGTTGTGGAGCACAGGCTCCAGATGTGCAGGCTCAGTGGCCATGGCTCATCGGCCCAGCCGCTCCACGGCATATGGGATCTTCCTGGACTGGGGCACGAACCTGTGTCCCCTGCATTGGCAGGCAGATTCTCAACCACTGCACCACCAGGGAAGCCCCCAAAATCTTAAGCATCTGAGAATTAAGAGGTACAGTACAACACAATCCATGAACCAAGAGGTTATTAAAAGGAAATTTATCAATTATGTGAAAAAAATTAAAAAGAGAAGTTTCCTCACAAATAAGTTTACAGTTATCAAATATGTTAGAAAAAATTATCTTATTACATTCATTATCTTTCTTTATAACTTTTAAATCATGGAGTTTTAAAATATATATAAAAATAGAGAAAATAATATGATGAACCACACATATCCATCACTTAGCTTCAGTCATTACCCACATTTTATTAATATTTTTTCATCTGGATTTTCCTTTTTTGTTGGAATAACTTTGAAAGAAATCGGAGACATCACATCATGTCATTCATAAATATTTTGAGTACACATTTCTCTGAGTAAAAAATATTTTTCACATTCAGAATATGGTTAAATAATTCCTTGCAGTCCTTTGTAAATATTTATTTTTCCCTAGTGTATCCTTACAACTGGTAGTCAGATGTGTAAAGGAGTGTTTAGGATATATATTTATACTTTGAGGCCTAGACTATTTCACTGGTAGAGCTGCATACTTCCTACTGCATCATATCAAGAGGCTCATAATATATTACTTTTCCACTTTTAGTAATGTGAAAACTGGTCAATATGTAGGAGTTGTCAGCCTGATTCATCTGTTTTAAAAATCTCATCAGGTTTTGTATGAGGGGAAGATGGGTGAAGAGTAAGACGTGGAGATCACCTTCCTCGCCACAGATACACCAGAAATACATCTACACGTGGAACAACTCCTACAGAACACCTACTGAACGCTGGCAGAAGACCTCAGACCTCCCAAAAGGCAAGAAACTACCCACATACCTGGGTAGGGCAAAAGAAAAAAAGAAGAAAACAGAGACAAAAGAATAGGGAAGGGACCTGCACCAGTGAGAGGGAGTTGTGAAGGAGGAAAGGTTTCCACACACTAGGAAGCCCCTTCGTGGGTGGAGACTGTGGGTGGCGGAGGGGGGGGAGCTTTGGGACTGCGGAGGAGAGTGCAGCAACAGGGGTGCAGAGGGCAAAATGGGGAGATTCCTGAAAAGAGGATCAGTGCTGACTGGCACTCACCAGCCCAAGAGGCTTGTCTGCACACCCGCCAGGGTGGGCGGGGCTGCGAGCTAAGGCTCGGGCTTCAATTTGGTGGCGTGAACACAGCCGGAAGGGGTTAGTGCACCACAGCTAGCTGGAAGGGAGTCTGGGAAAAGGTCTGGAGCTGCCAAAGAGGCAAGAGACTTTTTCTTCCCTCTTTGTTTTCAGGTGCACGAGGAGAGGGGATTAAGAGCACTGCTTAAAGGAGCTCCAGAGACAGGCGCGAGCCGCGGCTAAAAGCGGGGACCCCAGAGACGGGCAGGAGATGCTAAGGCTGCTGCTGCCACCACCAAAAAGCCTGTGTGCGAGCACAGGTCACTATCCACACCTCCTTTCCGGGGAGCCTGTGCAGGTGGCCACTGCTGGGTTCCCGGGATCCAGAGACAACTTAACCGGCCAAACACACGATGAGCCTCAGGCTGGTGCAACGTCACACTGGTCTCTGTCGCCGCAGGCTCACCCCACACTCCATGCCCCTCCCTCCCCCCAGCCTGAGTGAGCCAGAGTCCCCGAATCAGCGGCTTCTTTAACCCCATCCTGTCTGAGAGAAAAACAGATGCCCTCCGGCGACCTACACGCAGAGGCGGGGCCAAATCCAAAGCTGAGCCCCTGGGAGCTGTGAGAACAAAGAAGGGAAAGGAAAATCTCTCCCAGCAGTCTCAGCAACAGTGGATTAAAGCTCCACAATCAACTTGATGTACCCTGCATCTGTGGAATACATGAATAGACAACAAATCATCCCAAATTGAGGAGGTGGACTTTGAGACCAAGATTTATGATTTTTTCCCCTTTTCCTCTTTTTGTGAGTGTGTATGTATATGCTTCTGTGTGAGATTTTGTCTGTATAGCTTTACATCCACCATTTGTCCTAGGGTACTATCCATCTGTTTTCTTTTTAATTGTTTTTCTTTCTTAATAATTAATTTTAATAACTCTATTTTATTTTACTTTATCTTCTTTCTTTCTTTCTTTCTTTCTTTCTTTCTTTCTTTCTTTCTTCCTTCCTTCCTTCCTTCCTTCCTTCCTTCTTTCCTTTCTTTCTTTCTTTCTTTCTTTCTTTCTTTCTTTCTTTCTTTCTTTCTTTCTTTCTTTCTTTCTTTCTTTCTTTCTTTCTTTCTTTCTTTCTTTTCTTTCCTTCCTTTCCTCCTTTAGACAACGTATCATCCAAATAGAGGAGGTAGACTTTGAGAGGAAGATTTGTGAACTTTTCCCCTTTTCCTCTTTTTGTGAGTGTGTATGTGTATGTTTCTGTGTGAGATTTTCTCTGTATAGCTTTACTTTCACCTTTTGTCCTAGGGTTCTAACCATCCATTTTTTAAATTTTTTTTCTTTCTTAATAATTAATTTTAATAGCTCTATTTTATTTTATTTTATCTTCTTTCTTTCTTTTTTTCTTTCTTTCCTTTCTTCCCTCCTTTAGACAACAAATCATCCAAATTGAGGAGGTGGACTTTGAGAGTAAGGTTTATGATTTTTTCCACTTTTCCTATTTTTGTGAGTGTGTATGTGTATGCTTCTGTATGAGATTTTGTCTGTATAGCTTTGCTGCCACCATTTGTCCTAAGGTTCTATCTGTCTGTGGTTTTTGTTTTAAAATTTTTTTCTTAATAATTATTTTGTAATTTAAAAACTTTATTATATTTTACACTAATTTATTTTACTTTATCTTCTTTCTTTCTTTCTTTTTTCCTTGCTTCCCTCCTTCCTTCCTCCCACTGTCCCTTGCTCCCTCCCTACCTCCCTCTTTCCTTTCTTTCTTATTTTCCTTCTTTCCTTCTTTCCTTCCTTTCTTTCTTTCTTTCTTTTTTCTTCTACTAATTCTTTCTCTCTACTTTTTCTCTCTTTTATTCTGAGCCATGTGGTTGAAAGGCTCTTGGTGCTGCAGCCAGGAGTCAGTGCTGTGCCTCTGAGGTGGGAGAGCCAACTTCAGGACACTGGCCAGCAAGAGACCTCCCAGATCCACATAATATCAAATGGCGAAAATCTCCCAGAGATCTCCATCACAACTCCAGCACCCAACTTCACTCAATGACCGGCAAGCTACAGTGCTGGACACCCTATGCCAAACAACTAACAAAACAGGAACACAACCCCACCCATTAGCAGAGAGGGTGCCTAAAATCATAATAAGTCCACAGACACCCCAAAACACACCACCAGATGTGGACCTGCCCACTAAAGAGACAAAAGCCAACCTCATCCACCAGAACACAGGCACTAGTCTGCTCCAACAGGAAGCCTACACAAACCACTGAAAAAACCTTAGCCACTGGGGACAGACACCAAAAACAATGGGAACTACGAACCTGCAGCCTGCAAAAAGGAGACCCCAAACACAGTAAGATAAGCAAAATGAGAAGACAGAAATACACACTGCAGATGAAGGAGCAAGATAAAAACCCACCAGACCTAACAAGTGAAGAAGAAATAAGCAGTCTACCTGAAAAAGAATTGAGAATAATGATAGTAAAGATGATCCAAAATCTTGGAAATAGAATAGACAAAATGCAAGAAACATTTAACAAGGACCTAGAAGAACTAAAGATGAAACAAACAACGATGAACAGCACAATAAGTGAAATGAAAAATATACTAGATGGGATCAATAGCAGAATAACTGAGACAGAAGAACGGATAAGTGACCTGGAAGATAAAATAGTGGAAATAACTACTGCAGAGCAGAATAAAGAAAAAAGAATGAAAAGAACTGAGGACAGTCACAGAGACCTCTGGAACAACATTAAAAGCACCAACATTTGAATTAACAAAGAAGGAGAAAAAACATATGATCATCTCAATAGATGCAGAGAAAGCTTTTGAAAAAATTAAACACCGATTTTTGATAAAAACCCTGCAGAAAGTAGGCATAGAGAGAACTTTCCTCAACATAATAAAGGGCATATATGACAAACCCACAGCCAACATCATCCTCAATAGTGAAAAACTGAAAGCATTTCCACTAAGATCAGGAACAAGACAAGGTTTCCCACTCTCACTGCTCTTATTCAATATAGTTTTGGAAGTTTTAGCCACAGCAATCAGAGAAGAAAAGGAAATAAAAGGAATCCAAATCGGAAAAGAAGAAATAAAGCTGTCACTGTTTGCAGATGACATGATACTATATATACAGAATCCTAGAAATGCTACCAGAAAACTACTAGAGCTAATCAATGAATTTGGTAAAGTGGCAGGATACAAAATTAATGCACAGAAATCTCTGGAATTCCTATACACTAATGATGAAAAATCTGAAAGTGAAATCAGGAAAACACACCCATTTACCATTGCAACAAAAAAAATAAAATTTTTAGGAATAAACCTACCTAAGGAGACAAAAGACCTATATGCAGAAAATTATAAGACACTCATGAAAGAAATAAAACATGAAACAAATAGATGGAGAGATATACCATGTTCTTGGATTGGAAGAATCAACATTGTGAAAATGGCTCTACTACCCAAAGCAATCTACAGATTCAATGCAATCCCTATCAAAGTATCACTGGCATTTTTCACAGAAATAGAACAAAATTTCACAATTTGTATGGAAACACCAAAGACCCCGAATAGCCAAAGCAGTCTTCAGAACGAAAAACGGAGCTGAAGGAATCAGGCTCCCTGACTTCACACTATACTACAAAGCTACAGTAATGAAGACAGTATGGTATTGGCACAAAAACAGAAAAATAGATCAATGGAAAAGGATGGAAAACCCAGAGATAAACCCACGCACATATGTTCACCTTATCTTTGATAAAGGTGGCAGGAATGTACAGTGGAGAAAGGACAGCCTCTTCAATAAGTGGTGCTGGGAAAACTGGACAGGTACATTTAAAAGTATGAGATTAGATCACTCCCTAACCCCATACACAAAAATAAGCTCAAAGTGTTTTAAAGACCTAAATGTATGGCCAGAAACTATCAAACTCTTAGAGGAAAGCATAGGCAGAGCACTCTATGACATAAATCACAGCAAGATCTTTTTTGACCCACCTCCTAGAGAAATGGAAATAAAAAGAAAAATAAACAGATGGGACCTAATGAAACTTCAAAGCTTTTGCACAGCAAGGAAACCATAAACAAGACCAAAAGACAACCCTCAGAATGGGAGAAAATATTTGCAAATGAAGCAACTGACAAAGGATTAATTTCCAAAATTTACAAGCAGCTCATGCAGCTCAATAACAACAAAAAAAACAACCCTATCCAAAAATGGGCAGAAGACCTAAATAGACATTTCTCTAAAGAAGATATACAGACTGCCAACAAACACATGAAAGAATGCTAACATCATTAATCATTAGAGAAATGAAAATTAAAACTACAATGAGATATCATCTCACACCAGTCAGAATGGCCATCATCAAAAAATCTAGAAACAATACATGCTGGAGAGGGTGTGGAGAAAAGGGAACACTCTTGCACTGCTGGTGGGAATGTGAATTGGTACAGCCACTATGGAGAACAGTATGTAGGTTCCTTAAAAACTACAAATAGAACTACCATATGACCCAGCAATCCCACTATTGAGCATATACCCTGAGAAAACCATAATTCAAAAATAGTCATGTACCAAAATGTTCATTGCAGCTCTATTTACAATAGCCCAATGATGGAAACAACCTAAGTGCCCATCATCAGATGAATGGATAAAGAAGATGTGGCACATATATACAATGGAATATTACTCAGCCATAAAAAGAAACGAAATTGAGCTATTTGTAATGAGGTGGATAGACCCAGAGTCTGTCATACAGAGTGAAGTAAGTCAGGAAGGGAATGACAAATACCTTATGCTAACACATATATATGGAATTTAAGAAAAAATAATGCCATGAAGAACCTCGGGGTAAGACAGGAATAAAGACACAGATCTACTAGAGAACAGACGTGAGGATATGGGGAGTGGGCAGGGAGAGCTGTAACAAAGCGAGAGAGAGGCATGGACATATATACACTATAAAATGTAAGGTAGATAGCTAGTGGGAAGCAGCCTCATAGCACAGGGAGATAAGCTCCGTGCTTTGTGACCGCCTGGATGGTTGGGATAAGGAGGGTGGGGGGGGGAGGGAGATGCAAGAGGGAAGAGATATGGGAACATATGTATATGTATAACTGATTCACTTTGTTATAAAGCAGAAACTAACACACCATTGTAAAGCAGTTATACCCCAATGATGATGATAAGAAAAAAATCTCATCAAGCTTTCATCAATGGATATAGTAACCATTATACATGATTTCCTTAAGAATAGCAAAAGTCACATTTCTTTTTTATTGTTTCATCTTTCTGGAGGTTCATTATGAATAAATATTGTATATATTTTAGGTGCAAAACATGATTTGTTATGTGTATTTTTTAGATTACACATAAAAATGAGATTATACAGCATTTATCTTTCTGTATGTGGCTTATTTTACTTAGCATGATGTCATCTGGGTTCAGCACATCACAAACGGCAAGATTTCCTTCTTTCATGGCTGAATTATATTCCATTGAATATATGTAACCAAATTTCTCTTATATATTTATTCATCTGTGGACACTTAGGTAATTTCATGTCTTGGTGACTGTGAATAATGCTGCAATGAACATGGGAGTGCAATAAACATGGAAGTACAATATCTCTTTATGATACTGGTTTCTTTTACTTTGGTCATATACCCAGAAGTGAGATTGCTAGATCATACAACAGGTCTATTTTAAATTTTTGAGGAATCATCATGTTGTTTTCCATAACGGTTGTACCAGTTTACCTTCCCAACATTAGTGTACAAGGGTACATTTATTGCCACACCCTCATCAACACTTGTTATCTCTTATCATTTTGATAATAGCCATTCTAACATTTGTGAGGTAATATTCTTGTGAGGTTGATTTGTATTTCCCTGATGATTAGTGATGTTGAGCATCTTTTTATGTACCTGTTGGCCATTTGTATGTCTTCTTTGCAAAATCAACTATTCAGAACCTCTGCTTATTTTTCAATTGCATTCATTGCTTTTTTTGCAATTGAGTTGTATGAGTTTTTATATACTTTTTACAGTTTTACTGAGGTATAATTTAGAAATAAAATTGTATAAAATCATGGTATACAACATAATGCATTGATATATATATTTGTTGTGAAATTATTAGCAGAATAAAGTTAAAATATCCATCACTACACATATTTGGATGTTAACCCTTTATTATCAGATATGTGATTTGCAAAGTTTTCTTTCATTCTATAGGTTGCCTTTTCATTTTGTTGATTGTTTCCTTTGTTGTGCAGAATTGTTTTAGTTTAATGTGGTCTCATTTGTTCATCTTTGCTTTAGTTTCCAGTGCTTTTGGTGTCATATATCCAAAAAATTATTGAAAAGAATAATGTAAAGGAACTTTTCTCCTATGTTTTCTTCTAGGAGTTCTACAGTTTTAGGTCTTCTGTTCGGGCCTTTAATCAGTTTTCAGTTGATTGTTGTGTATGGTTTAAATAGGTTTCAATTTCATTCTTTCCCATATGGATTTCCAGTTTTCCCAGCACTATTATTGCCCAATTGTGTATTCTTGGCACTCTTGTCTATGATTAACTTTCCTTAGAGGTATATATATATATATATATATATATATATCTGAGCAGGCACTTACACAACAATCTACCCTGTGACACCAAGGCATCAGAGTTAACTGTTGGGACATTAACACCCAGATAGTGGATATGTTAAAAGTCAAGAGTGGGACATATTATAACCAAGAATGTACACATCTGATTGAGATTATAGTAGCAAATCCTACAATACTTATACATGCAACAATCTAAAATCCAATCCATAACAATTGCCCCAAATTTGAAGGGTCCAGCCATAAAAATAGGTCAGTGATCTAGGGGTCCCTCAGAATCTTTTCAAAGATTTGTGTAATATTGTGGAGTGTTTAGCATCTTGGGCTATATGGGCAGATGAGGAGGTCTCTGAGGTGGTGATATGTCCTTAAAGCATCACCTATATTTTAGGAGGCATAAACATCTCCAGCAGCATATTCTTGGGATGGGACAATATCATCTGAATCAGTATCCTCTCCAGGGTTGAGTCTATCTCACTCACGGGTTAGGTTCTCTGGAGTGGTGCCTTCCATGGAACAGATGACATTTCCATGTTACCATCCAGTAGAGTTATTTGTCATGGCCTGAGGGTAAGCTAGCCTGCTAAAACTTGGAGGCTTCTCTAAAGACTTAACTGCCTATTCAATGCATGCTGCTAGTGGAACAAATTGTTAAGAGCTCTGGAGTCTTTGGGGTCCCATGTAGCAATGGAATGGTGGTTGCCCTTACATTCCCCAGTAACTCATTCCAAGCACATAAAGATTCTGGGCACATTTATATTCTAGGCTAAGTGATATCTTATGGATGCTACTTAGGAACTCCTGGGAGCAACCTGTGTGGGCAATGGGCAAATTATGGGAGTACAGTCCCTGTAGCCAAGTGTGTTTAATGTGCAGGGAATCATAGGGCCAGTTAGCTTGTAGCAATATTTTGTGTAAAGAAGTTGAACAGCAATTTTCATTTAAACATTCTTTCCAGAGGTCTCACTGCCTATAAAGGGATTCAAACACTTTGCTACCCAGACTCAATGGCATGCTGGCCTGAGCCCTTCCTACAGGGCTCTCCAATATTCCCTGCTTTTCCACCCAGTGGCACAATTGTGATCTGGAGCATACTGTTCCAGTGTTATATCTGTTTGATGGTTACAACCAAGGGGTCTACCAGTAACCCTATCACCCAGACTATAGAAAACAATAAGAATAGCCATAGTCATATAGGACATTGACATTTGATGAACTTGGGTTGGGTTCCTTCTGGATAAGCTATTTGTATGTTGATTAATAGCTGAGTATGTGTGTTCTCTGTGAGAAAGTCATGGGTAATCTCGTTTAGTGTGCAGAAAGGCCACAACATGTAGCTTTCTCACCATGCTCTCATCTCCCAATATAGTTTGTATCTGCCAAGTGGAGAGTTTCTTTTCCTCTTCCAGACTGAAGTGTTGCCACTGATTGGTCTTGGGGTAATGATTTCTACTTCCTCTAAATTGGTATGGGAACTTAATTTCATTAGCCAGCACTTATAGTCAGTATATTTAGGGAGAAGAACTCTTTTGGAAAGTCTTCAGCATTGTCAGGGTTTCCAAAGAAATGATATCACACTAACTTGATGTGCTTTTGGCCAGGGAGACATTCAGTTATGAGAGAATCATATTGGACTATCCACTCTCAATTGGTTTGTCAGCATGAAGCAAATGACATGATGATCAAAAAATAAGAGCAAAGCAGGGAAGTGGAGTCAAAGAATAAAATAAAAAGGACATCATCTTAGAGGGTAGAGGCTTGAGGATTTCCAGAGATGACAAAACAAGGAATATTGAAGAGTGTATAATAGTTTGTATGCGGGGTATGAAGGCTCAGGGCACAAGAGTTAAGCAAGATGAGGGCCTGGGACAAGACTTCAACCCATTTCAAGGACTACCTGAAAAAAATTTAAGTACTTTTTTTCAGAAGACTGCTAAGATGCTCAATGAGGTCAGCAGCCTGAGGGTGATAGTCTAAATGGAAGTTCCAAATGTTGAAGAGCCCACTGCTTAGTTTCCTGAGAGGTAAAATGTGCACCCTTGTCACAGTTAATAAAATCTGGGACTCCAAAGGGAATAAGAATAAATTTAGAAAGGAAAAATATTACCTGTTTTGAAGAGGAATTCCAGTTAGGGATCATCAAGAGACATCCCATGCCAGTATAAATGATTGTGATGGCATATCTGGATGTACCAACAGAACGAACAGTGGGTCAAAGAAATTAGTCAGCAGGAATATGGTTGGTCTCCCCAGGGAATATGTCCCCATCTGAATAGCCTCTATCTTTTTGTTTGGGAGCAGAGAATGCAGTCATCTACCACAACCTTGGCTGCCACTGATGAGAGGGGAGTTTCCTTGTTTGAGCCCAAGTTGTTAAGACATAAATTCCCCAATGACTCAAAGTTGTGTAGTCCCATTTCTTGAGCTGGAAGGAAGGCTCAGTATGCTGAGGAGTTTCAACTTAAAACAAATAGCCTTCCAGATATTTCTCCAGCAGAGATGAGTTTATTTGGGATCAACTGAGAATTGCAATTCAGGTTCTACAACCATGGTGAAACACATGCAATTCCCTGCATAGGAAGGGAAGGAGAATGTTTTTAATAGAGGGAGAAGGAAGTTGAGAGGGTTTTAGTAAACAGAAGCCATGGTTTCCATTAGCTGAGTCCCGGCCAAGAAACAAGAGTAGTCTTTCTTCTTCCTGTTGGACTCTGCTATTGTTGTCATGTGTGAGCGTTCCCTCTTCTGGTTTACCAAATCTATTTAAATGAGTTTTCTGTTTATTATTTTTTATACTTACACCTTTTGATCAAGATCTTTCTCTGAAAACATCACTGATCAAGAGTCTGATTTTACAATTTCAGCAGCTTTTGTCAATCTGGGCCAAGCAGATTGGAAACCTATTGAGATCACACTTGAGTAAAAAGGAGGGGTAAGAGGGAGAGAGAACTCACAGGTAATTTTTATCTAAACTCCATATGTTATTGAAAGAATAAACATTGGAGATTATCTGAAGTGTTGTGTCATCGTCAAAGTTTTGGCAACATACCTCTAACAGGTTTGGTCCAGATATCTTGGGAAAAGTGTCTTATCAGATGTCTGCTTCAAATCCTTGAAATCTTTACCTTCAAGCCACAAGAGGATGTGTAGTTCCAGTCAGTTTCAGTGCTTTCTTTAGGTGTGTCACTTGAATCCAAGAGTCTATTCTTTGGACATGGTGGCACAAGAGGTGATTAGCAGTACCTGATAAAGGCCTTTACAACAAGATTGAAGAGAGTTCTAGAGGTGTCTTTTCCAGTAGACAAAGTATCCAGGAGGAAGGTGTGATGCTTAAGGTCTCTGTATTACAAGAGGGCACAGGAAAATGTTGTTCTGGCAAAACATGGTTACTTTTAATAGAAGTAATTGGGCTTTTGCAATTTTCGAGTATCTCCTTTTATCAGCTGGGGTGAAAAGAAGCAGGAGCCAAGTGCACTGGGCATCCTGTGACTATCATAAAGGGCGAGAATTTATGTGTTCTAAAATGGGTGGCTCTGAGATTTACAATTCCATAAAAGTTAAAAGGATTATAAAAAATATTATGAACAATTGTACACCAACACATGGGATACCTAGATGAAATGGATAATTTCTAGAAACACGCACACCTTGAAGACTGAATTATGAAGAATTATGAATAAAGAGAAAATGTGAACAGGCCAATAATGAATAAGTAGATTGAGTTTTCAAAGAACTCCCAATAAAAAGGGCTAGTGCAAGATGGCTTTATTGGAGAATTCTACCAAAAACTTTAAAGAAGGCCCATTCTGCAGGAACATCTTTAAGCAGGAAGCACAAGAGAACGAAAAGACAGACAAAAACAAACCCAACTGGATAGAAAGCCCAGAGATACACCCAAACATATATGGTCACCTTACCTTTGATAAAGGAGGCAAGAATATACAGTGGAGAAAAGACAGACTCTTCAATAAGTGGTGCTAGGAAAACTGGACAGCTACATGTAAAAGAATGAAATCAGAACACTCCCTAACACCACAAACAAAACAAACTCAAAATGAATAAAGACCTAAATGTAAGGCCAGACACTATCAAACTCTGAGAGGAAAACATAGGCAGAACACTCTATGACATAAATCACAGCAAGACCCCTTTTGATCCACCTCCAAAAGAAATGGAAATAAAAACAAAAATAAACAAATGGGACCTAATGAAACTTAAAAGATTTTGCACACCAAAGGAAACCATAAACAAGATGAAAAGACAACCCTCAAAATAGGAGAAAATATTTGCAAATGAATCAACTGACAAAAGATTAATCTCCAAAATTTACAAGCAGCACATGCAGCTCAATAACAAAATAAGAAGAAATCCAATCCAAAAATGGGCAGAAGACCTAAATAGACATTTCTCCAAAGAAGATATACAGATTGGCAACAAACAGATGAAAGAATGCTCAACATCACTAATCATTAGAGAAATGCAAATCAAAACTACAATGAGATATCATCTCACACTGGTCAGAATGGCCATCATCAAAAAATCTACAAACAATAAATGCTGGAGAGGGTGTGGAGAAAAGGGAACCCTCTTGCACTGTTGGTGGGAATGTAAATTGGTACAGCCACTATGGAGAACAGTATGGAGGTTCCTTAAAGAACTAAAAATAAAATTACCATATGACCCAGCAATCCCAGTACTGGGCATACACCCTGAGAAAACCATAATCCAAAAAGAGTCATGTACCCCAAGGTTCATTGCAGCTCTATTTACAATAGCCAGGACATGGAAGCAACCTAAGTGTCCATTGACAGATGAATGAATAAAGAAGATGGGGCACATATATAGAGTGGAATATTACTCAGCCATCAAAAGAAACAAAATTGAGTTATTTGTAGTGAGGTGGATGGACCTAGAGTCTGTCATACAGAGTGAAGTAAGTCAGAAAGAGAAAAACAAATACCATATGCTAACACATGTATATGGAATCTAAAAAGCCAAAACAAACAAACAAAAAAGTTTTGAAGAACCTAGGGGCAAGACGGGAATAAAGACATAGACCTACTAGAGAATGGACTTGAAGATACGTGGAGGGGGGAGGGTAAGTTGGGATTACGTGAGACAGTGGCATGGACATAAATACACTACCAAATGTAAAATAGATAGCTAGTAGGAAGTAGCCTCATAGCACAGGGAGATCAGCTTGGTGCTTTGTGACCATGTAGAGTGGTGGGATAGGGAGGGTGGGGGGGGAGGGAGACACAAGAGGGAAGAGATATGGTGATATATGTATATGTATAACTGATTCACTTTGTTATAAAGCAGAAACTAACAAGCCATTGTAAAGCAATTATACTCCAATAAAGATGTTAAGAAAATAAACAAACCCTAGACAATTAAGAAAATGGTAATAGAAACATACATATCTATAATTACTTTAAATGTTAATGGATTAAATACTCCAACCAAGAGACACTGAATGGGTACAAAAGCATGACCCGTACATACGCTGTCTACAAGAGACTCACTTCAGATCTAGGGACACATACAGAGTGAAAACAAAAGGAAGCTGGGGTAGCAACACACATATCAGACAAAATAGACTTTAAAATAAAGACTATTACAAGTGACAAAGGACACTACATAATGATCAGTGATCGATCAATCCAAGAAGAAGGTGTAACAATTGTAAATATTTATGCACCCAACATAGGAGCACCTCAATACACAAGGCAAATGCTAAGAGTCATAAAATGGGAAATCAACAGTACACAATCATAGTAGGGTATTTTAAAACCCTACTTTCACTAATCGAAAGGTCAACCAAAATGAAAATAAGGAAACATAAGCTTTAAATGACACATTAAACAAAATGGACATAATTGATAATTATAGGACATTCCATCCAAAAACAATAGAATACACTTTCTTCTCAAGGGCTCAAGGAACGTTCTCCAGGATAGATTATATCTTGGGTCACAAATCAAACCTCAGTAAATTAAAGAAAATTGAAATCATATTAAGTATCTTTTCTGACCACAATGCTACATGACTAGTTATCAAATACAGGAAAAAATGTGTAAAAAATACAAACACATGGAGGCTAAACAATACACTACTAAATAAGCAAGAGATCACTGCAGAAATCAAAGAGGAAACCCAAAATTACCTAGAGGTGGAGACATTCAAGATGGCAGAGGACCAAGACGTGGAGATCAGCTTCCTCCCCACAAATATATCAGAAATACATCTACATGTGGAACAACTCCTACAGGACACATACTGATTGCTGGCATTCTCGGACTTCCCAAAAGGCAAGAAACTCCCCCACTTACCTGGGTAAGGCAGAAGAAAAAAGAAAAAACAGAGACAAAATAGTAGGGATGGGGCCTGCACTTCTGCAAGGGAGATGTGAAGGAGGAAATGTTACAACACACTAGGCAGCCCCTTAACTTGTGGAGACCGGGGGGGGGGTATCAGGGGGGAAGCTTCAAGGCCACAGAGGAGAGCAAAGAAATAGGGGTGCAGAGGGCAAATCAGTGAGATACTGGCACAGAAGATTGGTGCTGACCAGCACTCACAAGCCCGAGAGGCTTGTCTGCTCACCTGCTGTGGTGGGTGGGGGCAGGAAGCTGAGGCTCCAGGTTCTGAGTTCAGATCACAGGGAGACGACTGGGTTTAGCTGCATGAACACAGCCTGAAGAAGGCAGGTGCACCACAGCTAGCTGGTAGGGAGTCCGAGGAAAAGACTGGAACTGCCTAAGAGGCAAGAGACCATTGTTTCAGGGTGTGCAATGAGAGGGATTAAGAGAACTGCCTAAACGAGCTTGAGAGAAAGGCGTGAGCTGCGGATATCAGCACAGACACCAGAGACATGCTAAGGCTGCTGCTACAGCCACCAAGAAACCTGTGTACCAACACTGGTCACTGTCAACACCTCCCTTCCCAGGAGCCTGTACAGCCTGCCACTGCAGGGTCCACTGATCCAGGGACAACTTGCCCTGGAAAACACATGGCACGCCTCAGTCTGTTGCAATGTCATGCCAGCCTCTGTCACCACAGGCTCTTCACACATTCCACACCCCACCCTCCTCCTGGCCTTAGTGAACCAGAGCCCCCTAATCAGCTGCTACTTTAACCCCATCCAGTCTGAGCGAAGGACAGATGCCCTCATGTGACCTAAACGCAGAGGCAGGGTCAAATACAAAGGTGAACCCCAGGAGGTGTGTGAACAAAAAAAGGAAATTTCTCCCAGTAGGTTCGAGAGCAGCAGATTAAATCTTGACAATCAACTTGATGTACCCTGCATCTCTGAAATACCTGAATACACAACGAATCATCCCCAAATTGAGGGGGTGCACTGTGTGATTTTGTCTGTATAGATTTGCTTTTACAATTTGTCCTAGGGATCTCTCTGTCCATTTATTTAATTTTTTCTTAATATAGATTTTAGTGCTTGTTATCATTGGTGGATTTGTTGTTTGGTTTGGTTGCTCTCTTCTTTCTTTCTTTCTTTCTTTCATAGTTTTTAATATTTTTTTAATTTTTTTATTATAATAAATTTATTTTTTTCTTTCTTTCTTTTTTTCTCCCTTTTCTTCTAAGCCATGGGGTGGACAGTGTCTTGGTATTCCAGACAGGTGTAAGGCCAGAGCCTATGAGATGGGTGAGCCTAGTACAGCACATTGGTCCAGCAGAGCCCTCCCAGCTCCACGTAATATCAAAGAGTGAAAGCTCTCCCAGAGATCTCCATCTCAATGCTAAGACCCAGCTCCATGCAACAACCAGCAAGCTACAGTGCTGGACACCCTATCCCAAACAACTATCAAGACAGGAACACAACCACACCCATTAGAAGAGAGGTTGCCTAAAATCATAATAAGGTCACAGGCACTCCAAAACACAGCACTGGATGAAGTCCTGCCCAACAGAAAGAAAAGATCCAGCCTCACCCACCAGAACACAGGAACCAGTCCCCTCGACCAGGAAGCCTAAACAACCCATTGAACCAACCTTACCCACTAGGGGCAGACACCATAAACAATGGGAACTACGAACCTGCAGCTTGCAAAAAGGGGATCCCAAACACAGTAAGTTAAGCAAAATGAGAAGACACAGAAATACGGAGCAGATAAATGAGCAAGGTAAAAACCAACCAGACTAAACACATGAAAAGGAAATATGCAGTTAACCTGAAAAAGAAGTCAGAGTAATGATAGTAAAGATGATCCAAAATCTTGGAAATAGAATGGAAGAAAAAGAAAAGAAAAGTTTAACAAAGACCTACAAGAAGTAAAGCACAAACAAACAATGATGAACAACAGAGTAAATGAAATTAAAAATTCTCTAGGAGGAATCAATAGCAGAATAACTGAGGCATAAGAACGGATAAGGGACCTGGAAGATAAAATATTGAATATAACTACTGCATAGCAGAATAAAGAAAAAAAATGAAAAGAATTGATGACAGTACCAGAGACCTCTGGGACAACATTAAATGCACCAACATTCGAATTATACATGTCCCAGAAGAAGAGAATAAGAAAGGGACTGATACAATATTTGAAGAGATTATAGTTGAAAAATTCCCTAGTATGGGAAAAGAAATAGTCAGTCAAGTCCAGGAAGCACAGAGAGTGCCATACATGATAAACCCAAAGAGAAACATGCCAAGACACATATTAATCAAACTAAAAATATTAAATCCAAAGAAAAAATATTAAAATCAGCAAGGGAAAAGCAACAAATTACATACAAGGGAAACCCCATAAGATTAACAGCTGATCTTTCAGTAGAAACTCTGTAAGCCAAAAGGGAGTGGCAGGACATATTTGAAGTGATGAAATGGAAAAACGTACATCCAAGATTACTCTACACAGCAAGGATCTCATTCAGATTCAACAGCACTTACAGACAAGCAAATGCTAAGAGAATTCAGCATCAGCAAACCAGCTTCACAAGAAATGCAAAAGGAACTTCTCTAGGTAGGAAACACAAGAGAAGGAAAAGACCTACAAGACCAAACCCAAAACAATTTAGAAAATGGTAATAGGAACACACATATCGATAATTACCTTAAATGTAAATGGATGAAATTATCCAACCAAAAGCAATAGACTGGCAGAAAGAATATAAAAAGAAGATCTGTATATATGCTGTCTACAAGAGACCCACTTCAGCTCCAGGGAAACATACAGACTGAAAGTGAGGGATGGAAAAAGATATTCTATGAAAATGGAAATCAAAAGAAAGCTGTCATAGCAATTCTCAAATCATACAAAATAGACTTTAAAGGCTGTTACAAGATAAAAAGAAGGACTCTACATAATGATCAAGGGATCAATCCAAGATGAAGATATAAAAAATGCAAATATATATGAACCCAACTTAAGAGCACCACAACACAGAAGGCAAATGCTAACAGCCATAAAAGGGGAAATCGACAGTAAGACAATCATAGTAGGGCACTGTAACACTCTACTTTGACCAATGGAGAGATCATCAAAAATGAAAGTAAATAGGGAAACAGAAGCTTTAAATGACACATTAAAGAAGATCAACTTAATTGATATTTATAGGATATTCCATCCGAAAATAACAGAATACACTTTCTTCTCAAGTGCTCATGGAACATTCTCCAGGATAGGTCATACCCTGAGTCACAAATCAAGCCTTGGTAAATTAAAGAAAATTGAAATCATATCAAGTAACTTTTTCGACCACACACTACAAAGCAAGATATCAGTAAAAGGAAAAAATCTGTAAAAAATACAAACACATGGAGGTTAAACAATACACTACTAAATAACCAAGAGATCACTGAAGAAGTCAAACAGGAAATCAAAAAATACCCAGAAAGAAATGACAATGATAACAGGATGACTCAAAACCTATGGGAGGCAGCAAAAGCAGTTATAAGAGGGAAGTTTATAGAAATACAATCCTACATCAAGAAACAACAATATCTCAAAAAACAACCAAAACTTACACCTAAAGCAATTAGAGAAAGAAGAACAAAAACACCCCGAAAGTTACCAGAAAGAAAGAAATCATAAAGATCAGATTAGAAATAAATGAAAAAGAAGTGAAGGAAAGAATAGCAAAGATCAATATAACTAAAAGCTTCTTCTCTGAGAAGATAAACAAAACTGATAAACAATTAGCCAGACTCATCAAGAAAAAAACGGAGAAAACTAAAATCAATAGAATTAGAATTGAAAAAGGTGAAGTAACAGCTGACTCTGAAGAAAGACAAAGGGTCATGAGAGATTACTACAAGCAACTAAATGGCAATAAGATGGACAACCTGCAAGAAATGAACACATTCTTAGAAAAGCACAATGTTCTGAGACTCAAACAGGAAAAAACAGAAAATATAAACAGACCAATCATAAGCAATGAAATTGAGACTGTGATTAAAAATCTTGCAACAAACAAAAGCACAGGACCAGATGTCTTCACAGGTGAATGCTGTCAAACATTTAGGGAAGAGTTAACACCTATACTTCTAAAACTCTTCTAAAATATAGCAGAGGGATGAAAACTCCCATACTCATTCTACAAGGCCCAAATCACTTTAATACCAAAACCAGACAAAGATATCACAAAGAAAGAAAACTACAGGCCAATATCACTGATGAACATAGACGCAAAAACCCTCAACAAAATAATAGCAAAAATAATTCAACAGCACATTAAAAGGATCATACACCATGATCAAGTGGGGTTTATCCCAGGATTGCAAGGACTCTTCAATATACGAAAATCAAACAATGTGATATACCATATTAAAAAATTGAAGGAGAAAAATTTTATGATATCAGAATACATGCAGAAAAAACTTTTGACAAAATTCAACCCCCATTTATGATAAAAATGCTCCAGAAAGTAGGCACAGATGGAACTTATCTCAATATAATAAAGGACATATATGACAAACACAGAGGCAACATCATTCTGAATTGTGCAAAGTTGAAATCGTTTCCTCTAAGATCAGGAAATAGACAAGATTGTCTATTTTCACCACTATTATTCAACCTAGTTTTGGAAGTTTTGGTCAAAGCAATCAGAGAAGAAAAAGAATTAAAAGGAAATCAACTTGGAAACGAAGGAATAATGCTGTCATTGTTTGCAGATGACATGATACAATACACAGAGATTCCTAAAGATGCTACCAGAAAACTACAAGAGCTAATCAATGAATTTGGTAAAGTAGCAGGATACAAAATTAATGCACAGGAAATCTCTTGCATTCCTATACACTAATGATGAAAAATCTCAAAGTAAAATTAAGAAACACTACTAATTACCATTGCAACAAAAATAATAAAATACCTGGAAATTAACCTACCTAAGGAGACAAACGACCTGTATGCAGAAAAATATAAGGCACTGATGAAAGAAATTAAACATGATACATCAAATGGAGAGATATACCATGTTCTTGGATTGGGAGAATCAACATTGTGAAAATGACTATACTACCCAAAGCAAGCTACACATTCAATGCAATCCCTATAAACCTAACAATGCAATTTTTGATAGAACTAGAAAAAAGAATTTCACAATTTGTATCAACCGAAAAGACCGCGAATAGCCAAAGCAATCTTGAGAAATAAAAAAATGGAGCTGGAGGAATCACGCTCCCAGACTTCATACTATAATATAATGCTACAGTAATCAAGACAGTATGGTAATGGCACAGAAACAGAAACATAGACCAATGGAACAGGATAGAAACCTCAGAGGTAAACCCATGTACATATGATCACCTTATCATTAATAAAGGAGGGAAGAATATACAATGGAGAAAAGACAGCCTCTTCAATAATTGTTTCTGAGATAACTGGACAGGTATATGTAAAAGAATGAAATTCGAGCACTCCCTTACCCCATACACAAAAATAAACTCAAAATGGACTAAAAACCTAAATATATGTCCAGACAATATAAAACTCTTAGATAAAATCATAGGCAAAACACTCTATGACAAAAATCACAGCAAGATCCTTTTTGACCCACCTCCTAGAGAAATGGAAATAAAAGCAAACATAAACAAATAGGACCTAATGAAACATAAAAGTTTTTGCACTGCAAAGGAAGCCATAAATAAGACAAAAAGACAACCCTCAGAATGAGAGAAAATGTTTGCAAATGAAGCTACTGACAAAGGATTAATCTCCAAATTTACAAACGGCTCATGCAGTTCAACATTAAAAAACAAACAACCCAATTCCAAAAAGGGCAGAAGACATAAATAGACATTTCTCTAAGGAAGATATACAGACATCCAACAAACACATGAACGAATGCTCAATATCATTAATCATTAGGGAAATGCAAACCAAACTACATTAAGGTATTATGTCACAATGGTCAGAATGGCAATCAACCAAAAACCTAAAAACAATAAATGCTGGAGTGGGAGTGTAGAAAATGGAACACTCTTGCACCATGGGTGGGAATGTAAATTGATACAGCCACTATGGAAACAATATAGAGGTTCCTTAAAAAACTAAAAATAGAACTACCATAAGATCCAGCCATCACAGCACTGGGCATATTCTCTGAGGAAACCATAATCCAAAAAAGTCATGTACCACAATGTTCACTGCATGTCTATTTACAGTAGCCAGGCCATGGATTCAACAGTAGCTGGGCCATGGATGCAAACTAAGTATCCATCAACAGATGAATAGATAAAGAAGATGTGGCACATATATACAATGGAATATTACTCAGCCATAAAAAGAAACGAATTTGAGTTATTTGTAGTGAGGTGGATGGACCTAGAGACTGTCATACAGAGTGAAGTACGTCAGAAAGAGAAAAAATATATACTGTATGCTAACACATATATATGGAATATAAAAAGAAAAAAAAGTCTGAAAAACCTTGAGGCAGGATAGGAATATAGACGTAAATGTAGAGAATGGAGATGAGAACACGGGAAGGGGGAAGGGTAAGCTGGCACGAGATGAGAGATTGGCATGTACATATATATACACAACCAAATTTAAAATAGATAACTAGTGGGAAGCAGCCACATAGCACAGGGAGATCAGCTTGTTGCTTTGTGTCCATCTAGAAGGGAGAGAGTGGGAGGATGTGAGGGAGAAGCAATAGGGAGGAAATATGGGGACATATGTGTATATGTAGCTGATTCACTTTGTTATAAAGCAGAAAGTAACACACTGTTGTAAAGCAATTATATACTAATAAAGATGTTAAAAAAAATGAAACCTATAAACAAATGACAATGAAAACATGATGACCCAAAACCTATGGCATGCGCCAAATCAGTTATAAGAGGGAAGTTTATAGCAATACTACCCTACCTCAAGAAACAAGAAGCATCTCTAATAAACAACCTAACTTTACACCTAAAGCAGTTAGAGAAAGATGAACAAAAAGACTGCAAATTTAGCAGAACGAAAGAAATCAAAATGATCATATCAGAAATAAATGAAAAAGAAATGAAGGAAATGATAGCAAAGATCAATAAATGTAAAAGCTGGTTCTTTGAATAGATAAAGAAAATTGATAAACCATTAGACAGACTCACCCAGGAAAAAAGGGAGAAGACTAAATTCAATAGAATTAGAAATGAAAGAGGAGAAGGAAAACTGACACTGCAGAAATACAAAGGATCATGAGCAATACTACAAGCAACTCTATGCAAATAAAATGGACAACCTGGAAGAAACGGAAAATTCTTTGAAAAGCACAACCTTCTGAACCAGGAAGAAATAGAAAATATAAACAAACGAATCACAAGCACTGTAATTGAACCTGTCATTAAAAATCTTCCAACAAACAAAAGCTCAGAACCAGATGTCTTCACAGGCGAATTCTGTCAAACATTTAGAGAAGAGCTAACACCTATCCTTCTCAAACTCTTCCAAAATGTAGCAGAGAGAGGAACGCTCCCAAACTCATTCTACGAGGCCAACATCACCCTGATACTAAAACCAGACAAAGATGTCATAAAAAAGAATACTACATACCAATATCACTGATGAACATTGATGTAAAAATCCTCAACAAAATACTAGCAAACAAAATCCAACAGCACATTAAAAGGATCATACACCATGATCAAGTGGGGTTTATCCCAGCACTGCAAGGATTCTTCAGTATAGGCAAATCAATCAATGTCATACACCATATTAACAAATGGAAGGATAAAATCTCTATGATTATCTCAGTAGATGCATAAGAAGCTTTCAATAAAATGCAACACCAATTTACGATAAAAACCCTCCATAATGAAAGAATAGAGTGAACTTAAACATAATAAAGTCAATATATGACAAACCAACAGGCAATATCATTCTCAATGCTGAAAAATTGAAACCATTTCCACTAAGATCAGGAAGAAGACAAGGTTGCCCACTCTCACCACTATTATTCAACATAGCTTTGGAAGTTTTAGCTACAGCAATCAGAGAATAAAAAGAAATAAAAGACATACAAATTGGAAAAGAAGTAGTTAAACTGTCACTGTTTGCAGATGACATGATACTATACATAGAGTATCTTAAAGATGCTACCAGAAAAATACTAGAGCTAACCCATGAATTTTGTAAAGTAGCAGGATATAAAATTAATGCACAGGAATCCCTTGCATTCTTATACACTATTGATGAAAATCTGAAAGATAATTTAAGAAACACTCCCAATTACCATTGCAACAAAAAGAATAAAATATCTGGTAATTAACCTACCTAAGGAGACAAAAGGCCTGTATGCAGAAAGCTATAAGACATTCATGAAAAATAAATAAAGATGATACAAAGAGATGGAGAGATTTACCATTATCTTGGATTGGAAGAATCAACATTGTGAAAAGACTATACCACCCAAAACAATCTACAGATTCAGTACAATCTTTATCACTACCAATGACAGTTTTTACAGAACTAGAACAAAAAATTTCACAATTTGTGTGGAAACACAAAAGACCCTGAATAGCCAAAGCAATCTTGAGAAATAAAAAATGGAGCTGGAGGAATCAGCCTCCTGGACTTCAGACTATACTACAAAGCTACAGTAATCAAGACAGTATGGTAATGGCACAGAAACAGAAACATAGATCAATGGAACCGGATAGAAACCCCAGAGGTAAACCCATGCACATATGGTCACCTTATCATTAATAAAGGAGGGAAGAATATACAATGGAGAAAAGACAGCCTCTTCAATAATTGTTTCTGAGATAACTGGACAGGTATATGTAAAAGAATGAAATTCAAGCACTCCCTTACACCATACAGAGAAATAAACTCAAAATGGACTAAAGACCTATATGTATGGCTAGACACTATAAAACTCTTAGAGAAAAACAAAGGCAGAACACTCCATGACAAAAGTCACAGCAAGATCCTTTTTGACCCACCTTTTAGAGAAATGGAAATAAAGACAAATATAAACAAATAAGACCTAATGAAAGGTAAAAGTTTTTGCACTTCAAAGGGAACCATAAATAAGACAAAAAGACAACCCTCAGAATGAGAGAAAATATTTGCAAATGAAGCAACTCACAAAGGCTTAATCTCCAAATTTACAAATGGCTCATGCAGCTCAACATTAGAGAAATAAACAACCAAATTCAAAAAAGGGCAGAAGACGTAAATAGACATTTCTCCAAAGAAGATATACAGACAGCCAACAAACACATGAAAGAATGCTCAATATCACTAATCATTAGGGAAATGCAAACCAAACTACATTAAGGTATCACATCACAACGGTCAGAATGGCAATCACCAAAATCCTACAAACAATAAATGCTAGAGTGGAAGTGTAGAAAAGGGAACACTCTTGAATAGTGGGTGGGAATGTAAATTGATACAGACACTATGGAGAACAGTATGGATGTTCCTTAAAAAACTATGAATAGAACTACCATACGACCCAGCAATCCCACTACTGGGCATATACCCTGAGAAAACCATAATTCCAAAAGTGTCATGTTCCACAATGTTCATTGCAGCACTATTTACAATATCTAGGACATGGAAGCAACCTAATTGTCCGTCAACGGATGAATGGATAAAGAAGATGTGGCACATATATACAATGGAGTATTATTCAGCCATAAAATGTAATGAAATTGACTTATTTGTAGTGAGGTGGATTGACTTAGTGTCTGTCACAGAGATTGAAGTAAGTCAGAAAGGAAAAAAACAAATACCTTATAATAACACATATATATGGAATCTTAAAAAAAAAAAAAAAGGTTCTTCAGAACCTAGGGGCAGTACAAGAATAAACACACAGACGTGGAGAATGGACTTGAGGTCATGGGAAGGGGGATGTGTAAGCTTGGATGAAATGAGAGAGTGGCATGGACATATATACACTACCAAATGTAAAATAGATACCTAGTGGGAAGCAGCTGCATAGCACAAGGAGATCAGCTTGGTGCTTTGTGACCACCTAGAGGGGTGGAATAGGGAGGGTGGAAGGAGATGCAAGAGACAGGGGATATGAGGATATATGTATACGTATAGCTGATTCACTTTTTTATACGTCAGAAAACAACACACCATTGTAAAGCAA
This sequence comes from Pseudorca crassidens, assembly GCF_039906515.1. Taxonomy (NCBI): domain Eukaryota; kingdom Metazoa; phylum Chordata; class Mammalia; order Artiodactyla; family Delphinidae; genus Pseudorca; species Pseudorca crassidens. The sequence continues at coordinate 57,745,865 of NC_090317.1, read as the reverse complement.
TTATACTCCAATAAAAATGTTTAAAAAATCCTGTGATAAGCCATAATGGAAAAGAATATGGAACAGAATATACATATTTATAACTGAGTCACTTTGTTGTACAGCAGAAATTAACACACCATTGTTATTCAACTGTACTTCAATAAAATAAAATAAAAAAACTTTAAAGAAGTAGCATCTATCTTCCTGAAACTCTTCTCAAAATTAGAAGATTTGGGAAGAGTCCAAACTCATTTTATGAGACCAGATTTATCCTGAAATGGAAACCAAAAAAGGGCTTTTCAAAAAAGAAAGTTACAGATCAATATCACTGATGATTATTGATGTAAAAATCCTCAACAATATACTTGCAAACCAAATTTTACAGCACACTGTAAGGTTTATGCTCCATGAGCAAGTGCCATTTATTCCTGGAATGCAAGGATGTTTCAACATCAGAAAATTAATCAGTATAACACACTACACAAACAGAATTAAAGGCAAAAACCTCATGATCATCGCATTTGATGTAGAAAAGCCATTTGACAAGTTTGAACACCTTTTCATGGTAAAAATTTATTGTTCCAGAAGTAGAGGTAAAGTACTTCAATATAATAAAGGCCATTTATGAAAAGCCCACAGTTAACATCTTACTCAACGGTGAAAGTCTAAAATCATTTTCTCTAAGATCAGGAACAAGGCAAGGAAACCTGCTATCATCCCTTCTATTCAATGTAGTATTGGAGGTCCTTGTCAGAGGACTTAGAAAAGAAAAAAAGGTGAATTCGACATTCAAATCAGATAGGAAGAAGTAAAATAATCTCTTTTTGCAGATGAAATAATCTTGTGTGTGAAAACTCTCACAATTTCCCCCAAATTTTTGTTAGAACTAATAACCTTATTGAGCAAAGTTGTAGGATACAAAGTCATCATGCAAATTCAGTTGCATTCTATATACTTACAATGAATAATAAAAAATATATTAGAAAAACTCCAGATGAACCTGTTTGCAAGTCATAAATAGAGACACAGATGTAGAGAACAAAGGTATGGACACCAAGTAGGGAAAGTGGTGGTGGGGGTGAGGTTGGTGGGATGTACTGTGAGTTTGGGTTTGACATATATACACTAATTTGTATAAAATAGATTAATAAGAACCTGCTGTATAAAAAAGTAAAATAAAATTCAAGTCAGCTATAAAAAATAAAATAACAAAAAAAAAGAAATAAAAAAACTCTCAGTTCTATTTAAAAAATAAAAAAAAAACTATTCCACTTAACTTCAAAAAGAGTAACATACTTAAGGATTAAATCTAACCAAGGAGGTGAAACATTTGTATACCAAAAACTAAAAAGCACTGATGAAGGAATTTTAAAATGAAAACAATAATTGGAAAGACATTTTGTGTTCATGAATTTGAAGAGTTAATACTGTTAAGATGCCCATAGTACCCAAATCAATTTACAGACTTAACCAAATTCTTATCAAAATGGCCTTTTAGTTATTGCATTTTTTGCTGATATGAAAAGTTATCCTAAAACTCATTTAAAATCTCAAGGAACCCTGAATTGCTAAAACAATTTTGAAAAAGAACAAAATTGGGAAACTCACACATTCTGATTTCAGAACATATTACCAAGCTACAGTAATCAAACAGTGTGGTACTCGTGTAAAGACAGACAAATAGACTGAAGCAATAGAGCAGAAAGCACAAAAATAAACTCTTATGGATATGGTCAAATGATATTCTGCAAGGGTTCCAGGACCAATTATTAGAGGATGGACACATTTTACAAATGGTGTTGGAGTAACTGGATATCCACATAGAAAAGAATAAAGTTGGACCATTATACCATATACAAAAGCTAACCAAATGAATAAAAGATGCAAAGTCAAGATCTACAAGTGTAAAATTCATAGAAGGAAACATAGGGGAAACCATTTATGATATCAAACTTACAATAATTTCTTGTATACTACATCAAAAACACAGGTAACAAAATAAATAATAGACAAATGGGACAACATCAAACTTAACTTTGTGCATCAAAGACCACAGTCAATAGAGTGAAAAGGTAACCTATGAAATGGGAGAAAGTATTTGCAAAAATATATCTGTTAAGGGGTTAATATCTAGAATATATAAAGAACTCCTATATATCAACAATTAAAAAATGAAATAACCTAATTAAAAATAGGCAAAGAACTTGAGTAGACATTACTACAAAGGTGGTAAATAGCTAGATAGCATATGAAAAGATATTTAACATCATAATTTTCAGAGTTTTTCAAATTAATACCACAACAGACTTCCTCTCACATCCATTTGATGGATAATAAAAACAAACAAACATAGGAAACACACGGAAGTAACAAGTGTAGTAAGTATATGGAAAGTTGGAGAACTTGTGCACTGCTGGTGAGATTGTAAAATGATATACCACTCTGGAAAATAAATCCTAAAATTATTAAAAATATAACTACTATATAATCTAGCAATCGCTCTTCTGAGTATTTATCCAAAATCATTTAAAGCAGGGTCAAAGAGATATTTTCTTTCCCATGTTCACAGCAGCACTATTAACAATTGCCAAGAAATGTAAGCAACTCAAATGTCCATTGACTCATAAATGGATAAATAAAATGTTGTATATTCACAAAATAGAACATTATTCAGCATTATTCAACATTATTCAAATTCAGAATTTAAGGAAGTATGTTATATGTTACAACATGGATGAACCTTGTGGGAAATAAACCAGACAAGGTCACAGGTGAATTCTCCCAAATATCTAAAGATGAATTATTGCCAATCGTATTCAAACTCCTCCAAAGATAGATAAAGAGGGAATACCATTTAACACATTCTATGAGGCTAGAATTACTCTGATATCAATACCCAAAAAAGATACCACAAGAAAAAAATGACAAAACAATATCTGTTGCAAATACAGATATAAAAATTTAATAAAATACTAGCAAATTTTATCAATTTGTCAGGGCAGCCATAACAAATACTACAGACTGAGTATATTAAGTAACATAAAGTTATTTTCTCACAGTTCTGGAGGCTAGAAGTCCAAGATCGAGGTTCTGGCAAGTTTGGTTTCTTCTAAGGGCTTGTCTCTTTGGCTTGTAGATGACCATCTTCTCTCTGTGTCTTCACATGGTCTTTCCTCTGTGTGTATCTCTGCCCTAATTTCTTCTTATAAAAACGCCAGTCATACTAGATTAAAGACCATCCCAATGGCCTAATTTAACCTTAGTTATCACTTTAAAAGCCTTCTTTCCAAATATAGTCACATTCTGAGGTACTGAGGTTATGATTTCAACATATGAATTTTGAAACAATTAAGCCTATAACACAAACTAAATCTAACAGCACATTAAAAGATTATACATCATGGACTTCCCCGGTGGCACAGTGGTTAAGAATCTGCCTGCCAATGCAGGGGACATGGGTTCAAATCCTGGTCTGGGAAGATCCCACATGCTGCAGAGCAACTAAGCCCGTGCAGCACAACTACTGAGCCTGCGCTCTAGAGGCCGCGTGCCACAACTACTGAAGCCCATGCATCTAGAGCCCATGCTCCACAACAAGAGAAGCCACCGGAATGAGAAGCCCGTGCACCGCAATGAAGAGTAACCCCCACTCACTGCAACTAGAGAAAGCCTGCACACAGCAACGAAGACCCAACACAGCCAAAAATAAATAAATAAATTTATATATATATATATATATAAAAGATTATACATCATGACTATGTGGAATTTATTACATGAATACAAGGTTGGCTAAACATTAAAAATCAACCAATGTAATGCATGTGATTAATAGAATCGGGGGAAATAACCCACATGATCATCTAAATATATGCAGAAAAGCATTTGTTAAAATTTAACATCACTTCATAAAAGAACACTCAGCAAACTAGGAGTAGAAGGAAATTTTTTAAACATTATAACGGACATTTATTAAAACCCCAAAGATAACATCACATTCTTTGCTGATGGACTAAAATATTTCCCTCTAAGATTAGGAACAAGACAAGGATTCCTACTTTCATCACTTTTATTCAACTTTGTACTAGGAGCCCTAGAAAGAACAGTGACCTTTGTGGTTTTTATCTTGCTGTATTCCAGTCTCACTATCTCCAGTATTGCAACAGCAAGAACTGTGAAAAACAGAAGCCTAGCAGCCACTAGAGGAAGACAACAGGTTTGGAGCTCTGCCAAATGCCTCATTTTCAGAGAATTATTAATAGTTGACCCCAATGAAGTCCAGATTTTTGCCTTTCTAGACAAAGAATTTAAATTAGTTATGTTAAATATGCTCATATCAAACTATTTAAATAGATGTATGAAAATTAGGTATCACCAAAAATACTATCAACAAAAAGGTAAAAAATAGGAAAAATAACCAAATAGAAATCCTGGAGTTAAAAACTGTAATAGTTGAAATGCAAATATTCACTGCAGGATCAATAGTAGATTTGAACTGAGAGGGGAATTAATCAGTGAACTTGAAATGAGGTTAATTAGAATTATCCAGCCTGAGGAACAGACAGAAAAAATAATGAATACAGACTCAGAGACCATGGAATACATCAATTATACCAACATATGCATTATGAAAGTCTCAGAGATGAGAGAAAAAAATAAGAAAAAAAGTATATTTGAATAAATGATGGCCAAAATCTTCTTAAATTAAATGTAAAACCTTAATTTATACCTCCAAGAAAAGTAATAAATTCCAAGTAGGATAAACTCAAAGAGATCTACACAAAGACACATTGTAATAAAATTACTAAAAATAAAATATTAAGAGAGAATCTTGAAAGTATCAAAAGGTAAGTACCCATTCACACAAAAGGATGCTTCAATAAGATTAACATCAGATTATTATAACTGAATCACTTTGCTGTACATCTGAAACTAACACAACTTTGAAACTCAACTATAGTCCAATATAAAATAAAAATTAAAAAAAAACTAACAGCAGATTAGTTATTAGAAACTTGGAAGCCAGAGACAGTGGAATGATATTTTAAGTACTGAAGGAATAACTGTCATTCATGAATTCTATATATGGCAATACTGACCTTCAAAAATGAGAGATAAATCAAGACATCCTAGATGAACAAAAGTTAATGAAGTTAAGAGCCAGCAGATCTGACCTACAATAAATGTTAAGGGAAGTCCTTCAGGATGAAATGATGGGCATCTACAGTATTTTGAATCTATAACAAGCCTTGTAAGAGGTAACTACATAGGTAAATATAAAATATACTATAAATACATTTTTCATTCCAAAACTTTTCTTTCCTTGTTTTCTATCTGATTTACAAGGTAACTTCATAAAGCAGTAATTTAAAAAAATGTATTGATAGGTTATAATTTATAAAGGTGTAATTAATATGTCCATAACAGCTCAAAATATGGGGAAAAGGTAAAGTGATATAGTAAGAAAATTTTGGTATAATATTGAAATTAGTTGATATTAATTCAAACTAGATTATTACAAGTTAAGATATTTTGTAATGCTTAGGGAAATCTCTAAGTAAATAACAAAACTATAGCAAGAGAAATTACAAGAGAATTGAGATGGTACACTAGAAAACATATATTTAACACAAAAGAAGGCAGTAATAGAGCAATAGAGGAATAAAAATGACATAATATGAAAAGAAAACAATTATTAAATGACACGCAAAACTCCAACCTTATCAGTTTCTACATTAAGTATAAATTAACTAAACAGTGTAATCAAAAGGAAGAATTTGGCTGTAGGATACAAAAAATAAAACATTATAAGCATATGGTATCTGCAGGAGAAATATATGATTCAAAACCACAAAATGATTGAAAGTAATACAATGGAAAATTATATACTATGCAAACAGTAACCAAAGGAGAACTGGAGTGGATAAAGTGGATAAAGTTACATTAGTGAATGCAAACTTTCAGAAAATAATTTTTACTACAGACAAAGAAGGACATCTTATAATAATGAAAGGGTCAATGCATCAGGGAAACATAAAACAATTATAAATATATATAAACCTAAGAACAGAGTGAAAAATATATGAATCATAAAATGACATGTGTTGAAGAGTGTCAGCAAAATGGTGAACTAGGAAGCTCCAAGGTCTCTTTTCCCCACAGAAACATGAAAAAAATGAGAAGCTGTCTGAACTTTGTAGGAGCTAGGAAATCAATCAAAAGTTTATAGAAACCAAGCAAATGCATAATCAAGAAAAAATAATTTTCAAAATGGTAGGAAAGCTTTGTAATATTTTTACTTGCACTTGCCCCACTTCCTTCCTGATGATGCAGTGATCTTAAGTCTTGAACAGTGGCAACAAGGTTTTTGGTTTCTCTCCTTGAACTGTAGGTAGCAGAGCAGAACTTATTTGCAAATTATGCTGTACTTCCATTTGAAGCTCACTCGGGGATACTTGAAGACCGATTTGCTCATCTATGTTAACCATAAGTTGGAATTCAGATGGTAAAAGTGGCATACTTTGCTCATTAAAGCTACAAGAGAATTATAAACCAAAATACACCAGGCGTAAGTGTTTCCAGGTGGTGACATCTAAGCCCTGAAGGAAAAGCTAGGGTGAGACTCTTTTAGAAATAAGGACTTATCAAAAACAACCATAACAATGAAGTTTAATCCCTAACTTACACTATATGTAAATTTAACTCAAAATTCAGAAAAGACTTAAACTTAAAAGCTAATACTATAAAACTGTTAGAAGAAAACTCATGGGAAAAATGTATGACATTGGACTTGTGATAATACCGTGGATATGGTACCAAAATCACAAATAACAAAAAATATATACATTGGTTTTTATAAAAATTAAAAATATTTGGACAACAAAGGACACAATCAAGAGTATGAGAAAACAATCAATAATAAGGGAGAAATATTTGTAAATCATATATCTGGTAAGAAATTAGTATCAAGAATATATGGAACTCCTACAACTTAGCAAAAAGAAAACAAGCAGCACAATAAAAAATAAGCCAAGGACTTAATAGACATTTCTCCTAAGAAGATATACAAATGGATATTAGAAATATCACTAATCATTAGGGGTATGTGAAATAAAAAGAGTGTGATACAACTTCAAACCCAGTAGGATCACTATAATACATTAAAAAAATGGGAAATTAGCAAGTGTTGGGGAAGGTGTGGTGAAATTTTAGCCCTTGTGCATTGCTCATGGGAATGAAAAATGGCACAGCCACTGTGGGACAGAGTATGGTGGTTTCTCAAAAGGCTAAATCTAAAATATTCATATGACCTACCAAAACTATTAGGTATCTACCCAAAATAATTTACGCAGAGCTCAAACACACACTTGAATACTAACGTTCATAGCATAATTATTCACAACAGTTAAAAGGTAAAAACAATTCAAATGTCCATCAGCAGAAGAATAGATAAACAAAATGTATATACATACAACAGAATATTATTCAGTCTTAAATGGGAATGAAATTCCAATACATGTTACAACATGGAAGAACTTGAAAATATTATGCTAGCCTGAATTGGCCAGGCACAAAAAGGACATATGATTCAACTTATATGATTTACCTAGAATAGGCAAATTCATGAGGACTGAAAGCATAACAGAGATTAAGAAGGGCTGGGAAGAGAGGGGAATGGTGAGTTATTTTAAATGGATACAATGTTTTATTGGTCATGTTCAAAAAGTTATGGATTTAATGCTACTGAATTGTACACTTTAAAATGGGTAAAATGATAAAATTTATAGTACCACAGTTAAAAAATAGGGATAAAATATATGGGGAGAAATATAAAATTCAGCTATAACAGTATTCGGATAATTCAAAATGCAATATTTAGTATTGCATAGAAAAATTAGGTTAGGCAGAAAAGCAATAAGGAAATAGAAGAATATTACCACATTATAAACAAACTAGACCTACCAGTGTTGCCAAATGGAGTTTATAATGCCATTTTATATATTGTGATACTAAAGGAAGTTGTATTATTTTTCATTGAATTAGTAGACTAAATTATTTCAAAAATCTGCATTTTAAATGTGGACACTGGCTGTTTGAAAAATAAAATACAGAATACAGGGTTTTTTTTAAACATCTGTATTGGAGTATAATTGCTTTACAATGCTTTGTTACTTTCTGCATTATAACAAAGTGAATCAGCTATACATATACATATATCCCCATATCCCCTCCCTCTTGTGTCTCTCTCCCTCCCAACCTCTCTATCCCATTCCTAGAGGTGATCACAAAGAACTGAGCTGATCTCCCTGTGCTATGCGGCTGCTTCCCACTAGCTATCTATTTCACATTTAGTAGGATATATTAGTCCATGCCACTCTCTCACTTCATCCCAGCTTACCCTTCTCCCTCCCTGTGTCCTCAAGTCCATTCTCTACATCTGCACCATTATGCCTGTCCTGCCCCTAGGTTCTTCATAACCATTTTTTTAGATTCCGTATATATGTGTTAGCATACAGTATTTGTCTTTCTCTTTCTGACTTACTTCACTCTGTATGACAGACTCTAGGTCCATGCACCTCACTACAAATAATTAAATTTTGTTCCTTTTTTTGGCTGAGTAATATTCCACTGTATATATGTGCCACATCTTCTTTATCCATTCATCTGTAGATGGACATTTAGGTTGCTTCCATATACTGTCTATTGTAAAAAGAGCGGCAATGAACACTGTGGTACATGTTTCTTTTTGAATTATGGTTTTCTCAGGGTATACGCCCAAGAGGGGGATTTCTGGGTAATGTGGTAGTTCTATTTTTAGTTTTTTAAGGAACCTCCATAGTGTGCTCCATAGTAGCTGTATCAATTTACATTCCCACCAACAGTGCAAGGGGGTTCCCTTTTCTCCACATCCTCTCCAGCATTTATAGTTTGGATATTTTTTGATGATGGCCATTCTGACTGGTGTGAGGTGATACCTCAATGTAGTTTTGATGTGCATTTCTCTAATGATTAGAGATGTTAAGCATCCTTTCATGTGTTTGTTGACTCTCCGTATATCTTCTTTGGAGAAATGTCTATTTAGTTCTTCTGCCCATTTTTGGATTGGGTTGTTTGTTTTCTTGATATTGAGCTGCATGAACTGCTTGTAAATTTTGAAGATGAGTACATTGTCAGTTGCTTCATTTGCAAATATTTTCTCACATTCTGAGGGGAGTCTTTTCATCTTGTTTATGGTTTCCTTTGCTGTGCAAAAGTTTTTAAGTTTCAATAGGTCCCATTTGTTTATTTTTGTTTTTATTTTCATTTCTGTAGAAGGTGGGTCAAAAGGATCTTGCTGTGATTTATGTCATAGAGCGTTCTGCCTAGGTTTTCCTCTAAGAGTTTTATACTGCCTGGCTACACATTTAGGTCTTTAATCCATTTTGAGTTTGTTTTTGTGTATAGTGTTAGGGAGTGTTCTAATTTCATTAATTTACATGTACCTGTCCAGTTTCCTAGCACCACTTATTGAAGAGGTTGTCTTTTCTCCATTTTATATTCTTGCATCCCTTATCAAACATAAGGTCATAATATGTGTGTGGGTTTATCTCTGGGCTTTCTATCCTGTTCCATTGATCTATATTTCTGGTTTTGTGCCATTACCATACTGTCTTGATTACTGTAGATTTGTAGTACAGTCTGACGTCAGGGACCCTGCTTCCTCAAGCTCCATTTTTCTTTCTAAAGATTGTTTTAGTTATTCGGGGTCTTTTGTCTTTCCATACAAATTGTGAAGTTTTTTTTCTAGTTCTGTGAAAAATGTCCTTGGTAGTTTGATAGGGATTGCATTGAATCTGTAGATTGCTTGGGGTAGTATATTCAGTTTCACAATGTTGATTCTTCCAATCCAAGTACATGATATATCTCTCCATCTGTTTGTATCATGTATAATTTCATTCATCAGTGTCATATTTTTCTGCATACATGTCTTTTGTCTCCTTAGGTAGGTTAATTTCTAGGTATTTTACTCTTTTTGTTGCAATGGTAATTGGTAGTGTTTCTTAATTCCTCTTTCAGATTTTTCATCATTAGTGTATATTCAAGAGATTTCCTGTGCGTTAATTTAGTATCCTGCTACTTTACCAAATTCATTGATTAGCTCTAGTAGTTTTCTGGTAGCATCTTTAGGATTCTCTACATATAGTATCACGTCATCTGCAAACAGTGACAGCTTTAATTCCTCTTTTCCGATTTGGATTCATATTATTTCTTTTTCTTCTCTGATTGCTGTGGCTAAAACTTCGAAAACTATGTGGAATAATAGTGGTGAGAGTGGGCAACCGTGTCCTGTACCTGATCTTAGTGGAAATGGATTCATTTTTTTCACAATTGAGAACAATGTTGGCTGTAGGTTTGTCATCTATGTCCTTTATTATGTTGCAGTAAGTTCACTCTATCGCTACTTTCTAGAGGGTTTTTATCATAAATCGGTGTTGAATTTTTTCAAAAGATTTTTCTGCATCTATTGAGATAATCATATGTTTTTTCTCCTTCAAATTGTTAATATGGTGTATCACATTCATTGATTTGCATATATTGAAGTATCCTTGCATTCCTGGGATAAACCCCACTTGATCATGTTGTATGATCCTTTTAATGTACTGTTGGATTCTGTTTGCTAGTATTTTTTTGAGGATTTTTGCATCTATGTTCATCAGTGATATTGACCTGTAGTTTCCTTTCTTTGTGACATCTTTGTCTGGTTTAGGTATCAGGGTGATTGTGACCTCGTTGAATCAGTTTGGGAGAGTTCTTCCCTCTGCTATATTTTCGAAGAGCTTGAGAAAGATAGGTGTTAGCTCTTCTCTAAATGTTTGATAGAATTCGCCTGTGAAGCCATCTTGTCTTCGGCTTTGTTTGTTGGAAAATTTTTTATCACAGTCTAAATTTCAGTGCTTGTTATTAGTCTGTTTATATTTTCTATTTCTTCCTGGTTCAGTCATGGAAGGTGTGCTTTTCTAAGAATTTGTCCATTTCTTCCAGGTCGTCCATTTTATTGTCATAGAGTTGCTTGTAGTAATCTCTCATGACCCATGTATTTCTGCAGTGTCAGTTGTTACCTCTCCTTTTTCATTTCTAATTCTATTGATTTTAGTCTTCTCTCTTTTTTCTTAATGATTCTGGCTAATGATTTATCAGTTCTGTTTATCTTCTCCAAGAACCAGCTTTTAGTTTTATTGATCTTTGCTATTGTTTTCTTCATTTATTTTTCATTTATTTATGATCTGATTTTTATGATTTCTTTCCTTCTGCTAACTTTGGTGTTTTTTTGTTCTTATTTCTCTAATTGCCCTAGGTGTAAAGTTAGGTTGTTTATTTGAAATGTTTCTTGATTTCTGAAGTAGGCCGGTATTGCATTATATTTCCATCTTAGAACGATTTTACTGCATCCAGGAGGTTTTGGGTTGTCGTGTTTTCATTGTCATTTGTTTCTAGGTATTTTTTGATATCCTCTTTGATTTATTCACTGATATCTTGGATATTAAGTAGTGTATTGTTTAGCCTCCATATATTTGTATTTTATACACATTATTTACTGTAATTGATATATAGGCTCATAGCATTGTGGTCAGAAAATATACTTGATATGATTTCAATTTCCTTAAATTTACCAAGGCTTGATTTGTGACCCAAGATATGATCTATCCTGAATAATGTTTCATGAGAACTTGAGAATAAAGTGTATTCTTTTTTTTTGGATGAAATGTCCTATAAATATCAATTAACTCCATCTTGTTTAATGTATCATTTAAAGCTTGTGTTTCCTTATTTACTTTCATTTTGGATGATCTGTCCATTGGTGGAATTGGGGAATTAAATTCCATTACTCTGACTGTGTTACTGTATATATCCACTTTTATGCCTGTTAGCTTTTGCCTTATGTATTGAGGTGCACCTATGTTGGGTGCATAAATATTTTCAATTGTTATATCTTCTTCTTGGATTGATCCCTTGATCATTATGTAGTGTCCTTCTTTGTCTCTTGTAATAGTCTTTATTTTAAAGTCTATTTTGTCTGATACCAGAATTGCTACTCCAGCTTTCTTTTGATTTCCATTTGCATGGAATATCTTTTTCCATCCACTCACTTTCAGTCTCTATGTGTCCCTGGGTCAGACGTGGGTCTCTTGTAGACAGCATATATATGGGTCTTGTTTTTGTATACATTCAACCAGTCTATGTCTTTTCGTTGGAGAATTTAATCCATTTACTTTTAAGGTAATTATTGATATGTATGTTCCTATTACCATTTTCTTAATTGTTTTGGTGTTGTTACATTAGGTCTTTTCCTTCTCTTGTGTTTCCTGCCTAAAGAAGTTCCTTTAGCATTTGTTGTAAAGCTCATTGGGTGGTGCTGGCTTCTCTTAACTTTTGCTTGTCTATAAAGGTCTTAATTTCTCTGTGAAATATGAATGAGATCCTTGCTGTGTATAGTAATCTTGGTTGTAGGTTTTTCCCTTTCAACACATTAAATATGTCCTGCCACTCCTTTCTGGCTTGCCGAGTTTCCACTGAAAGTTCTGTTATTAACCGTATGGGGATTCCCTTGTACGTAATTTGTGTTTTCCCTTAATATTTTTTCCTTTGCAATTAATTTTGGACAGTTTGATTAATATATGTCTTGCCGTGTTTCTCCTTGGATTTATCCTGTATGAGACTCTCTGTGCTTCCTGGACTTGATTAACTATTTCCTTTCCCATATTAGGGAAGTTTTCAACTATAATATCTTCAAATATTTTCTCAGTCCGTTTCTTTTTGTCTTCTTCTTTTGGAATCCCTATAATTCGAATTTTGTTGTGTTTACTCTTGTCCCAGATGTCTCTAAGACTGTCTTCAATTCTTTTCATTCTTTTCCCTTTTTTTGCTCTGCAGTAGTTATTGCCACTATTTTATCTTCCAGGTCACTGGTCCTTTCTTCTGCTTCAATTATTCTGTTATTGATTCCTTCTAGAGAATTTTATATTTCATTTATTGTGTTGTTTGTCATTGTTTTCTTGTTCTTTAATTCTTCTTGGTCCTTGTTAAAAATTTCTTATATTTTCTCCATTCTATTTCGAAGATTTTGGATCATCTTTAGTATCATTACTCTGAATTATTTTTCAGGGAGAGTACCTATTTCCTCTTCATTTGTTTGGTCTGGTAGGTTTTTATGTTTCTCCTTCATCTGCTTTGTGTTTCTCTGTCTTATCATTTTGCTTAACTTACTGTGTTTGGGGTCTCCTGTTTGCAGGCTGCAGCTTTGTAGCTTATGGTATTTTTTGTCTCCCCCAGTGACTAAGCTTGGTTTAGTGGGTTGTGTTGGCTTCCTGGTGGAGGGGGCTAGTGCCTGTGCTCTGATTGATGTGGCTGGATCTTGTCTTTCTGGTGTGTAGGACTACATCTAGTGGTGTGTTTTGGGGTGTTTGTGACCTTATTATGATTTTAGGCAGCCTCTCTGCTAATGGGTGGTGTTGTGTTCCTGTCTTGCTGATTGTTTGGCATAGGGCGTCCATCACTTTAGCTTGCTGGTTGATGGATGGAAGTGGGTCTTAGTGTTGAGACGGTGATCTCTGGGAGAGTTTTCACTGTTTAATATTACGTGGAGCTGGACATCTCTGATGGACCAATGTCCTGAACTTGGCTCTCCCACATCAGAGGCACAGGCCTGACACCAAGCCAGAGGACCAATACCGTGTCAGCCACATGTCTTAGAAGTATAGGGAGAAAAACAGAAAGAAAGAAAGAAAGAAAGAAAGAAAGAAAGAAAGAAAGAAAGAAAGAAAGAAAGAAAGAAAGAAATATTTAAGTGTCAAGTCTATATCCACATGCCATAAAACACCTCACTTAAGATGTGAAAAATAAGGGCTTCCCTGGTGGCACAGTGTTTGGGAATCTGCCTGCCAATGCAAGGGACATGGGTTCAAGCCCTTGTCTGGAAAGATCCCGCATGCTGCTGAGCAACTAAGGCTGTGTGCCACAAGTACTGAGGCTGTGCTCTAAAGCCCATGAGCCCCAACTACTGAGCCCACGTGCCACAACTACTGAAGCCCGCACACCTAGACCCTGTGCTCTGCAACAAATCAAGCCACTGCAATGAGAAGCCTGTGCACCACAGTGAAGAGTAGCCCATGCTCACCGCAAGTAGAGAGAGCTCAGGTGCAGCAACAAAGACCCAATGTAGCTAAAAATAAATTTTAAAAAATAAAAAAATGAAAAGATGTGAAAAACAGTGATATATAGTGGGATGGCCAAAAAGTTCATTCGTTTTTTTCTAAAATCTGTTTTTGGCCAACCCTATATATATATATATATATATATATATATATAACATGGAGAATCTGAATGAACTTTTTGGCCAACTCACTCTATATTATTTTATACATATATACATATATAGCAACAAAATGGAAGATATGGAGGAAAGGACTTACCTCATATAACAATTCAGAAGGACCCCAAAAAGTCCTATTTGCCTAAAAATCCACTTTATTCCACTGTGCTAAGTTTGACATCAGAGTTATTACTTTTAAGGAAGTATTCTCTGTTTACATGAAATACCTTGAGAGGAACTTTATATTATTGTCAGTCAGTTACAGTTTGGTATCGTTAGTGTGCCAGTACCTTTCTATATAACCACTGGCTAAGAATAGTGCAAGTGCTTAGGAAATGAAGCAAATGTGGTAAAAATGCAGAGAATAAACCACAACACTCCTGTTTTTCCCTTTGATTCATAATAGTAGAGCTTTATAGTACTTTCTCCACTCCCAGATCTATCATTTCTTTATAACAGTAATTTTCAATTGGTAGACAGCAACATCTCTTGGGAAGTTTGTTAAAAGGTATTCTGATATACAGTAAGAATTGAGAATTACTGTTCTAAGAGCTTCTTACTTAGGGGTCATTTCTTTATTTTATAAACTTGGATAATCATTAAGGACAAAAAAGGAGTAAACCAATATGTGATGTAGGTGATCACTTTGCCTCAAGAATAGTTGGCATTTTAGATATTCCAGTCCAATAAGTGAAATCCATCTTCTTGGGCCAACACTTCCACTCAGGAGTAATTTCTCTAAGGTCTTTTTATTAACACATTAAAATAAAATACATTAGTTCCCCTTACCCACTGGAGATATATTACAAGACCCATAATGGATGCTTGAAACCATGGATAGTACAAAATCCTATAGAGTACGTGGTTTCCTATATATACATACTTATGATAAAGTTTAATTTATAAGTTGGGCAGAGTAAGGGATTAAAAAATAACAAATAATAAAATAAAACAACTATAACAATATACTGTAATAAAAGTTATGTGAATGTGGTCTGTCTCTCTCTCTCAAAATATTATATTGTACTGTTCTCACCCGTCTTCTGATGATGATGTGAGATGAAGTGAGGTGAATGATGTAGGAATTTTGAGGTAGTGTTAGGCTACTATTGACCTTCTGATGAATCAGGAGGATCATTTGTTTTGGGTGTTCCTGGATCATCTAGCCATGATGATGTCAATGGTTGGAAGTAAGGAGCAGAGGATGTGGATGACTGGGGATCTCAGGAAGGAAGGAGCAGGGCAGTGTGAGATTTTATCACACTACTCAGAACAGCATTCAATTTAAAACTTATGAATAGTTTATTTCTGGAATTTCCTATTTAGTATTTTTGAAACATGTTTGACCATGGGGAACTGAAACTGTGGAAAGGGAAACTTCAGACTATAAAGGACTACTGTATATACATATACATTAAGATTAAGATGCATATTGTTTACTTCACAATCATAGGAAAAATTAGTTCATGTTCAGATTTTGGCTAATCGATTTCTTGAAAAGGTCATATACGAATCATATGTATATCCTTGGTTTTTTGGACTGTACCATATACTTCTATAGCTTTTGTAGCTAAACAACTGAGTATTTTGCTGGTCATAGACATGGTGAAAATATAAGATAAATGAAGAAAGCAAGACTCCAGAGTAATAGGAACTTTTTTAGTTCAAAGTGATAGATCTGGTTATAGCTTACCTGTTCAAACATTGGTAAAGTCCAGGAATATCTCACTTCAGGAAATATTTGATCCAGGTTTTCAAATATACAATAAATATTTTCTCTGTTATTTTCAAGGCTAATCTGTCCTCTGTGCTATCTTCACTGTCAGACTGATTATTTCCAGAAAATGACAACGTGTTTCCCAGCATCTCCAGACATATTTTACTAGCTCAGGAGACCATTGGAAAGTGAACTTTCTCTTTCTAATAACTCAAGAAAATATTACAGAATTAATTGTGGTGAGATAAACTTGAATCATGTGCTTATCCCTCGTCCTATCATTTTGCCCAAAGGATAGAGTATGAATATTTGCTGGGTCTGGTTCTTGTGCTGCACTTGTACCTAGAGAGATCAATAATATTTGCTAAAACGACATTGACAGTACCTATATATTAATTAATCACTGTTCTACAACCTTTACAGATATTAACTAATTTAATCCCTAAGACAGCCCTATAGAGAGTGGGAAACTATTATTATTGCCATTTTATAGGGTTAGGGAATTGATACGAGGGTTAAGTAAATTGTTTACAGTTACACAGATGTGAAGTGATAAAGCAAGTATTCGAACACGGGATGTGTTGAAACAAAGTTAGAACTTAACCAATACACTATATGGAAGAGGTAGATGAAAGGCCATGAAAAAATTAGCCTGTTGTTACTAAAAGAAGGGTCAATGAAAGGTAAGAATAAGTTATATCCACTCTATGGGATAGTGAAAGAAGAGCATTAAAATTAGTGAGTCAAGGGTAAAGACAAAGCAGAATAATTTTTTGGTTCACAGAAGATTTCTGTCTCTATTTTTGACATTTGTACTTTCTTGTGCAGATTGTTTCCTAAAACCACTATCTTTACCATTCTAGCACTTTAGATTGTGCATCCATGTATCTGTTCATTGTCTGTCTTCCACAATAGAATATAAGTTCCATGAAGGCTGCTTTTTTGGGGGTGGGGGGTTGCACCACACAACTTGTGGGATCTTAGTTCCCCAACCAGGATGGAACCTTGGTAGTGAAAGTGTGGAGTCCTAACCACTGAACCTCCAGGAAATTCCTTACCATTCTATTTTTAAAAGAAGTTTTATTTAATCTACCTTAATATCCAATATTCATACCACACACATACTCCATTTTAATTGAGAAGAACTCTTTCTCTCTCCTTCACTGTAAAGAATAGTGGGTAAATATCACAAAAGCTTTTTTGGAACCAAGTAGTTCATGGACAATTGTACTCTAGGAACCAATGTTCATTTGAGTCTATTTCTTAAATTATTAATTAAAATCTATTGTTTTGTCACGGGTGTGTATGTTTATCTCAAGGATACTTTCCCTGTAGAGAAATGGTGCCAAGAAAGTTAAAATGGAAAATAATTCCATCCAAAAATTTTTCCTAATTATTATCAATCAGAAACAGGAAATACAGCAACAGCAGATCTATTATTTTAGAAAACAAAGTCACTGAATTAGAATTTTAACATGGCTTCCTGAATACTTTCTATCAACTCACTTCCCAACCCCAACACACATACAGACATCCACTAATTTATTTATGCCTGCTTGTTTGTTTATGTTTCCTTTTGCTTATTGTGTAAAGAGCTTTACATTTACATCTTACATTTTCCTCTCAACCCCTTAGAGGAAAATGTCGTTGGCATCCTTACAAGTGTTTGGCATTTTAAAGTCTCCAGATCCAAGCAGCTAGCAAACAGAAAGCAAGAATGGAACAGTCCCTTTCAATTTGAGCAGAATCTCATAGACTTAGAATCTGGAAAATGGCAGGTGCTTATCAGCACCATTATTTCCTATCAGGAACTGAAAAAACATACTCTAATTTGTATTGGAGAGGAAAATTAGACCCAAATTAATCACTTAAGTTGTGATATGTTCAATTTTTTATTTTTTTTCTATTTCTAAACAAAAAATTTAAAAACCCTCAAATTTTTAAAGACTAAGAAATTCAACTTTTAACAATCCAACACTCCTGCAAAGATGGGGCCATAAGAAACTTTGCACCTACAAAAGGAATTTTTGAATACTTCTCAGTACTCATTGAGAAGGAAGAACAACTCCTCAAGTAGTTCAATGGTATCCCATTTCCTCTTGTATTCTGAAGTATACTGCAAAGAGTTTGAAGTTAAGGACTGTATTTTATTTATCTTTAACCCCTGGGTATGACATAAAGCCTAGGAAACAGTAGTCACTCCATGAATACTTGAATGAATCAAATAATTATAAAACTGAAAGATTATCTACTCTAAATAGTTTACAAAGATTCATACAATTGATATGTAATAACTAGGAAACTGATAGTAATGTGGCAAAAACTAGTTACACTTTGTTTTCAACTGGCATAGATTTTTCATTGCCATGGTATGGTTTTCCAACTTTCCGGTACTTAAAATAAGGTATTTTTATTGATCACCATTTATGGATATAAATACAAAAGTTGAAGAGGGACATTTACTACCTTGCCCTAAAAATTTCAGAGAAGGGAGGTAACTTTTTCTTTGTTCCACACAACAGATTAGTATTGGAGTGAAAACTTTCAGTCTCTCTCTCTCCCTCACTTACTTCTCCCTATGGTAGGACAAGACATTTGTGCAATCTGGAACAAAAATATGTATTAGGACATACTGCTCAGGAAACAGAATCTTGATATTGAAAAGTCAGTGTATTCTCTCTTTGACTATCTTGTACTCTTTGTTCTATGGGTGAATGTATTTGTCAAGTGGGTGATTTTTCAGGCAACTGCCTTGCAGATTTTAATCTCTTTATAGTTAGTTGTGAGAATCCATAATTGTCTCTAGACTTAAAGATATCCTCCAACACTATTTTCCAGAATAATAAAAATGATATATTGATCCTCATATGTTCTTTCTCAAATGGCTGGAATTCAGAAAGGGTTTACCCAAATTTTCGATAGTGCTAAGAATATTTAAACTTTGAAATTTAGAAAAGTTAGAGTCGTGATTGATGACTTATTATTTTTACAATTAATTAATCATTTGGGATTGATAATTTTCTAACCAGAAATATTTTAAAAATGTTTTGATGATATATTTTGTATTCTTTCAGGATTCAAAGGGTACTTCAGGAAGTGACAGCACAGAAAGTGATAGAGTAAGAACCTTGTTAAATTCCCTTCCATAAAAACACTAAGAAAATTGGAAAATAATAATCACAATTAACATTCTGAGGACACTAGAAATTAACCAAAGTCTTGGAGTATTCTGGAAAGCACTTATTCAAGAAAAAAGTTCAATATTGGTAAGTACGGCAGCCTATGTGGTGTTTTTTTGTTTTGTTTTGTTTTGTTTTGTGGTACGCGGGCCTCTCACTGTTGTGGCCTCTCCCATTGCAGGGCACAGGTTCTGGATGCGCAGGCTTAGCGGCCATGGCTCACGGGCCCAGCCACTCCGCGGCATGTGGGATCTTCCCAGTCTGGGGCATGAACACATGTCCCCTGCCTCAGCAGGTGGACTCTCAACAACTGCGCCACCAGGGAATCCTTATGTAGTGTTTTAACTTGTCTTATTTTCATTGATTTTTTCCAGCTCCATGGTGGTCTTAAAAACCAACAGCCTAGGTCATCCCTGGTGGCGCAGTGGTTGGGAGTCCACTTGCCGTTGCAGGGGACACGGGTTCGTGCCCCAGTCCGGGAGGATCTCACATGCCGCGGAGTGGCTGGGCCCATGAGCCATGGCCGCTGAGGCCGTGAGCCATGGCCACTGAGCCTGTGCGCCCGGAACCTGTGCTCTGCATTGGGAGGGGCCACAGCAGTGAGAGGCCCATGTACCACAAAAAAATAAAAATAAAAATCAACAGCCTACAACCATGGTAAAAATCAGCAACCTGGTAGTCACTGGAGGGAGCGGAACTAGGTTGGAGCTACATTATAGCACCATTCTCAGAGAATTACCATTATTTGACCTATCAGGTAGCCCCCTGGAAGACCCCACTTTCAAGACCACATTTATTTTATCTGAGTTGGAAAGTGCCATTCCATGTATGCTTAACCCTATCATTGAAGGTAGGTAAAGAAATAACAAGCTGTGATGACTCAAGACAGATTAGAAACAAAATAAGCTGATAGAAACATGGGAGAACATGAATCCATTTAGTTTTCTTTTTCTAGTTGAGACCTTATTTTGATTGAGAAGTTTTACTTTTACAGAAAAAAATTAAGATAAAAGTACAGAGAGTTCTACTCTACTCCTTTTACTCCTTATCCCCAAATTTCACCCCTTATTAACATCTTACATTAGCGTGGTATATTTGTTACAACTGATGAGCCAATATTGATATGGTGTTAACTAAAGTCCATAGTTCACAGTAGAGTTCACTCTTGGTGCTGTATATATATATATATTTTTTAACATCTTTATCGGGGTATAATTGCTTTACAATGGTGTGTTAGTTTCTGCTTTATAACAAAGTGAATCAGTTATACATATACATATGTTCGCATATGTCTTCCCTCTTGTGTCTCCCTCCCTCCCACCCTCCCTATCCCAACCCTCCAGGCTGTCACAAAGCACCGAGCCAATATCCCTGTGCCATGCGGCTGCTTCCCACTAGCTATCTACCTTACTACGTTTGTTAGTGTGTATATGTCCATGACTCTCTCTCGCCCCGTCACAGCTCACCCTTCCACCTCCCCATATCCTCAAGTCTGTTCTCAAGTAGGTCTGCGTCTTTATTCCTGTCTTACCCCTAGGTTCTTCATGGCATTTTTTTTTCTTAAATTCCATATATATGTGTTGGCATACGGTATTCGTCTCTTTCTTTCTGACTTACTTCACTCTGTATGAAAGACTCTAGGTCTATCCACCTCATTACAAATAGCTCAATTTCGTTTCTTTTTATGGCTGAGTAATATTCCATTATATATATGTGCCACATCTTCTTTATCCATTCATCCGATTATGGGCACTTAGGTTGTTATCATCTCCAGGCTATTGTAAATAGAGCTGCAATGAACAATTTGGTACATGACTCTTTTTGAATTTTGGTTTTCTCAGGGCATATGCCCAGTAGTGGGATGGCTGGGTCATATGGTAGCTCTAATTGTAGTTTTTTAAGGAACCTCCATACTGTTCTCCATAGTGGCTGAAGCAATTCACATTCCCACCAGCAGTGCAAGAGTGTTCCCTTTTCTCCACACCCTCTCCAGCATTTATTGTTTCTAGATATTTTGATGATGGCCATTCTGACTGGTGTGAGATGATATCTCATTGTAGTTTTGATTTTCATTTCTCTAATGATTAATGATGTTGAGCATTCTTTCATGTGTTTGTTGGCAGTCTGTATATCTTCTTTGGAGAAATGTCTATTTAGGTCTTCTGCCCATTTTTCGATTGGGTTGTTTGTTTTTTTGTTATTGAGCTGCATGAGCTTCTTGTAAATTTTGGAGATTAATCCTTTGTCAGTTGCTTCATTTGCAAATATTTTCTCCCATTCTGAGGGTTGTCTTTTGGTCTTGTTTATGGTTTCCTTTGCTGTGCAAAAGCTTTGAAGTTTCATTAGTTCCCATTTGTTTATTTTTGTTTTTATTTCCATTACTCTAGGAGGTGGGTCAGAAAGGATCTTGCTGTGATTTATGTCATAGAGTGTTCTGCCTATGTTTTCCTCTAAGAGTTTGATAGTTTCTGGCCTTACATTTAGGTCTTTAATCCATTTTGAGCTTATTTTTGTGTATGGTGTTAGGGAGTGATCTAATCTCATACATTTACATGTACCTGTCCAGTTTTCCCAGCACCAATTATTGAAGAGGCTGTCCTTTCTCCAAAGTACATTCCTGCCACCTTTATCAAAGATGAGGTGTCCATATGTGCGTGGGTTTATCTCTGGGGTTTCTATCCTGTTCCATTGATCTATCTTTCTGTTTTTGTGCAAGTACCATACTGTCTTGATAACTGTAGCTTTGTAGTATAGTCTGAAGTCAGGGAGCCTGATTCCTCCAGCTCCTTTTTTCGTTCTCAAGATTGCTTTGGCTATTCGGGGTCTTTTGTGTTTCCATACAAATTGCGAAATTTTTTGTTCTAGTTCTGTGAAAAATGCCAGTGGTAGTTTGATAGGAATTGCATTGAATCTATAGATTGCTTTGGGTAGTAGAGTCATTTTCACAACGTTGATTCTTCCAATCCAAGAACATGGTATATCTCTCCATCTATTTGTATCATCTTTAATTTCTTTCATCAGTGTCCTATAATTTTCTGCATACAGGTATTTGGCCTCCTTAGGTAGGTTTATTCCTAGATATTTTATTCTTTTTGTTGCAATGGTAAATGGGAGTGTTTTCTTGATTTCCATTTCCGATTTTTCATCATTAGTATATAAGAATGCCAGAGATTTCTGTTCATTAATTTTGTATCCTGCTACTTTACCAAATTCATTGATTAGCTCTAGTAGTTTTCTGGTAGCATCTTTAGGATTCTCTACGTATAGTATCATGTCTTCTGCAAACAGTGACAGCTTTACTTCTTTTCCGATTTGGATTCCTATTATTTCCTTTTCTTCTCTGATTGCTGTGACTAAAACTTCCAAAACTATGTTGAATAAGAGTGTTGAGAGTGGGCAACTTTGTCTTGTTCCTGATCTTAGTGGAAATGCTTTCAGTTTTTCACCATTGAGGACGATGTTGGCTGTGGGCTTGTCATATATGGCCTTTATTATATTGAGGAAAGTTCCCTCTGTGCCTACTTTCTGCAGGGTTTTTATCATAAATGGGTGTTGAATTTTGTTGAAAGCTTTCTCTTCATCTATTGAGATGATCATATGGTTTTTCTCCTTCAATTTGTTAATATAGTGTATCACATTGATAGATTTGCGTATATTGAAGAATCCTTGCATTCCTGGAGTAAACCCCACTTGATCATGGTGTATGATCCATTTAATGTGCTGTTGGATTCTGTTTGCTAGTATTTTGTTGAGGATTTTTGCATCTATGTTCATCAGTGATATTGGCCTGTAGTTTTCTTTCTTTGTGACATCCTTGTCTGGTTTTGGTATCAAGGTGATGGTAGCCTCGTAGAAGGAATTTGGGAGTGTTCCTCCCTCTGCTATATTTTGGAAGAGTTTGAGGATAAGTGTTAGCTTTTCTCTAAATGTTTGATAGAATTTGCCTGTGAAGCCATCTGGTCCTGGGCTTCTGTTTGTTGGAAGATTTTTACTCACAGTTTCGATTTCAGTGCTTGTGATTTGTCTGTTCATAATTTCTATTTCTTCATGATTCAGTCTTGGCAGGTTGTGCATTTCTAAGAATTTGTCCATTTCTTCCAGATTGTCCATTTTTTTGGCATAGAGTTGCTTGTAGTAATCTCTCATGATCTTTTTTATTTCTGCAGTGTCAGTTGTAACTTCTCCTTTTTCATTTCTAAATCTATTGATTTGAGTGTTCTCCCTTCTTTTCTTGATGAGTCTGGCTAGTGGTTTATCCATTTTGTTTATCTTCTCAAAGAACCATCTTTTAGTTGTATTGATCTTTGCTATTGTTTCCTTCATTTATTTTTCATTTATTTCTGATCTGATTTTTATGATTTCTTTCCTTCTGCTAGCTTTGGGGTATATTTGTTCTTCTTTCTCTAATTGCTTGAGGTGCAAGGTTAGGTTGTTTATTTGAGATGTTTCCTGCTTCGTAAGGTGGGCTTGTATTGCTATAAACTTCCCCCTTAGAACTGCTTTTGCTGCATCCCATAGGCTTTGGGTCGTTGTGTCTCCATTGTCATTTGTTTCTAGGTATTTTTTTATTTCCTCTTTGATTTCTTCAGTGATCACTTCATTATTAAGTAGTGTAGGGTGTAGCCTCCGTGTGTTTGTACTTTTTACAGATCCTTTCCTGTAATTGATATCTAGTCTCATGGTGTTGTTGTCAGAAAAGATACTTGATACAATTTCAATTTTCTTAAATTTACCAAGGCTGGATTTGTGACTAAAGATATGATCTGTCCTGGAGAATGTTCCATGAGCACTTGAGAAAAATGTGTATTCTGTTGTTTTTGGACGGAGTGTCCTATAAATATCAATTAAGTCCATCTTGTTTAATGTATCATTTAAAGTTTGTGTTTCCTTATTTATTTTCATTTTGGATGTTTTGTCCATGGGTGAAAGTGGGGTGTTAAAGTCCCCTACTATGGATGTGTTACTGTCGATTTCCCCTTTTATGGCTGTTAGTATTTGCCTTATATATTGAGGTGCTCCTATGTTGGGTGCATAAATATTTACAATTGTTATATCTTCTTCTTGGATCGATCCCTTGATCATTATGTAGTGTCCTTCTTTGTCTCTTTTAATAGTCCTTATTTTGAAGTCTATTTTGTCTGATATGAGAATTGCTACTCAAGCTTTATTTTGGTTTCCATTTGCATGGAATATCTTTTTCCATCCACTTACTTTCAGTCTGTATGTGTCTCTAGGTCTGAAGTGGGTCTCTTGTAGACAGCATATATAAGGGTCTTGTTTTTGTATCCATTCAGCCAATCTGTGTCTTTCGGTGTGAGCATTTAGTCCATTTACATTTAAGGTAATTATCGAAATGCATGTTCATATTCCCATTTTCTAAATTGTTTTGGGTTCGTTATTATAGGTCTTTTCCTTCTCTTGTGTCTCTTGTCTAGATAAGTTCCTTTAGCATTTGTTGTAATGCTGGTTTGGTGGTGTTGAACTCTCTCAGCTTTTGTTTGTGTGTAAAGGTTTTAATTTCTCCATCAAATCTGTATGAGATCCTTGCTGGGTAGAGTAGTCTTAGTTGCAGGTTTTTCTCCTTCATCACTTTCAGTATGTCCTGCCACTCCCTACTGGCTTGTAGGGTTTCTGCTGAGAGATCAGCTGTTAACCTTATGGGGATTTCCTTGTGTGTTATTTGTTGTTTTTCCCTTGCTGCTTTTAATATACTTTCTTTGTATTTCATTTTTAACAGTTTGATTAATATGTGTCTTGGCATATTTCTCCTTGGATTTATCCTGTATGGGACTCTCTGTGCTTCCTGGACTTGATTAACTATTTCCTTTCCCATATTAGGGAAGTTTTCAACTATAATCTCTTCAAATATTTTCTCAGTCCCTTTCTTTTTCTCTTCTTCTTCTTGAACCCCTATAATTCGAATGTTGGTGCGTTTAATGTTGTCCCAGAGGTCTCTGAGACTGTCCTCAGTTCCTTTCCTTCTTTTTTCTTTATTCTGCTCTGCAGTAGTTATTTCCACTATTTTATCTTCCAGGTCACTTATCCGTTCTTCTACCTCAGTTATTCTGCTACTGATCCCATCTAGAGTACTTTTAGTTTCATTTATTGTGTTGCTCATCTTTGTTTGTTTCATCTTTATTTCTTCTAGGTCCTTGTTAACTGTTTCTTGCATTTTGTCCATTCTATTTCCAAGATTTCAGATCATCCCTACTATCATTATTCTGAATTCTTTTTCAGGTAGACTGCCTATTTCCTCTTCATTTGCTAGATCTGGTGCATTTTTATCTTGCTCGTTTATCTGCTGTGTGTTTTTCTGTCTTCTCATTTTGCTTATCTTACTGTTTTTGGGGTCTCCTTTTTTAGGCTGCAGGTTTGTAGTTTGCGCTGTTTTTGATGTCTGTCTCCAGTGGCTAAGGTTGGTTCAGTGGGTTGTGTAGGCTTGCTGGTAGAGGGAACTAGTGTCTGTGTTCTGGTGGATGAGGCTGGATCTTGTCTCTTTAGTGGGCAGGTTCACGTCTGGTGGTGTGTTTTGGGGTGTCTGTGGACTTATTATGATTTTAGGCAGCCTCTCTGCTAATGAGTGGGGTTGTGTTCCTGTTTTGCTAGATGTTTGGCATAGGTTGTCCAGCACTGTAGCTTGCTGGTCGTTGAGTGAAGCTGGGTGCTGGTGTTACGATGGAGGTCTCTGGGAGATTTTCGCCATTTGATATTATGTGGATCTGGGAGGTCTGTTGTTGGCCAGTGTCCTGAAGTTGGCTCTCCTACCTCAGAGGCAGAGCCCTGACTCCTGGCTGCAGCACCAAGAGCCTTTCATCCACACGGCTCAGAATAAAAGGGGAAAAAAGTAGAGAGAATTATTAGAAGTATGAGGAAAGAAAGAAGAAGAGGAGGGAAGGAAGGAAGGAAGGAAGGAAGGAAGGAAGAAAGAAAGAAAGAAAGAAGCAAAGAAGGAAAGAAGGCAAGAAGGAAAGAAAGGAGGGAGGGAGGGAGGGAGGAAGGAAGGAAGGAGGGAAAGAAGGAAAAAAGACAGAAAGAAAGAAGATACAGTAAAAATAAAATAAAGTATAATAAAGTTATTGAATTAAAAAATATTTAGAAAAAAAAAAGGGATGGATAGAACCTTAGGACAAAAGTTGGAAGCAAAGCTATACAGACAAAATCTTACACAGAATCATACACATACACCCTCACAAAAAGAGGTAAAGGGGGAAAAATCATAAACCTTGCTCTCAGAGACCACCTCCTCAATTTGGGATGATTCGTTGTCTAAAGGAGGGAAGGAAGGAAGGAAGGAAGGAAGGAAAGAAAGTAAGAAAGAAAGAAAGAAAGAACGAAGGTAAAGTATAATAAAGTTATTAAAATAAATTATTAAGAAAATTTTTTTAAAAAAAACCATGGGCAGATAAAACCCTAGGACAAATGGTGGAACCAAGACTATACAGACAAGATCTCACACAGAAGCACACACATACACATTCACAAAAAGAGGAAAACGGGAAAAAAATCATAGATCTTGCTTTCGAAGCCCACCTCCTCAATTTGGGATGACTCGTCTATTCATGTATTCCACAGATGCAGGGTACATCAAGTTGATTGTGGAGCTTTAATCCGCTGCTTCTGAGGCTGCTGGGAGAGATTTCCCTTTCTCTTCTTTGTTCTCACAGCTCACAGGGACTCAGCTTTGGATTTGTCCCTGCGTCTGCATGTAGGTCGCTGGAGGGCATCTGTTTTTTGCTCAGACAGGACGGGGTTAAAAGAGCCGCTGATTCGGTGGCTCTGGCGCACTCAGGCCGGGGGAGAGGGAGGGGCACTGCGTGCGGGGCGGGCCTGTGGCAGCAGAGGCCTGCGTGACGTTGCACCAGCCTGAGGCCCGCCGTGCGTTCTCCCGGGGAAGTTGTCCCTGGATCCCAGGAACCTGGCAGTGGCGGGCTGCACAGGCTCCATGGAAGAGGGGTGTGGAGAGTGACCTGTGCTCGCACACAGGCCCCTTGGTGGTGGCAGCAGCAGCCTTAGTGTCTCCAGCCCGTCTCTGGGGTCCATGCTTTTAGCCGCAGCTCACGCCCGTCTCTGGGGTCCGTGCTTTTAGCTGCGGCTCGCGCCCATCTCTGGGGTTCGCGCTTTTAGCCGCGGCTTGCGCCTGTCTCTGGAGTTCCTTTAAGCAGCACTCTTAAACCCCTCTCCTCGCGCACCAGGAAACAAAGAGGGAAGAAAACGTCTCTTGCCTCTTCGGCAGGTGCAGACTTTTCCCCAGACTCCCTCCTGGCTAGCCGTGGTGCACTAACCCCTTCAGGCTATGTTCAAGCCACCAACCCCAGTCCTCTCCCTGTGCTCCGACTGAAACCGAAACCGGAGCCTCTGCTCGCAGCTCCGCCCACCCCGGTGGGTGAGCAGACAAGCCTCTCGGGTTGGTGAGTGCTGGTTGGCACCGATCCTCTGCGTGGGAATCTCCCCGTTTTGCCCTCCGCACCCATTTCTCTGCACTCCTCGGCGGCTCCGAATCTCCCCCCTCTGCCTCCTGCAGTCTCTGCCCGCGAAGGGGCTTCCTAGTGTGTGGAAACTTTTCCTCCTTCACAGCTCCCTCCCACTGGTGTAGGTGCCGTCCCTATTCTTTTGTCTCTGTTTTTTCTTTTTTTCTTTTGCCCTACCCAGGTACGTGGGGAGTTTCTTGCCTTTTGGGAGGTCTGAGGTCTTCTGCCACCCTTCAGTAGGTGTTCTGTAGGAGTTGTTCCACGTGTAGATGTATTTCTGGTGTATCTGTGGGGAGCAAGGTGATCTCCACGTCTTACTCTTCCGCCATCTTCAAGGTCCCCCCCAGTACTGTATATTTTATGGGTTTTGACAAAAGTAAATGACAGGTATCCACCATTACAATATCATACAGAATAATAATTTCACTGCCCTAAAAATTCCTTGTGCTCCACCTATTTATTCTTCTATCATGAAGAAACCCTGATAACCACGGATATTTTTACTGTTGCCATGGTTTTCCCTATTCCAGAATGTCATGCAGCTGGATCCATATAGAATGTAACCCTTTCAAAATTGGCTTCTTTCACTCAGCAATATGCATTTAAGTTTCCTCTATGTCCTTTTGTGACTTGATAGCTTATTTATTTTTATTACTGAATAATATTCCACTATATGAATATGCCATAGTTTATCTGTCTACCTTAAAGGACATGTTTGTTGCTTCCAAGTTTTGGCAATTATAAATAAAAAAGCTGTGAACATCTGTGTGCAGGATTTTGTGTAGATTTAAGTTTTCATTTCATTTTGGTAAATTTTAAGGATCATTGCTGCTGGATTGCATGATAAGAATATGTTTAGTTTTGTAAACTGCCTCTGATTATTAATTTTATGTGTAAAATTTATGGGCCACATTGTGCCCAGACATTTGGTCAAACATTATTCTAGATATGTCTATGAGTATGTTTCTAGATGAATATAACATTTGCTTCTGTAAACTGAGTAGAGCAGATTGTTCTCCTTAATGTGGATGGACCTTATCCAAACAGGGTGGCCTGAATAGAACCAAAAGCTTGAATAAGAAGAAACTCTTCCTGCCTGACTTTTTTCAAGCTAGGATATCAGTTTTTTTCTTGCCTTCAGATATAAACTGAAACATGAGCCCTTCCTGGACAGCAAGACTGCCAGTCTTCATAATGGAAACACACCGTCAGCTTTCCTGGTTGTCAGGTCTTTAGACTTGGACTTGGAAGTATATCATAGGTTATACTGGGTCAGGGCTTGTCAGTCTCCATAATTGTGTAATCCAATTCCTTATTGTAAATCTATTACACACACGCACACACGTGTATCCTACTGGTTCTGTTCTTTGGAGAACTCTAATACAATATCAAATTGTCTTCCAAAGTGGTTGTATCATTTTTCATTCCTACCACTATGAATAAGAATTCTTGTTGCTCAAAGTTCTCACCAGCATTTGATGTTGTCAGTGTTTGGGATTTTTGCCATTCTAATATCTGTGTAGTGCTATCTTATCTTTGTTTTAATTCACAATTCCTTACTAACAACTCTAAATGTTTATATTAGAGAAGAAGAAGGATGCAAAGTAAGTAAACTAACCTTTCTCCTTAAGAAAATGGAAAAAGAATAACAGACTGAACCCAATGCAAGCAGAATAAAGAAAACTCATAAAGAGCAGAAATAAAGTATATAATTAGAAAAAATATATAGAGAAATCTAATGAAAACTATAGTTGGCTCTGAAAAGATTAAAAATACGGATGAACCTTTAGCTAGACTAACCAAGAAAAGAGACTCAAATTACTAAAATACAGAATAAAAAGAGGGGACGTTACTATCAATCCTATAGAAATAAAAAAAGGATTATAAGGGAATAATCTGAACAATTTAATGCCAAGATATTAGATAATCTAGATGTAATGTTCATATTCCCAAAAAGACATTAACTATTGAAATTCACTTAAGAAGCAACAGAAAATCTGAAAAAAAGCAAAAATAACCAAGGAGATTGATTGAGGGGAAAAAACAAAACTTCCCAAAAGAAAAGTCCAGAACCATATAGCATCACTGATGAATTCTTTCAAATATTTAAGGAAGAGTTAACAGAAATCCATCACAAACTCTTCCAAAAATAAATGCTTTGCAACAAATTATTTGAGGCCAGTATCTTCTATACCAAAACCAGACAAAGACATCACAAGAAAAACAATGGCAGACCAATATCCTTTATGAACATAAAATCAAATATCCTTTTCTCCACACCCTCTCCAGCATTTGTTCTTTCTAGACTTTTTGATGATGGCCATTCTGACCACTGTGAGATGATATCTCATTGTAGTTTTGATTTGCATTTCTCTAATGATTAATGATGGTGAGCAATCTTTCATATGTTTGTGGGCAATCTGTATATCTTCTTTGGAGAAATGTCTATTTAGGTCTTCTGCTCATTTTTGGATTGGGTTGTTTGTTTTTTGTTATTGAGCTGCATGAGCTGCTTGTAAATTTTGGAGATTAATCATTTGTCAGTTGCTTCATTGGCAAATATTTTCTCCCATTCTGAGGGTTGTCTTTTGGTCTTGTTTATGGTTTCCTTTGCTGTGCAAAAGCTTTTCAGTTTCATTAGGTCCCGTTTGCTTATTTTTGTTTTTATTTCCATTTCCCTAAGAGGTGTATCAAAAAGGATCTTGCTGTGATTTATTTCACACAGTGTTCTGCCTATGTTTTCCTCTAAGAGTTTGATAGTTTCTGGCCTTACACTTAGGTCTTTAATCCATTTTGAGTTTATTTTTGTGTATGGTGTTTGTTAGGGAGTGTTCTAATTTCACACTTTTACATGTGTCTGTCCAGCATTCCCAGCACCACTTATTGAAGGCTGCCTTTTCTCCATTGTATATTATTGCCTCCTTTATCAAAGATAAGGTGACCATATGTCCATGGGTTTATCTCTGGGCTTTCTATCCTGTTCCATTGATCTATCTTTCTGTTTTTGTGCCAGTACCATACTGTCTTGATTACTGTAGCTTTGTAGTATAGTCTGAAGTCAGGGATCCTGATTCCTCCAGCTCCAGTTTTCATTCTCAAGAATGCTTTTGCTATTTGGGGTCTTTTGTGTTTCCATACAAATTGTGAAATTTTTTGTTCTAGTTCTGTGAAAAATGCCAGTGGTAGTTTGATAGGGATTACACTGAATCTGTAGATTGCTTTGGGTAGTAGAGTCATTTTCACAATTTTGATTATTCCAGTCGAAGAACATGGTATATCTCTCCATCGGTTTGTGTCATTTTTAATTTCTTTCATCAGTGTCTTATACTTTTCTGCATACAGGTCTTTTGTCTCCTTAGGTAGGTTTATTCCTAGATATTTTATTATTTTTGTTGCAATGGTAAATGTGAGTGTTTTCTTAATTTCACTTTCAGATTTTTCATCATTAGTGTATAGGAATGCCAGAGATTTCTGTGCATTAATTTTGTATCCTGCTACTTTACCAAATTCATTGATTAGCTCTAGTAGTTTTCTGGTAGCATCTTTAGGATTCTCTATGTATACTCTTGCAGTGTTGGTGGTAATGTAAATTGATATAGCCACTATGGAGAACAATATGGAAGTTCCTTAGAAAACTAAAATTAGAACTACCATACGACCCAGCAATCCCACTACTGTGCATATACGCTGAGATAACCATAAATCAAAAAGTGTCATGTACCAAAATGTTCATTGCATCTCTATTTACAATAGCCAGGACATGGAAGCAGCCTAAGTGTCCATCATCGGATGAATGGATAAAGAAGATGTGGCACATATATACAATGGAATATTACTCAGCCATAAAAAGAAATGAAATTGAGTTATTTGTAGTGAGGTTGATGGACTAGAGTGTGTCATACAGAGTGAAGTATGTTGTGAAGTAAGTCAGAAAGAGAAAATCAAATATCATATGCTAACACATATATATGGAATCTAAGAAAAAAAAGTTTCTTGAAGAACCTAGGGATAAGACGGGAATAAAGACACAGACTTACTAGCGAATGGACTTGAGGATATGGGGAGGGGGAAGGGTAAGCTGTGACAAAGTGAGAGAGTGGCATGGACATATACACACTACCAAATGTAAAATAGATATCTATTGGGAAGCAGCCATATAGCACAGGGAGATCAGCTCGGTGGTTTGTGACCACATAGTTGGGTGAGATAAGGAGGGTGGGAGGGAGGGAGACACAAG